>NC_086317.1:68866293-69234540 GCF_036172605.1 Pelobates fuscus | reverse complement strand
CGCCAGCGCCACCCGCCCAGCAGCCCCACCAGACCCCAGGGAGAGGGAGAACCCCTCTCTTACCCCCCTCCAAAGGTAAGGAGGCTGAGGGGGTTAAATACAATTTTTTTTAAAAAGTGAGTGTGTTAATGTGAGTGAGTCTGTGTATATGTCTGTTAGTGTGTGTCTGTTAGTGTTAGTTGTGTATCATTTGGTGGGTGAGTGTGTGTCTGTTGGTGAGTGAGTGTGTATTTAGAAGGCGGGGCAGGGGGGTGGGGGGCGCCTGAACTATGTACTGCCTAGGGAAGCACTAACCAGGATACACCACTGTCTACATGCTACAATGCATACATTGAGGATTGTCCCTCACCACCTGCAATCACTGCTCAGGTTGCACTAGCAGATATCTGAAGTCCCACTGGGACTCATGATAGGCCAGAGCCTGTTTGGCTCCAACAGTCTTGAGTGCCGTACAAAGACACCTTGAGTGCCATGCATGGCACACATGCCATAGGTTGCCTACCCCTGCCTTAGTGTCTCAGTATCCCCAGGTCACCCAGTGTCACCAGGTCTCCTTGCAGCCTTTCCCCCATCCCTCACTTACTTGAGCTGTAGACTGTCTCTGCAGGCTGGGAGCTGCTCTCTGGACTCTCTGTGCTGTGTAGCTGCTCCCCCGCGGATCAGGGAGTAGAGAGAGGCAGGGAGGGATATGCTGTTATTTCCTATCCATGCCTCTCTCCACACACAGTGATCCCTACTGGCTGGTGCTGGTATTGCATAGTAATCTCTGTTTATACTAAGAAATATACCGGTGTTCTATCAAATTTCCCTACCCCATTAGATTTCCCTATCCTCGTCACTTCCGGTGACATGGCCGCACCGGAAGTGATGTTCGCCAATGGAGAAGGAGGTATGCCGCACAGCGCAGGCGCACAACCACAAGGTAGGGAAATTTCACAGCAAGTGCTGGGGAGAAGGGGTTACCTATTGCGCATGCGCCATACCTGCCCGGCCATCACTGCGCATGCGCAGGGAGCCTCAGGAGGGATTACAGGGTAGGGAATAATTACGGGGCAGTGCGCACGCGCGGCTAAATACTCCCGTTGTCGGGATACACCGCGCGTGCGCACAACTGGGCAGGGAGATCTCTTATACCGAACATCCATCCGATCCGCAGACCCAGCTATCACAGCCTGACATGCGGACACTGCGCGTGCGCAGTGTGGGGGTAGGGAGATCTAATGGACACTTTCACTGTTAAATCTCCCTATCCCTCAGTGCGCACGCACGGTGTCTGATCATCTGGTGTCTGATCTACCAGGTCAGTCTCTCCCTTTTCCCAACACTCTCAGCCATGTGGGGTCTGCAGAGTATATGGAGGGGTCTGTGCAGTATATGGGGGCTGTCTGCGCAGTATATTGGGTGGGTCTGCGCAGTATATGGGGGGTCTACGCAGTATATGGGGGGGCTGTCTGCACAGTATATGGGGGGTCTGCGCTGTATATGGGGGGTCTGCGCAGTATATGGGGGGTCTGCGCAGTATATGGGGGTCTGTGCAGTATATTGGGGGTCTACGCTGTATATTTGGGGGGTCTGCGCAGTATATTGGGTGGTCTGCGCATTATTTTGGGGGGCTCTCTGCGCAGTATATGGGGGCTGTCTGCGCAGTATATTGGGGGGTCTGCGCAGTATATTGGGAGGGTCTACGCTGTATATTGGGGGGTCTGCGCAGTATATTGGGGGCTCTCTGCGCAGTATATGGGGGTTGTTTGCGCAGTATAGTGGGGGTCTGCGCAGTATATTGGGGGGTCTGCGCTGTATATTGGGGGGTCTGCGCAGTATATTGAGGGGGTCTGTGCTTCATATTGTGGGGTCTGTGCAGTATATTGGGGGGCTCTCTGCGCAGTATATTGGGGGGCTCTCTGCGCAGTATATTGGGGGGCTCTCTGCGCTGTATATTGGGGGTGTCTGCGCTGTATATTGGGGGTGTCTACGCAGTATATGGGGGTGTCTACGCAGTATATTGGGGGGTTTGCGCTGTATATTGGGGGGATCTGTGAAGTATATTGGGGTGGCCTGTGTGTTAGATGTGGGGGGCAGTGTATTAGATGGGGGCAGTGCGTTAGATGCTGGGGGGCAGTGCGTTAGATGCTGGGGGGCAGTGCGTTAGATGCTGGGGGGCAGTGCGTTAGATGCTGGGGGGCAGTGCGTTAGATGCTGGGGGGCAGTGCGTTACATGTGGGGGGTTGTGCATTATATTTGGGGGATGTGCATTAGATGGGGAGCTGTGCAGTACGTGAGGCCTGTGTGTACAACCCTAGTTTCACAAAAAATATTTATTTCCTAGATATCATATGCCATGGCATGCTTTTTGCTACGAAACCGCAGCCATCTAGTCACTCACCAGAGAAGGATGAGAAACTGCACCCCAGTCAGAGGGACTGCCCCACATCCATGTGCCAATTCCACCAATGTGAATGTAATACTTATGAGGT
The DNA here is from genome assembly GCF_036172605.1 of Pelobates fuscus. Taxonomy (NCBI): domain Eukaryota; kingdom Metazoa; phylum Chordata; class Amphibia; order Anura; family Pelobatidae; genus Pelobates; species Pelobates fuscus. The sequence continues at coordinate 69,232,066 of NC_086317.1, read as the reverse complement.
AACCATAAATACAGTGAATATGGAGAATTAAACGCCCATATCACCCAAACACTGCTTACACTGTGACCGTATCACCTAAACACTGCTCACACTGTGACCGTATCTCCTAAACATTGCTTATACTGTGACCGTATATCCTAAACACTGCTCACACTGTGACCGTATCTCCTAAACATTGCTTATACTGTGACCGTATATCCTAAACACTGCTTATACTGTGACCGTATCACCTAAACACTGCTTATACTGTTACCGTATCACATAAACATTGCCTTATACTGTGACCGTATATTCCTCTGTGAAGAATGAAGTTCACACATCTGCTGTGCTGACATTCCAGTATCACTTGGGGCATGAGAACCATTTACCTAAACCTATAACAGAGCTTTTACCTCCAGTGAGTATCATAAATAATGTCGCTTCTAGTCTGCCCTTTAAGGCCTTCTTGCATCCTGGAGAAACGTGTTCACATGAAACTCCTCATTTTGGGCTTTCCAGGGACCCATCTATAGGTGTCCTCCAAAAACAAGGAGATCCTCATCTCTTGACTCCAGTTGCATCAACCCAAATGGACTTGGAGGCCGTTGGCCCCTCTGAAGAACTTGCGCCTCAGTCTATGTTCATAGGATTACTCAAGCCAGAATCCCAGTCAGATCCAGGACTACTGAGTAATGCACCTCTATACAGCAAAAGCCCTGTGTCTCATAGGATGGTATGTTTGTTACTTACTGGTAATACGTCTTCCTTATCATATTTGCCTCTAATTTCTGTTTGTGTCTGCCTTTCTAATGTTCAAAATTATTCACAGTCCTTGCTCTTCTATGTCTCTATCCTGCCTCGCTGGTTTCTAGCTTGGAACTTCCTATCTTTCATTCCTCCTGAACCTCCTCCTTATTTCCTCTACTAGTTTGGTGACTCTGGTATTTTGCTGTCACCAGTGGGGGTTCTTGGGGTTTTGGAGTGCCTGGAGGCGCTCCTAAAGGGGGGGGGGGGGGGGGGGGAGGTACTGTTACGATTCACTCCTTAGTAGATATGCCTTTGTGCAGTACCTATAATCACCACTCTAACTGTTTGGCACTATTCCTCATTTCTTTTCATTTAGCACTACAGCTGGCCCTTGTTTAGCACCTTTATAGTTTGGTTTCTCCCATCATTGTTTCCTGGTTCCTGTGACTCTGACCCTGCACCCTTCGTTCCTTGGTCTTGTGCTCCTGGGTCCTCTGGTCCTGTGTTCCTGTCATCTGGTCTACCATCCAGTGACCCTGATCCTGCTTCCTTTTGATCGTGTATCCTGATTCTGGCCTTGCTTCCTTGTGGCTCTGGACTTGTGTACTGTCTGTTGTTCGTGGTGGCTGCCCGGCCCTGCCCAAGAGTATTTCGTATACCAAAAGACTGTTCTTTATGCTTTGCCTGCACCATTCGTGCTAATCCTAAATTACTGTATATACTTGTTTTTGGCTTTGTATATAGTTTGATCTTTCTTTGTCCTTTTGGTTTTTCGTAATTATATATATATATATATATATATATATATATATATATATATATATATTATTTACTCTCATTCATTGTGTCTTGTCATTTATTCTCTGCAAATTGGGTTCCCACATTTAAAGGAATATTGCTGTCTGAGGGCAGCACCCCTTCCTGTCCTGACAATAACACCTGTTCTCCACTCTCTGCATTGGCTTCCAATTAAATGGCAAACATATTAAAAAATTGGCCTGCTAACCTTCAAAGCCTTAAACAATCAAGACCCACAGTACCTGAAAGAGCTCTTGACACCCTACATTCCATCCCGATCAGCAAAACCCTCCTGTTCGTGCCAAGAATAAAGACAGACTTAGGTTCCAGGGCATTCAGCCACGCTGCTCCTACCTTCTGGAACTCTTTACCGTGCGCAATCAGAGAGGCACCATCCCTACAGATTTTTATTTTTTTTTAAATCTAAAGACCCACCTCTTCCATCAGGCATTCAGTCCACTTATCTGATCTTCAGAAACTCCTCACTTTTATGTTTTTATGTTTGTATATTTGTAAAGTGTTTTGAGTCTCACAGGCAGAAAAGCGCTATAAAAATCGCAAATTATTATTATAACTGTAAGACCAGAATTTTTAGTAGCACTCCGGGCACCATAACAACTTAAATCAAAATTATGTTGTTATCTGTGGCAGGAGGTTGCTGGCACTTCCTTATCATTAGGGGTTAAACTGTTCACAAATAGTTTAACCCCAACATCTGTGCTCCACCACCAGATTGCTTTGCCTCCCTGTCCTTCTGCCCTTTGAAATTCTTTAGAACGGAAGGATCAGGTAGCAACAGGTAGGGGCACCAATGAGTTGGCTTACAGTGTTCACTTGACACTCTAAGCCAATCATTAGCTCCCCATTCATAAAAATGGTTTGTATGGTGCCAGGAGGCGCCCAGCGTGTCCCTTAACTAATTTCCAAAGCATGTTGTAATTGTAATCTACAGAATATGCTCCTCAAAATGTGGCTGCTCAGCTTCAGACCAAGTTTCAAGAGAGATTCCAAGATATTCACCCACTAGAAAATAACCCCTTCTCTGTGAATCTAAAGGATACTCCAGGGGAACCACCAAGGTAACATTAAAAATCAAATATTATGGGGGGCGTGGCCGACAACCGAGCAAGATTAGGATTTTAGGCTTAGGATTTTGTTCCGGCACATGGGCTCCGTGAAATTGCGACTAACGAGCAGAAACACCTCTGAACGTCTTACCAGACATGTCACAAGCCAAGGCAAAGAAATCTGCCTCTAAGGCAGAAAAACATAACTTCTTCGGGCAGAAACCTCCCGCCACGACGGAGAATTCCGCCGGCGATTCCGATACTGGCTCACCCGCTGGACTGCTGGACGACCAACTCCCTAATGAATGCCTCACGAAGCACTACTTCGAAAGGGCAATAGAGGCGATGTCAGCGAAACTCATACAAACCTGGCAAGCTACAGCCGACCAAATTAAACATGAAGTCAGAGACCTCTCACATAGGACATCGGCGGTAGAGACACAGTGTCAAGACCTAGCTGCTACACAAACTCTTTACCGTGCGCAATCAGAGAGGCACCATCCCTACAGATTGTCAGGAAATCTACACGATTTACAACGAAAAGTGGATGAAATGACCACCAGAATGGCTGACTATGAGTCCCAGAGTCTGTCCTACCTGACGACCTGCAGTTATATGTAAGAGGCCTAATGCACGCCTACGTCCCTGAAATACCGGCGGACATGCTGTTGATAGACAGGGTTCACAGGATACTAAAGCCGAAACACTTACCTGACTCGGTGCCCCGGGATGTCCTGCTCAGGGCACATTATTTCCACATCAAAGAGCTGGTACTCCGGGCCCACCGCAACAGACAAGATCCCCATAAAGAATACCCATCAGTGCGCATAATGGCGGATCTCTCGACGGCAGCGCTGAAGAGGAGAAGAGACTTCCAGCAAGTCACGACGGAATTGAGGACCCAAGGCATACGATACAGATGGGGCTTCCCCACAAAACTTATCCTGACGAAAAATGGAGAAGTAAAATCCTTCTCTACGCCAGAGGAAGCCGCGCAGGAATTAGCGAAATGGGGTCCACGCAACAAGCAATGCTCCTCACCGACACACTCCTCACAGGGCCGCAAAATTTCAAGATCTGATCGCATGAACTGACCGCCATATAGCAAACTGTCGCAAGTATACTTTTGCAATGGTTAACTTCTCTGTTTCGTTTTACAATGCCTTTTTACCTTTTACTCTTCCCTCTATGTAAACTTGAAATAACTGTTAAACTACAACACGGCTAAATATGCTTCAAATGCAATTGCCAATATTGACCGCAGCCAGACCACAGCGCCCAGCGACCTGCCGTTGGGGAACTGGACAGGTAGCACTGAACCGACCCAACGGTAGGGGAACACCCCCTGAGGTTATAGTAATGTACTGACACATAATGCACTGCACTGTATGACTGCATAACCTGACCGCTAAATGGCAAAATGTCGCAAGGCTACCTTGCAATCGTTTATAGTTAATTTTCATGCTTAGATTTATGAAGCTCTTTCTTTTGTTGTTATGTATGTTTAAATAGTCGTTACACTATACCACGGATACACATGTCTTGAATATGTTTGATACAAATGACCGCAGCCAATAGCCATATAAAACATGTTATATGTATCATGAGGTTGATAACACTGTATTGATGTTTATTGCATTGACCTGAAGCCCAATATAGAACAGAGACACTTATTGTGCTAAAAAATCCTCCCCCAAATTTAACCGTTGCTTGAACACCATACCAATTTCTGCTCCACCCCACATTATATATCGGAGTTCCACAAGCCACCCAATTGGAAGTTTCTCTCAATCTCCAACCCCCGCGGTACAACTAGTGTACCAGACCGAAAAGGTCTATTGTATATACCGACCTTCCCTCCCATAACCCCTAGACCACCCTCCGACCTCTACCTCTCCTCCCTCCGCCCTCACTTACCCCCTCCCACAGGTGACAACTAGATACACGGACGCCCATTCAGTTCCTCTAAACACCATTAGTTCTACGCAAAATGAAACTTTACTCACATAATACCAAAGGACTGAACACCCCACACAAGCGGAGAATACTACTAAAAGATCTAAAAAGTCACAATGCGGATATTGTGTGCATCCAAGAAACACACTTCGCCACTAACAGAATCCCCTCCTTTGCTCTCCAAGACTACCCCACACAATACCACGCCACCCACTCCTCCAAATCAAGAGGGGTATCTATCCTCCTACATAAGTCCCTAACGATAGAACTGCTCCATATCAAAAAAGACAGCCAAGGCCGATACCTGATTCTACACTACCATTCATACTGGTGTGCCTATACAGCCCGAATGACCAACAAAGAAATTTTTTACATAAAGTCCTCACCAAACAGCCAACTCAGACAAATACGCCCACAATAGTGTGCGGGGACTTTAATCATACCATGAACTCACAAATGGACTCCACAGCACCTGTCAACTCCGCTAGGCACACTCAGCTGTCGCCTGCGACCAAAGCACTCACAAAACTGATCCACGAATATGGCCTCTATGATACCTGGAGAACGCGCAACCCAAATGGAAGGGAATATACATTCTACTCGCATGTCCACAAAACTTATTCTAGGATAGACCACATTCTAGCCTCAGGCACCCTCCTCCCGAACATCACCGAATGCCTCATAGGAAACATAGTATGGTCGGACCATGCTCCACTAATGATGTCTATACAAGACCAATATCAACATAGAGGGAAACCGCCATGGCGCCTCAATGACACTCTGTTACTTAACACTGCTTTTTCCGAGAAACTCGCTGAGGAATTACAGATGTACTTTGAACTCAATGACTCCACGGAAACCTCCGTCACTACCTTGTGGCAAGCCCACAAGCCTGTCATAAGAGGATCACTAATTAGCCAGGCATCCTTCCTGAAAAGGCAACAGGAACGAGAACACACGGATCTTCTAAGGAAACTGCGTGACACAACCGCTGAACACCTACTGAATCTATCTGACGAACTCGCCAAGTCAATAACCCTCATTACCAAACAAATCAACACAATGTCCCTAGCCAAGACAGCGTACATGTTAACAAAACTGAAGTTGAGAACGTACATACAAGGAAATAAAGCCGGGAGGCACTTAGCTACACTCCTCCGACAAAAACAAGCAAACTCAAAGATCCCATACTTACTAGCCAAATCTGGAGGTAAAATACACAACCCGCAAGATATAAATTACGAAATGGCAGATTACTACCAAACCCTCTATAACCTAAACACCGACACCACACTGCACCACCCCACTGACAGGGAAATCGGAGGCTTCCTTCAGCAAACAACACTGCCCACACTATCCATAACACACAAACAAACCTTACAACGTCCTGTAACAATTCAAGACCTCATAGATACAATACAAGCGCTACCCCCAGGGAAATCACCCGGCTCAGACGGACTGACTAATGCATACTATAAACAATTCGCCCATATCCTAGCCGCATATCTAAGTAAACTAATCAACCACACGCTCCAATTTGGGAGCATACCAGCGGAGATGCTAATGGCACATGTGGCCACGTTGCCAAAGCCAGGGAAAACCCCCAACAGATGCCAGAACCTAAGGCCAATTTCCCTTTTAAATACTGATGTTAAACTTATCGCAAAGATCTATGCAAACAGATTGTCTTCCATCGTCCCTACTTTGATAGGCGGAGACCAGGTGGGGTTCGTGAGTGGCAGACAGGGAGCAGATGCTACAAGGAAAATACTGGACCTCTTGTATGGAATACGCGAGAGAAGGACCCCATGCGTCCTTCTGTCTCTAGATGCCGAGAAGGCATTTGACAGGCTCCACTGGCCTTTCTTGCACGCAGTCCTGCGGAAATTTGAATTCCCGCCTCAATTCCTAGCAATCATAAACACGCTTTACTCCACCCCAACAGTGCGAGTAACAAACGGGGGTTTCATCTCTAAAACATTCACTATATCAAATGGCTCCCGTCAAGGCTGCCCACTCTCCCCAATACTCTATATCCTGGCACTGGAACCCTTAGCCCGAACATACGCGGGATACACATAAAGGGACACGAATACAAGATGACGTTATTCGCGGATGACATTCTGCTTTCGCTGGAAACACCACACGTATCCCTGCCACACTTTCACAAACTATTGACCCAATATAGCAGCTGCTCATATTACAAACTAAACGTAGCAAAAACACAAGCCCTAACTATTAACATCCCGACTCAAGACTTGACCGAGCTAAAAACCAAATTCCAATACGAATGGAGACAGGACCACATAAAATTCCTAGGGATTAATTTTACACCCACACCCAACACATTATTCAAAGCAAACTACACGAAACTTTTGGGGGAACTTAAAACCACCATACAGGGATGGAGTGGGAAATATGTATGTTGGATAGGTCGGATAGCTTCAATAAAGATGGTAATACTGCCGAAGATACAGTATCTCTTCAGAACACTCCCACTTAAGCTCCCTATGAAATATCTCCTGGACTTACAGAACCAAATCAACGCATATGTGTGGGAAAACACGAAACCAAGAGTAGCTCGGACCACAATGTACCGATTGTTCCCCCACGGTGGGATGGGCATGCCGGAAATGAGAGGCTACTATCGGGCAGCTCATATAGGCCCCCTGCTCTCAACGTTCCAACACAAAGAGACAGCGGCCTGGACTGAAATAGAGAGGGGCTATGCGAATGGGCTCTCTATCCCAATACTGGCTTGGCTACCGAAGCTCCAACGGCCGAACAACAAAAACCTGTTACCGACGACCGCATTGACCTTGGAAATATGGGACGACTACCACATAAAAACAGGCATAAAGACAAATATTTCTCCAGCCCTGCCGATAGAAGCAGTGAGCGCACTTATAACGGATCTCAACTACAAAGTGTGGAACGAACACGGAGTGACAACCCTATCCCAACTCATGACAGGCACCCGCCTAAAACAATTCACCGACCTCCAACAAGAGTTCAACATACCCGCAACCGCTAACTTCTCTTACAGACAAATACAAGCCTGGTTCGCCTCGCAAACGAAGCATCAACCGATAGCCCCGTCAACACCGCCCCTCTCGGAAGTGGAAAAGATATGCCTGAAACTCAAACCGGCAAAAAAACTGATCTCCTTAATCTACGCCTCGGAACATGATTCACATGCACAACATCCTCTGTCCTTCGAAGCAGCTTGGGAAAAAGATATAAAGCACCCACTATCGGAAGATCAGTGGAAAAACATCTACAAGGCACACAAGCAACTAACCCTCTGCGCAACTCATGTGGTACTTTCGTGCAAAATACTGTACAGGTGGTACCTGGTACCCACACGCCTTAAAAATAGCTTCCCCAACTCGTCGGACGTCTGCTGGAGGTGCCAGGCGGACAAAGGCACCATGATCCACACCTGGCAGCCCAATGTACCAAAACACACCTACCACTCCTTCCTGAAACATTTCTTCTTCTACTGCTCTCACACAAACTACAAAAGAGCCATAGATATCTCCTATACCACATCATTGTGGCAGCACTAGCGACCATAAGCAGAAACTGGAAACAAACCAGACCACCTACAATCGATCAATGTATCACAGCTATAAACGCAACTAAGCACTATGAACAGATGGCAAGGAAGGCAAGATCGAAAGCATCCTACTGGTCCATAGCCTGGGAACTGTGGGACGAACACAAGTCAGAACCCTCGAAAGCACCACCAAGTATTGCAACACAAGTAGTTCTCTGACACATCTAGTGCTCTGACTCGGAACCACTATAAGCTCCGCGATAGGAGCATGACAGCCCCCAATACACTACACTTCACGAAAGGAACAATCCCGGCACCCAAGCTTAAAAGTATCACTTACCACCCCCTCCCCCTAACCACCACTTTTTTCCTCCCCCTCCCAATGGAAGACAACAGAACAGCACTGACGAAAGCGCCACTAGCACCCGACATCCCTTGTACACCACTAAACAGCATAGAATAACCTTGGCGCAGGAAGCGCCCTCTCAACCCTAACACAAACTGAGTAACTCGCTAACCTACGAAATCCAAAGTACACATCTTGATTCGATTACATAGGCAGACACACAGGAACGGCACCAAACTATTGTTACTGTGTAAATACTGTGTAAAAAACAAGGAATACAACAATATGTCAATGCTGGATGCAAATGTTTATTCCCCCCTCACCTCTTTTCCTTTCTGTACCCCCCTTCTATTTGTGTCCCGACAAAATAAAATAAAAATTGTCAAATTCAAAAAAAAAAAAATCAAATATTATGAAATACTTCTCCTAGAATTTTAACAAAAGTATGTAGAAAAGGGAACATTTGTCAGTTTGACAATTTCATCTTCTTCCACTTCAAAAGCTCATATTTATGTTAATAGATGTTTTACAGAAAGAAGCAATCCAAGTCATAAAAGAGGATAACAATTACTGATTGTAGTCTGGATCACTGTGATCGATCAGCTACCACAGAAATAGTTCCTAACATTGAATTATGAGAAAAAAAGAGGTGTCTAGTGTGTGGCCGACAATGTGTACCAAATGATTTAATGGATGTACAATTTCATCCCTGGATTTATACAAAACTCCAATAGTTCACAAAAATACACACACCCTCCATAACAACTCAAAAACAATGACACTCCACTCAAATTCATGTTTACATTAACACATACTGTCACTTCACACACATTCACCCATGTGTGAAAACAACACAACAAGATTTTTGTCTAAATAACTTAACTTACTTTTCATTTGTTTGGTAAAATCTTGTGTGAAACCATATAACGCCTTATCAAAATCCAAGCAGATCACATCCAAATATTTCTTTGGTATATATTTATTTATAAAATATTTTACCAGGAAGGATACCTTGAGATTACAAAAGGGTACAATAAAATTCAAACACAATATTAATACAAAATATATACAAAATGTAACATAGAACAGGTAGGAAATATATAATCAACCATGACAGGTGAATTCAGTTTTGAGATATGTAGAGAGGGATCTCTTAAAGGATTTTAGGTCTGGGGAAGATTTGAAAGTGTGCGGGAGGTTGTTCCATAATTAAGGTGCTCAGTAGGAAAAGGAGGATCGGTCTGCTTTCTTTTTATATTGAGGTAGACTAAATAAAGTGCTGGTACTGGATCGGAAGTTGTAGGAGGTGGGAACAGCCGGGGAGAGCATTCTGCTCAGGTAGGGTGGGAGCTTCCCAGAAAAGCTCTTAAACACAAGGCTGGAAAGATGAAGGGTGCGTCTGGATTCCAACGATAGCCAGTTTAGTTCTTTTAGCATGCCACAAAGGTGGGTCAAGTAATTACATTGTAGCACACAGCAGCAAAACGAGTTATACAATGTATTGGGGTCTAACAACATACCCAAGTATTTGAAAGAGTGGACTGCGGTCAGTGTGCTATTTGATTTTGTTTTGATGGATAGATGGTAATTTTGTAATTGGTGTAATTTAGGTACTGTTCCAAAGATCATTGTGACAGTTTTTAGGAAGAGTTTGTTTTTTGTGATCCACTTTTTGACTTCTGTGAACTGGTCTTGGAGCACAGCATCAAGATGTGGTAGATCGGAAATGCTTGCATAGATTACAGTGTCATCTGCATACATGTGTACATTTTAGGATTTGCAGACATTAGGCAGATCATTTATAAATAACGTGAATAGTAGGGTGCCGAGAATGGAACCTTGGGGAACACTACACGTGACTGGGAGAGGGAGGGAGTCGCTGTCAGAAATGAACACATTTTGTGATCGATCTGATACATATGATCTTGATCTATTGATCTATTTTCTACTGATTTCCTTATAAAACTTTATAAAACCACATTGATTAAGTGCAAAGGATCACATTCCTGAATATTACACCAAAAAACCCTTCAAATAATTTCCCAACCATTGCCATAGGTCTGTCATTTTTGTGTTGAGATTTTGTTTGTCATCACAATATAATTTCTTAGTAGTTCAAAAACATAAATCTTTATGAAATATTCATACTGACTGTGTTAGCATTTCATTGAAACTCCACCACAATCAAAATATGTCATAAGGCAAAATAGGGCCTATTTAGTTTTTTGGTCAAGCCTGAGGTTACCAAAACTTGACAGAGCTTCCTCTGTGACATGTTGCCAGATCCCATAACTGGTGCTAGGAACAACTGTAGGATATAAGCAGCATCTTCTCGTACATTGCAAGATTTGGTCAGTGGACGTTAGTGCAATCTCCAGGGATCCTCAGTAGACCTCCATGCTGTATTTTTTGAGTATGCTTGTGGATGAAGCTCCAGGAACCAAAGAAAGAAGATGGCAGCACTGTCTAGGGAGAGCTCTAGGTTTGTTTAACAACTATTTGTTTTCCCATGCCCATCACACACAAGCAGGGATGTCACCTTCAGGGGTCTTTGCAAATTTGCAGAGATGCCCAAATATGAGAGAGCTGCTTTAAGTATTGGTGCCACCTTGCCTTTACTTTGTTCCTTTATTAGAAAATAATCTCGGGAAAAAAATATTCCTTGCTCCATTGGTATGTAATTTTGCATGCGTTGTTGTATTATAAGAAGATATTTTGTATTTGAATAAAAGTTACAGTAGCACACTGAATTGATTTTTTAACCATTTTTAGTTTACAACCAACAATTGAATTGTGAATTGTGAGCTCTTCAGTTTATGGTGACATTTGTGAGATTCAGCCTCACAATGATGGTCAATTTCCTGATGTTCCCTTCATATATAAGGGTAGACCATGGCAAAATAATTCATATTCGGAATTATATCCATGTACTTCAGAAATATCTCAAAAAGCTTCTTATCTTGTTTAACTGTCTCACTTCTGCTGATATAAATTCGGATCTGTAAAAAAACAAAGCAAGAATTAAATAAAGTGACAGATAAACCAACCAAAGAAGTAGATTAAATGTGATCATTGGTTATCTTGTTTACTTGCCACAGAACAAGTTTCTCAGTTATTATTAAAGTAGTGGAGGCCATTACGACAACTGTCCAAGCCTACCTACTCTTTATTCCATCCCTTTAACACAAACACCTGGAAGGAAATGCACAGTTACTGTTAGTAACTGGTGGAGTTCAGCAAGACCGCTGTCCCATCATACTCATCATTTCATCAATCCAACACATACACATTCAGGTGGAACATTTTAATGGTAAACTAGAGGTGGCCATTAAAGGAACACTATAGGGTCAGGAACACAAACATGCATTCCTAGTGTTAAAACCACCATCTAGCCCTCCCTGGTTCCCCATTTACTCCCCTAAATATAGTAAAATATTACCTTTATTGCAGTCCGCTGCTGCTGGCTCTGCCCCTGTTATTCCTACTGAGTGAACCAAACCAGGAAGTAACAGGGCAGTTTGTCTGGCTGACAGCCAGGGGGGTGTAACAAGATGAATTTATAAATGTCTACTGAGATTTCTACTGAGATCTGCACTTGTAAAATGAAGAAATGGACACACTCTTTACACATAAAACACTTGAGCAATCTCTAGTACTTTAGGAATCCAGAGTGTTTAAAGGAACATTATATACACCCAGATAACATTATCACATTGAAATGAATTGGGTGCAATGTCCCTGTCTGTTTAACCCTGCAATGTAAAACATTACTGTTGGAGGGGCTTCCAGGTTCTTAACAGAGTTTTACATCGAACATCTTCAAATAATTTAATTATTCCCTATACGGAAGTTTTATTATGCGTGTGGTGCTCCCATCACTCCCTCCCACTATCGCTGTGATGTTGGGGGAGGAGGAGACCTAGCCAGTTTCGTTAATGCTGGAAAAAAAGTTAGTACAAAAAGTTATTTTTTTTTATCCCTTTCAATATAGGGCGATGGAAGGGGGGTACCAATAAAGTTAGGGATACAGACACTATTGCTTTAGGGATACTGACTCATATTCCTAATGCTACAGTGTTCTTTTAACTAGTGGTGGTTATTAGGACCACTAGGCACACACACAGTGAAATCGTTCTATAAAGTTTAACAAAAGGATAATTAGACAATTACTACATAATCTTTTATTTTAGTTGTCAGATTGCAGTTATCACCTACTCACCTTGAAAGTTTCCAGAGAGCACTTGCCTTCTTTTTGTTTCTGTAATATCCTTTCCACAAATGCAACTTTCAGAAAAGCCCACAATTTGAGATAGTTTAACTTTTTACACAAAAGCACAAGTTTAATCAGCTCATCGTCAAGATATTCATGGTTGCTATACTCCAATGTCAGCTTCTAGGTTGGAGAACAAAAAACATTATAGAAGAGTCTAACACTTGCCCTCCTGACTGCATCAATCACTATATGATTTTTATTGGTCAGACATATACTTACAAATTGGGGTGGGTGGGGAGTGAACATTTCATGCCAGTTACATGCTTGCAATTTTCCAAAATTTGAAAATTAACTAATTGAAATGAAACTAAATACATTTTTCACCTCTAATTTTCTTTATTTTTCTGTGTGTATCTATATGTGTTTGTCAGTGTGTGTATATTTGTGTGTGTAACTGAGTGTTTGTGTGTATCTGTGAACAGATGTGTAGCTGTGTGTGTTTCTCTGTGTGTGGCAATGTATATATAAATATGAATATACTTTCCCAACACCAACATTACACAAAAATACATGCATGTATTCAAACAGTACACTCTTGCATACCAATGCGAACATCACATAAAAATACACAACTGCAGTCAAACAGAACCACAACAGAAAAACATCAACCTGTGTTCAAACACCAACACTATACACAAATACACTCCTGCATTCAAACATCAACATCACACGCAAATACACCCCTGAATTCACGCATGCATACTCCATAGAAAAGCACCACTACAATTTAACAAAACAATGAAAGACATTGCACAAAAATACCACCCTGCCAATATTCATGTATTCTGGTAGTAGATGGGCCTGCATTGATCCACAGTAAACAATGCAGAGCTAGATGTTCTCACTGCAGCATCCCACTACAATGAACAAAATATAGAACTAGAGACAGAGTTTCTCATCTGATATCTTATCTCTGGTCTTATGGACTCTAAACTCTGTTCTGTCCTATACACAACTGTTGTAAATAAAGTAAAAGGAATATACCATACTTGTAAAGTGTCTTTGTAATTTGGCAGGAGTTCAGTAACTGTAGATCTCAAGGACCACCTTCGATCACTGAAGTAACAACTTCTTATACTAATGTTGGAGGCAGGTATCTCTGGAAGGAGTATCCTGAATAAATCACTGTACAGCAATACTCTTTCAAACAGAAAGGTAACCTGCAAGTTCTTGGCTTCTTGTGCCAGCTTTTTCCATGACTTCCCGTCCACCACTTGCATGTGAGGATCATAAATGTGGCACTTGATAGTAAGCGTGGAAAGCGAGTATCTACAGTTTTCACACAGTATGTCCAAAATCTTATCTGAAATGCAACTGTAATTGAGGGTGAGACTATTCAGGTTATGGAAAGCAGACATTGCTTCATGGAAACAAACATCACTGTAGACAGGAATATGGCGGGTGAAGAAATCCTCAATGTTTAGCTCAGCTAAGTAGATCACATTCTCTGAAGAACTCAAGGACTTAAGAATGGTGCAGCCTTGTTCTAGGCTCATTTTGGCCCCTCGTATATTTAAGCTTTCCAGATTTTTCCCCATCTTTTTAAGGAATAGGCTGAGGCTCTGGATAAATGTATCCCTCAATTTGTTGCTCCAGATCACCCTTTCCAGTTCTAAGTGCGGAATAGAAAAACATTTTAGGCACTTGTTCTTTTTTCCCAGGTTTGCCAACAAACTTTTCATGGACATCTGGAAATCCCGGGTTAGGACAGAATTATAAACATTTAGAAACCTGATCTCCAAATTTTCCAGATATATACCAAACTTCTTGACATACCGGACTGCAGATTTAAATTCTGTTACACTGGGCATAGTCGAACGACCACCAAAAATAATAGTCCGGGACTTCCAAAGAATTGCAGAGTACAGGATTTGATTCCATTTCCGGCACACTGAAGCAGCAGATGTTCTGTCTTTGTCTCCAAGATACATGAAAATCTTCTGTAGGCACAGCTGAGGCAATGAGTCCCAACTGCTTTGACTATGATTATCCATTGGCTTGTTTATTTTCAAACTCTCACATTGGATACATTGGGAGAATCATTTCCAGGTATAAGCAGTTTCTGTAGGCTTATCTTTTGGCTTGGTTATCCTTGTATTTCCTTCAACTGGAGGTGCTTATGGATGGTATGCGAAACCTACAAAAAAAAAAAAATATTGCATAAATGTTACTGCTCTGCACTAATAAAATGAAAAATGAAGTGTAAAAACATTAAACACAATCTACAAAAAAAAAGAAAAAAATTCCACTAAACAAATTATAGAAAATAAATTAAAAAAAAAAAAGTTTTTGCTGCTAAATACAAAACAAACTTCCAATATAACTTTCCATAATCCAAAACTTGCAGTATTATTTCCATGTAGAGCACATTTATAATATACGGTACTATCAGAATGATTTAACCAGGAAGGATCCATTTAATATTTGCTAAATTTCAAGAATGTCTTAGTTATATCTGTTTATTATTTCTCAGCTCAATAGGGATGTGGGGCTTTTATTTTATGTTTTGGGGCTGATGTATACTATGGTCATTGCTGCTGTCCAGGAGTAGTGGGAGTCTGAGCGCAGGATTTTTGTGTATTTGTATTCACTCAACTTTACGCCTAGTTCAAAGTCTATATTACAAAAAGACACGAGTTCTCTATTTCAGTATATTTAAGGGAACTTTTAAAAGAGTTTTAAAACAGTGACTATGGCAAAACAAACACTTTTATACTGTCCTGTAGATATGTTATAGCAATAATTTTGTTGATGTACATTATGCAAAATGGTAAACAATAAGTGGTGGTCGGTATCATTGGAAGCATACATGAGCAGCATACAGACATAGGGGTGGACTATGGAAACCTGTTAATATTTTTAATTAAAAAGGTGTAATGGTTCCATTTTAAAAGCATGGAAATGCTAAAGAGAACGGTAACAAAATCTAAAATAACTTGAAGGTGGGAGCTCCACATTTTGTCTAATTTTGTCAATTTATTCCCTGACTGTAAGACAAATGAATCCCTACTTTGTCTTATGACATATTCTGGTTTAATTTGAATTTCAATGATATCCTAATGCAGTCAGTATGAGTATTTCACTAAGCATTTACCTTTAAGAAAATAGTAATAGTGGCAGTGTAGTGGCAGGTCCACTTTAATTATAACACCAACATAAAAATGTAAAAATGGACATCTAACCGGATTTAAGAAATGTTTAAGGAACCTATTGGCCTTTTTGTAAATGAACTTCCCGAAAGTGCCAATAGCATAGAAGATTCATCTGTCCCTTCCTATCCTGTACTGTAAGTACAATAACACGTCAGATTACCAGCCTTATCCACGCATCATTGCAGCACTTAATGCAATGTTGTGTACCATTCAAGGTGCAACTTTGACGCAAGATGCTCAACTGCTGCTCGGCATCAGATCCATATTGATAATGACGCTGTGCATCGTTCCGGCATCATATTGCTGCCCACTCATGTTCTGGCATCACTCTAATGTCGCAAGGTGCTAATGTCTGTCTATCTAGGTGCACAATGAAACTTGCTTCTGCACAATTAAATTGCTTCTTCAAATTTCAGTTTTTTGGCTTGTTCTTTGACTATCCAGATTTCTCCAATCCTGATATTTGCTTGCCTTATTGTTCTTTTGTTATTATGATATCTCGTGACCTTGACCTGCCATTGACCATTCTTACTTTTTTTTTTTTTTGTAAATCTCTTTTTTATTGAGGCGTAAAGGTATGTGGGTACATAAAAGAAGAGGGGAGACAATAAAGTTTCAAACAAGTCAGGGGTAATACAATGCAAGGCATATCATCTCTATATAGTGCTAGCCTCATTTTTTGTGTATAATATTTAGGTTACTTCAGACTGTTATTCAGTTGCTGGATATGTAAATACATGCTAAGACTAGGTTAAGGAATCTATGAGCTGTGTAAAGTCAAAATATACAAGCTGAACAGTGACACAGTACGACTTCTCCTATACAAGGCTGTCTCATGCGATGCCTCGTAGGCAGGCTAAACGATTATTGACAGTAGCAGCTTAGTTATAGTAGTTTCCGCGGTTCTGTGGTCTAGCCCAGATAGGGTGGCTGGGAGATTTAAGGCTAAGCTGTGGCCAACATGGCGCGTGTGTGGGTTTAATGTGCTTGTCATTAACAGGCTTTGTATCAAGGGTCATTTTATGTGAGCATAAGAAGACAATAGGATAATACAACAGCACATACCCCACTTATACCTATGGTGTGAGGCCTATCTAACCACATAACAGGATTAAAACTTATATGAGGCAAGAAGGTAGTTATGTAAAGCCAGTTAGTATGGCTGGAATAAGCAGGCCATGCCCAGTTCTATAAACGTGTAATATAACATGCATAGTAGTCATAGGTAAGCACTGTCTCAGGACTGATAATACAATCTAGGTTTAAAGCATAGGTAGCGAACTAAGTCATATAGCGAAGAAATACTGATAAGGTTCTATGTCCAAAAGATTCACAAGTGTTGTGCTATTTATGAGTCTGGCTAGATGTCATACTGGGACATCGGAGCTTCGCTGGGTCAAGGGGTCCTGACGGTGACTGTTTCGCAGACCTTGTGGATCAGTCCTGGCGGGGTGTACAGCTCCCGGCTTGGTCGCTGGCCCTGGCCCACCTCCTCAGCCGATCCCTTTCCGTGGCTTTGTGAGGTTTGAAGTTGGAAGGGTCCGCAGGGTGCAGGTGTGTTGCGCTGCTGTGAAGACCTCCGCCTGGCCCCAGGTCTCATGTGGGGTCTGCATCTCGGTGCCACAAACTCGGGTGTACATGTAGGCCGAGTTTTTCCCTGCTGGGGTGCCACGGAGGGCCCTGATGGTTCTGCGCCGCCAGCGGCGGTTGGGCCTCCGGCGATGTGGTCGATGCCGTGGAGATAATCTCCCCTTGACCCTCGGACCGGGTGATAGGTCGGTGGTCGGTGCTGGGCTAGGAGGGTGAGTAGTGCCCGGGGTAGGCCCGCTCTTACCCTGCTTCTCTTTTTCCCCTGTCGGGCCTTCGGGTGGCAGGAAGGGTCTCGTGAGGAGTTGCTCCCACCTGTCCCAGAATCGCTGGAATGCCAGGTCCAGGCTTGTAGGCTGCGGGTTCGTGGGCTCTGGCCTCATGAGGTGGGTTGCGTCCGCCATGTTGCCGGTTCTGGAGCATTCAGAACCCGGGCTTGAGTGAGTTGAAGGTCGATGAGCAGTGTGTGTCAGCGTGGTAGGGACCGGGATAACCCCCGCCGGTCCATAGGGGGGGGAACGGGGACTCAGATTCAGCCTTGCTGTACTTGTGGACGGCGGGAGAGCGGCCGTCTCCCCCACCGCCGCCATGCTTGTAGGCCGCAACATTAGGAGGCACTGACCCGCTGTCAAAGTCCACGTTTGTGGTGTCAATTTGCAGGTCTCAGATTCCCCAGTCGAGTGGGTTCCAACTTGAGTCAGCTCGCGGTCTCCGCTTGCCGGAAATCGGCATTAAGTTGGATCAGCTACGGGAGCAGCAGCGGCATGCGTCTGCTCCCTTCTGCGGTCAGGCCCCGCCCCCCGACCATTCTTACTTTTACCTCATACATTATCCTGATGACTTATTATCCTGGGACCGGTAATATGTTTACGTTTTTTTGTATTGACCTAGATTTGCTTGTTGGAATTTTCTATCACTCCTGACATTACCCAGGAATATGTAATGTACAGGGCATTGTAAGTGACTGTTGTAGTTTTAGTGTATTGGCATGTTATATATTCACAAATGGCTCTCAGACACTGTAGTAAAATAGAACTTCTCTTTACTTCAGTACACACACATAATGACATAACACAAGAGAGACTAACACAACAGAACAAGTGCATAACTTCACTATGCTGCCATCTACTGGAAGGTGGATTGCATAAATCCCATTACATAACACTCCTCCCCCCTAGACCTCAAAGTCTTTGAGATAACTGGGAGGTTAAATATTTTGTTTGGAACTGCTTCACCTGGACCTTCAGTTGTGCCCATCCCTTCTTCCTGTGCTCTGTCAGATGGACCACACAGAACTGGTTCTTCAACAACAACTCCTGGAGAACTGAGACCTGTATAATCCAGTGGTTCAACATCATCTGGTATCAGAGAAAACCCAGTATGACTGGGACCGGCAGCAGGCACAATCTCATCACTCCGTTCCCGAATCTGCTCGACATGCCTTCGTAATATTCTACCATCAGGAATTTGTACTTTGTATGACAAAGGTCCTGTGGCCACAAGTACTTTTGCAGGTATCCATTTAGGCCTAGAAACATAGTTCCTGACATAGACAGCACTGTCAGGTGCAAATACTCTCACAGAGAAGCATTATAGTTCTTATTGAATTGCAATTCTTGCTTCTCTTGTAACTCAGTTGTCAAATCAGGATGTAAACGATCCAGACAAGGTTTAAGAAGCCAGTTCATAAGGAACTCTGCTGGACTACTACCGGTGCTTGAGCAAGGTGTCACATGTTGTTGCAGAAGGAAATTTGCAAGTCTACGATTCCAATCTCCTTCAATATGTCTCTTTAATGAGTCTTTGGTAGTCTGAACCATACGTTCAGCTTGACCATTTGATAATGGGTGAAATGGTGCAATCGTAACATGTCGAATAAGATTACGTGCCATGAAAATTTTGAATTCTGATGAGGTAAATTGTGTTCCATTATCAGACACAATTGTATCTGGCAACCCATGTGTAGCAAACAGCCTCCTTAGAATCTTTATGACTGTGACTGAGGTAGCAGATGTAACTGGAACTTCTAACCATTTTGAAAAGGAGTCAACAACTAAAAAAAACATCTGTCCGTGAAAAGGGCCAGCAAAATCTATGTGTAAATGGGACCAAGGTGACCTAGTTACTTCCCAAGGATGTATTGAGGCTTTAGGTGGAGCATGACGAGTAGATTGGCATGGTACACAGTTCTCCACTTTTCAATTACTTCATCCATTTTAGGCCACCAAACATAACTTCTGGCTAAAGCTTTCATGCAAACTATTCCAGGATGTCCTTCATGAAAAGCATGCAATACTCGAGCTTGTCCTGTATTTGGAATTACCACTCTGTTTCCCCACAATAGGCACCCTTTATAGGCAGATAATTCATGTTGGCGCACTACAAATGGTTTGAACTTGTCTTCCACTTTTGATTTTGGCTACCCCCTCTAAACCCAGTTGAGCACAAGGGACAGCAAAGGATCCTTGGCAGACATACAAGCAATGTCACTTGCATGTAACGGAGGGTTTGGAATGGATTCCAACATGAGGACCTCAGACATAGGAGGAACAAGTAAGTCAGGAGAAGGCAAAGGTATCGGCTTAATCCATCAGCATCTGTGATATCCTTGCCAGGACGATACTTGAACTCACAATCATAGGCATTCAGCATAAGGGACCACCTGAGCATGCGTGGTGAAATTATTTGAGGAGTGGGAGTATTGCTGGTGAACAGACCCAGTAAAGGTTTATGATCTGTTATAATAGTAAACCTCCGCCCATACAAATAGTCATGAAACTTTTTTACACCGGACACAATAGCTAAAGCCTCCTTGTCAATTTGGGCGTAATTCCTCTCTGTAGTAGATAAAGTCCATGAATAAAACGCAATAGGAGCCTCAACCCCATTTCTCAAAGTGTGGCTCAATACAGCCCCTATGCCATATGGAGAAGCATCGCAGGTGAGGTTGAGCGGTTTCTCCAAATCATAGTGTACAAGCAAACTGTCAGAAGACAACAGTTTTTTAGCAGCACTGAAAGCGGTAGTATGAACGTCAGTCCACTTCCATGGAGCATCTTTATCTAGTAGACGATGCAGAGGTTCAGCAACAGTGGCTTTATCAGGCAGAAAAGAATGGTAAAAATTAAGCAACCCTAGGAAAGCTTGCAGTTCTTGTTTGTTTGTTGGAACCGGAGCTCTATGGATAGCTTCAACCTTAGAATCAGTTGGATGAATGCCCTGTGCGTCAACTCGGTAACCAAGGAAATCCACGCTGCTTACACCAAAAACACACTTTTCTTTTTTAAGTTTTAGACCAGCATCAAGAAAACGTTGTAAAACAAGTTGTAGCTGTGCAGCCAATGACTGTATAGAATCTGCTCCAATAAGAACGTCATCAAAATAAGGCACTACACCTGGTCCAAATAAGAGGTCCTCCATTAAATTCTGGAATATGCCAGGAGCAATGGAAACTCCAAACTGCAAACGTCTTACTCGGAAATCTCCTTTGAGTGTTATTATCGTTTGTGCATCAGCAGCCTCATCATCCACAGGTAACTACTGGTAGGCTTGAGCCATATCCAACTTGGCAAATACTTTTCCTTTTGCCAAAGTAGTAAGAATTTGATTAACAGCTGGAATTTGATAGGGATGCTCTTGCAATGCTTTGTTGATTGTACATTTGTAGTCAGCACAGATTCTGACATCCCCATTTGGTTTCATCACCGGAACTATAGGTGTACACCACTGTGGGTGTGTTACGGGTTCAAGTATACCTTGTTCCACAAGACGTGTAATCTCAGCATCTATTTCTGGTCTGAGAGCAATTTTGCATGGCTTCATCTGAATTGAGGGTACTGTTGACTCTAATACAAAAGAAACAGGAGGGCCTTTAAACATGCCAAGACCTTCTTCAAAAACTGCACTAAATTTATCAATCACATTCTGTAGAATATCTGTGGATACATTATTAACTCCAGTTAACGAAATTCCTAAGGGTTCAAACCACTCTCTACCTAGCAAACTTGCTCTTTGTCCCTTAGTAATTATTAAACGTAAGTGTCCTCTGAATTTACCATATTTTACTGGTATAAAACAAGCCCCTTTAACATTCACAGCCTGTTTGTTGTAGTCCACGAGATGAGTATCACAAGGTACTATTGAAGGAGAATTATGAGGCCATAACAAGGTATATGTCTCTTCTGAAATCAAAGAATATGCGCACCCAGAATCTACTTCCATTTTGCACGGAACATCTTGCAGCATAATTTCAGTGTAAACCTTCAGTCCTGATGGCGAATTTTCCACTTTATTCACATAGTCATTTGAGTAAACACCTGTAGTCATTTCACTATCTGAAACGGTATGTGGAGTATTAAAAGAGTGCGCTGTGGTTTATATTTTATTCACATTCTTATAGTTGGTCTGAATTCCACTGGCTTGTCTTTGACAAACTGTCTATATGTGACCTGTACTTTTACATGTGTGGCAAACTGCATTTCGAAAACGACATGTATTACGCCTGTGTTTTCCACCGCAACTATAACAAGTTCCTTTAAATGGAGCTGTGACATCAGTGAGTGGTGAAATGTCTTTTGATTTAACATCAGTCTTCTTCACTAGATTTATTTCAGGTGGGTTCTCTTTGCTGGAGGAGGATTGTATCTCTTTTGAATGGACATATGCAGCCTGATTTGCGAGCGCTTCCTCTTGTGCAATAATAAAAGTTAAATTGCAAGTCTCCTCTGCAGTGCTTCATCTTGCACCTCACACACAAGCCTATCCCTTAACAAGGATTCTAAGCTGGCACCAGAATTGCAATTTTCAGAGAGCCTGTGCAGGTCTGCAATGTATGCTGCAATGCTTTCACCTGGTTTCTGATTTCGTCTATTGAAATGGAAACGCCTCACTGTTTCAGATGGGGTGGGTGCTAAATGATTTTTTAACAATGCCAGTATTTCTTCAAATGAGTAGTCTTGTAGTTTAGCAGGAGATATCAGTGAGCGGACAGTATCAAAAGGCTTGGATCCAATAACACTCAGCTCTCTTCTGAATTGCATCAACCACCTTATTAGCTTCCATGAAAAACACTAACCTGTCAGCATATGAGTCCCATGAGGATGTATTAGCCAGATCAAATTCCTCCATGTGTCCCAGAGAAGCCATGCTGGAGATATATGTAGATAATAGATTTCCAAAAGAAAAGTGTTACTTCCTCACTCAGGCTGATCTTATTTCCTTTATATATATTCTGCAGTGTCCATTTACTGACATCCCATCCTCGTCACCAGTTTAGAGTATTAGCATGTTATATATTCACATAATGGCTCTCAGACACTGTAGTAAAATAGAACTTTTCTTTTCTTCAGCATACACACATAATGACATAACACAAGAGACACTAACACAACAGAACAAGTGCATAACTTCACTATGCTGCCATCTACTGGAAGGTGGACTGCATAAACCCCAATACATAACAGTAGTAGTAATCGATTGGAGTCTTCATTCACTGATAGAATGTTGTTGCAATACTTTTAACATTGAAGGTTCCTGTGCTGGGCAGAATTAAAGGTGTGTTTATGATCTCTCTGTCTGATGCAAAATAATTGAATAGAGGTCTAACAGAGAAATATGCAGTGACTGGGTGACAAAATTACAGCAAACCAGAAGAGGTTAAAGAAGTTCTAAACATAATTTTTCCTGATACCTTGTGACGGTACCGCTGGCTGTCTGTGAATTGCCCTCTTCTATATTTGTAGATTCCCCAGAATAAAATGTGTGTTTCTCCATGTAGTTTTATTTTAACTGTGTAATATTCCTTTTGACTGCGCGTGGGCGCTCCGGCGCACGGAGCCTGTGCGCCTCCCAAACGAGGACCACCCCGTTGCCCCATTAGAACGTTCCCACCAATTAATCAGAACGTTCGCACTTGCAACATTGGTGTGAAACCGCAAGGGAAGTAATTAATGAGCGCTCCCCTGGGTGGCCACCAGGGGGAGCATTCGGATGCTTCCCTTGCGGGGGCTTTGCTCTGGGACTCCAGGGATGGGTCCCTGATGTTGGTAGGAATATCTTCTGGGGTACTGGTGGTCCGGATTACCCTAACCTACTCCTAAAGGAGCCATAATAACTGTTACCTTACCCGGGGGCTGAAAGATCAGGATCATAGCTGCCCAAAGAGCGCTATCCTCGGGGTCTGCCTCAGTGTATTTTAAATGGTTCCTGATCGGCTGAAGGAAGGGAATTAGTGGAGGTAACGGTATGCCATAACACCAGAGGCATACCGAAGGCGGTTTTCGAGAGTTGAAAAAGGCAGATAAAGACTCACATGCCGAGTGGGCTTGTAGGTTGCAGCGGGCGGCCCTTGGCTGGGTGCAAGCCAGCAAGGCTCGATCCATGGAAGATGTGATACAAATGTTGCTCATGGAACAATTCTATGATGGGGTAACAACGGATGTACAGGAGTGGGTAAGACACCGCAATCTTGTATCCCTCACAGAGGCGGCTAGGAAGGCGGATGAGTACCTAGATGCACGCAGGTCACAGAAACCGGTAGCCCCAAAAGTCACGATGAAAACCTTTGGGGGAACAAACTACCCCCCTGTACCACCCCGACAGCTACCACCACCACCACCGGCTGTGCAACCATGTTTCCGCCAACCTAGCTCTGGGCCCTGTCATCACTGCCAGAAGTGGGGGCATTACAAAATAGAGTGCCCACAACTCCAAGACCGATCCTCATGGATCCGACCAGGGCCCCCACCACCCCCGAGAGCCGCTGCCCATCACTACCAGGAGGAGCCACCAGTTGCTTATGGCTCCGCGGTTCCTGTCACCACCATAGAACAGTGGGAGGTACTACACGAAGCTAACCCACTACAAGCCCATGCCGATAATCGCCAGCACCACAGACAGACGGTATACCTGGAGGGAAAAGCAGTACAGGGGCTCCGAGACTCTGGTGCCACTATAACCCTGGTCAAAAGCCACTTGGTCGCTGACAAGGCTAAGACTAACCGGACTATAGCCGTCAGAGTTGCTGGGGGAGCCGTCTACCGGCTGGACACTGCCAACGTCCATTTGCATTGGGGAGCGGGGGCAGGGAGGGTGGAGGTGGGGTTGATGCCCCAGTTACCCGCAGAGGTGGTACTGGGAAATGATTTGGGAAAGCTCACATCTGCTTTTGAGCCACAACCCACCACCACTGAGGAAGCACACCCAGTGGTCACCCGACAACAGGCCCGCACCCAGGACTACAACACACTGACGGAGGTCCAGGTAAGAGAACCTTCCCCTTCCCTAGACTGTGTCCCCTGGTCCCACCCTAACGAATTTGCAGCAGAGGTGATAACTGACCCTACCTTGCAAGTATATAGAGATAAAGTCACCTCTGATCACCCTGGGGCAGAGGGGGAAAGATTTGTATGGGAGGGACAGCTGTTATACCGGGAGTCCGACAAGAAAGTAGAGGGGTCAGACCCGATTGTGTTAAGACAATTAGTGGTACCACAGAGGTACCGAGCCGAATTGCTGCGGATAGCACACGACATTCCGCTATCCGGGCATTTAGGGGTTAGTCGGACCAGATACCGACTGACGCAAAATTTATTTTGGCTGGGAGTTAGCCAGGAAGTACGGAAGTATTGTAATACCTGTGACACGTGCCAGAGGGTGGGGAAGAGGGGAGACCGGCATAAAGCAAAACTGCATCCGCTACCGATAATTGAGGAACCCTTCCACCGAATAGCGGTGGATATCATAGGTCCCCTCCGGAAACCTAGCCCTTCCGGCAAGAGGTACATCCTCACGGTGGTAGACTACGCTACCCGATACCCCGAGGCAGTGGCCCTGACAAATATCCACGCTGAGACAGTGGCCGAGGCCCTGATGCAGATCTTCTCCCGGGTAGGGTTACCTAGGGAGATCATCTCGGATCAGGGTACTCAGTTTACTGCCGAGATCACCCAACAACTCTGGAGGCTGTGCAATGTTAAGTCCATTATTAGTGCCCCATACCACCCCCAGACCAACGGGCTCTGTGAAAGGTTCAGTGGCACCTTAAAGCAAATGCTCCGAACCTTTGCTGAGACCCATAAGGACTGGGAGCGATTCCTGCCGCACCTCCTCTTTGCTTACAGGGAAGTGCCTCAGGAATCAACGGGGTTTTCCCCATTTGAGTTATTATTTGGGAGGAGGGTAAGAGGACCCCTAGATCTCATCCGAGAACATTGGGAGGGAGACCGGAGTGCAGACGGTACCCCCATCATACCCTATGTGTTGGCACTTCGGGACCGACTGGAGGCCCTAACTAAGACAGTAGGAGAGAACCTCCAGGCGGCCCAGACGCGTCAGCGTACGTGGTATGATCGGGGCGCCAGGGACCGTAGCTTACAGGTGGGACAGAAAGTTTTAATTTTAAAACCTGTCCGACATGATAAGCTGCAGGCCGCATGGCAAGGCCCTTATAAAGTCGTGGAACAGAGATGTGACACCACTTACATAATTGGCCCCTGCACAGGAACTGGAGGGCGACGCATGCTCCATGTGAACATGCTAAAGCCCTACCGGGAACGTTCAGAGGAGGTGACAGCGATTTGTGCACCCACCTCCGACGAGTGTGACAGCCTTCCCCTTCCAGATCTGCTGGAAGATGGGAAGCTGTCTGGAGATTTAGGAGAAGCTGCACTGGGAGACCGGCTGAGTCCACAGGAGCGTATCGAGGTACAGCAGCTGTTGCGAGAGAAGCAAGAAACTTTCTCTAATGTACCTGGGTACACTCCTCTGGCAACTCACCGGGTTGAGACCCCAGGGCAACTACCCATGCGCCAGACCCCCTACCGCATCCCAGAAGCGGTGAGAGAAAACATGCGCAAGGAGATCGATGAGATGCTCCAACTGGGGGTGATAGAGCCCTCAGATAGCCCATGGGCCTCTCCGGTAGTCCTCGTGCCGAAGCGAGACGGTACGACTCGCTTCTGCGTGGACTATAGGAGATTAAATGAGAAAACCGTGTCAGACGCCTATCCTATGCCCCGGATAGACGAGTTACTAGACAGAATGGCCAGGGGCCAATACCTCACCACTATTGACTTGTGTAAAGGATATTGGCAAATCCCCCTGGCCCCAGACGCCATCCCGAAGTCGGCCTTTGTCACCCCATTTGGCTTGTATCAGTTTAAGGTCATGCCATTTGGGATGAAAAACGCCCCAGCTACCTTCCAGAGGATGGTAGATCGACTTCTGGATGGATTCCAGGACTATACCTGTGCCTACCTGGACGATATTGCTATTTTTAGCAATATGTGGCAAGAACACTTGGCTCATATAGGAGCTGTACTAGACAGGATAAGGGAAGCTGGTTTGACCCTGAAGCCGGCTAAGTGTAGTATCGGAATGGCTGAGGTGCAGTACCTGGGACATAGAGTAGGGTGCGGTAAACAGAAGCCCGAACCTGCCAAAGTAGAGGCCGTAGCCCAGTGGCCCACCCCTAGGACTAAGACCCAGGTGTTAGCGTTTCTAGGGACAGCTGGGTATTACAGGAAGTTTGTCCCCAATTATAGCGCCCTGGCCAAACCCCTCACAGACCTGACCCGTAAGAACCTTCCCCGCCAAGTAAACTGGACCCCGGAGTGTGAGCAGGCATTCCAACACCTGAAAAATGCACTGATAAATGCCCCTGTCTTGGCAGCCCCCAATCCAACTAAACGATTTCTTGTTCACACAGACGCTTCTATGTTTGGATTGGGAGCAGTACTGAGCCAAGTCGGGGCCGATGGCGGAGAACATCCCATGGCTTACATCAGTCGCAAGCTGTTACCTAGAGAAGTAAGCTACGCTGCCATCGAAAAAGAATGCCTGGCTGTGGTGTGGGCCCTAAAGAAACTGCAGCCCTATCTGTACGGACAGCCCTTTTCCTTGCTCACGGATCACAACCCGTTAGTATGGCTGAACCGGGTGGCTGGGGACAATGCCAGGCTGCTGCGCTGGAGTTTGGCGCTGCAGCCCTTTGACTATAATATCCAGTACCGACCGGGTAAGCAGAATGGAAATGCTGACGGGTTGTCCAGACAAACTGACCTAGAAAAATGATCCGTGAGCCCCGGACATCCCCAAGCCGATCCGTGTTGGATCAGACTGTATATGCCGGCTTGTGGGCAAGGGGGAGCAGTGTAGCGGAACCCTATTGTGGCTGTCCTCCCTGTATTGTGGATTGCCCTCATCTACCCTACCCTGGCCCTAAAGACAAATACTGTGCCTGGCCCTTGGATTACCTCAGGGCAGTGTTGCTACTTCAAATGGGCACTTCGGATACCGTCGAAGTGCCGAAGTAACCGTCGAAGCTGTCGAAGTGCACGGCATCGAACAAAGGACCACGTGGCGGCGGCCATTTTAACTCCGAACATCGCTGACCCGTACCATCGACTCCACTTCGACACTTCGACTAACGTCGAAGTACCGGCCGCACTTCGAACGGGACTTAGACATTTTTATGCCAGAAATTGACCGACCGCACAGCTCAAATCTATGGAACTATTTTGGGCAGGAAAATGTGCTTGCGGTCGGTCATAAAGGGACCTCCAACTAACTTTTG
The DNA here is from genome assembly GCF_036172605.1 of Pelobates fuscus. Lineage (NCBI taxonomy): Eukaryota > Metazoa > Chordata > Amphibia > Anura > Pelobatidae > Pelobates > Pelobates fuscus. Next base: position 69,204,029 of record NC_086317.1, on the reverse strand, counting down.
ATCTGCTGGAGGGATTGGGACGATTTTTGAGAGGATTACTAATTAAAGGCTGCTGATTCTGAAAATGCATGTTTTATGTTTGTAGCACAAATATTATAGAAGTTATGAATATTGTGTAAAAGTTATGTTTGAAACTGTACAATAATGGGATTATGTGTCACACTAAGGGGAGGGGATGTGTGGGTTGTACCCAAGATACCATTGGTTGTTTTATGCCTCCCCCTGGGTGTGGCTTGTCTGTGTACAGTTGTAATAAAAGGCAGGCTGGATGTACCAGCCAGCAGTTCTGTTCCTGAAACTGTGTGTCGTCCAGTTATTGGGATTGCTGTGGGGATATCGCTGTGTTATTTTGCCTGCTGGAAACTCTGCCTATGGATTTACTATTGCCTTGTTCCTGAGCCTTCCTGGGATCGTCAGTGGAGAATAGCTGTGGGATATCAGCTCTCCGCTACATACAGTATTTAACCCCTGCTGCTGGACGTGTAACTAGAGTACTAACAAAATCGTAATTTATTGTTCATTCATATAACAAATGTGCTACTACAAGTTTTATTGACATACACTAAATCCACTCACAGATTTTGATCTTCAGATTTAGGACAAATCAGCACAAATGCTTAGATCAAGAGAAAGCCCACTATGATATGTCATATTCAACATTTCTCCAAAAATGAATCACCCATATTTACCAGTTGTACTTCTTAATTCATGCACCATTTCAACAGAATAATGTGAATCATAATTCTTAGCTTCAAGAGCTACCCACATCAACAAATACTCAGCAATGTAGAAAGTTACCAATTACTTACCTTTGCTGCTCCTAACATCCAGGTGCCAACATGAAAACACAAATACAGTAATGGCCTACCTGAAGCTAGCATAGCTGATTTTGTTATTGATGTGATGTCATAAACTGGCTCTCATGTCATGTCTCATTTTTGCCTTAGCTGTCCATAACAATTCTGTATTCAGCAAGTAAACTCCCCAATGTTTTGTACTTATACATACCTCACAGCTTTCGAAGGTATACGATCGGGACCAGGTGGGCATGCTTTGGGGGGAGCAGAGCCAAGCTGTTCATGCTTTTGGGGGACTTGCATCACTGGAGATGGTCAAATGGGTAGCCCAACTGAATAAATGACTACAGAAGAGCAGTGGTGTATTTTGGATTTGTGCTGCCCTAGGCATGACTTAATTCAGGCACCCCCCTAATCTAAATCTGCCCCACCAATTTGTGTCAAGGCTACCTTTTTGACTGAAAGACACACACCCTCATTGATACATGCACTGACATAAACTCACTGACTGATACACAGTCATTGGCGCACACACACACACAGTCATTGGCACACACATTGTTTAGCCAACACATACTTTCACTGACAGACACACTTTGACACACCCACTCACTGACAGACACACAGTCTCAGAAACAAACACACTGACACACACTCACAGACACACACATCCTAACTGATTTGACTGACTCTGACAGGCACACACACATTCACTCACTTACACACACACACTGACAGCTACAAGCACTCACTCACAGACCGACACAAACACACATTCACTGACAGAAACACGCACTGACAGACACTGACTGCTGCTGGGCTGGCTGGGCAGGCTCCTCACTGGCTTTGCTGGGGCTGCTGTTACTGCCTCGGCTAACTCTGCTGGCAGTGCGGGCGCTTTATGGAGGCGGCAAGGGAACTGAGCTATGCTTGCTTAGCTCCCTCGCGCACTGCTTAGTGATGCCAGGGGCCGGAGTGACATCATACTCCGGCTCCCAGCATCACAGAAGGGCGCGCGAGGAAGCAGGAAGTGGTGAGGACAGCGCTCCCTCACCGCCAGTTTAACACTTCGGGGGGTCTTATGGTTGCCAGACGGCCAGCTCTTGGTCCCCCCAGGACATGAGGCTTCAAGGCATTTGCTGCCACCCCCTTAAAGTGCAGCCCTAAGCAAATGCCTTGTTTGCCTTGTGGTAAATACAGCCCTGCAGAAGAGTGCTGTTGAACCCTAGTCTCAGGCTACTAATGCACTTATGCTGGTGCTTGCTGGGGACAGTTCCTTGGTTTCTCTAGATTTGAGGCACTAGGGAAATTGGCTTTGTTCCAACTAAATAGGGATAGTTGAGAGGCCTGTTTATATGTTGGTAAAGGCTCCAGGAGTAGGCAACCTTCAGTACTCCAGATGTTGTGGACTACATCTACCTTGATGCTTTGCCAACATTATGGCTATGAGAACATTATGGGCAATGTAGTCCACTACATCTGGAGTGTCAAAGTTTACCTACCACTAGTATAGGCAGTGTCACATGTGCTCATACTATAGGTTACAATTACCAGATTTTACTATTAGTCATGATTTTATTAAAGATACAGAAGCCAGTCACTTGAGTCACCGTCCTAGACATAGAAACATAGAAACATAGAATGTGACGGCAGATAAGAACCATTCGGCCCATCTAGTCTGCCCAGTTTTCTAAATACTTTCATTAGTCCCTGGCCTTATCTTATAGTTAGGATAGCCTTATGCCTATCCCACGCATGCTTAAACTCCTTTACTGTGTTTTTTACTATTTGCCACATCTGCGAAGTACCACAGTGGTTTCTTGAATTTTTTGAACTTTTAAATAATCCCATTTCTTTTGGACTCCATTTAAATTGCTCCAGTCTGATAATGACTCCTTTACACATATTCTAATTTTAGAAAAGTCTGTTTTTCTAAAGTCTAAAACTTTTGTTTTTGTGTGGTGTGACTCAGTCACTGTTCTTATATTAAACCACACTGACTGATGATCACTGGATCCTAAACTTTCACCTACAGTAATATCTGATACCAAATCTCCATTTGTTAACACTAAATCTAGTATGGCCTCTTTACGAGTTGGCTCCTCAACGACTTGTTTTAGAGACAATCCCAGTAGGGAGTTTAGAATATGTGTGCTCCTGGCACAAGTAGCTATTTTTGTTTTCCAATTCACATCAGGAAGATTAAAGTCACCCATGATGATAACTTCCCCCTTCATTGTCATTTTAGATATTTCTTCAACTAGTAGATTATCTAACTCTTCAATTTGTCCTGGGGGCCTATAAATCACACCTACACGAGTTACTGTGTGATTACCAAATTCTAACGTAACCCAAACGGACTCTATGTTCGCCTCACTAACCTTTATTAGGCTAGATTTTATGCTATCCTTTACATACAGGGCCACCCCTCCCCCTTTCTTGCCTTCCCTGTCTTTTCTATATAAAGAGTACCCTGGTATTGCTATGTCCCAGTCATTTTTCTCATTATACCATGTCTCAGTAACAGCGACTAAATCTACACTATCAGTTGCCATTATTGCCACAAGTTCATGGATCTTATTCCCTAAACTGCGAGCATTTGTAGACATGACTCTAAGCTTATCATTTTTTTAACACACTTGCTACAGGCACCTTCTGTCCTTGTTTTGGGGGACAATTGGATTGATGTTTTATCACCCTTTTGCCCCCCCCTCCTAGTTTAAATACATCCTAGCAAAACCTCTGAACTGCTCACTGAGAAAATTTGTTCCCTTTTGAGAAAGATGCAAACCATCTTTTTTGTACAGTTTATTTCCATTCCAAACAGAGCTACCATGAGCAATAAAGCCAAATCCTTGCTCCCGACACCATTCACCAAGCCACAAGTTAAAGTCCCTAATACGCATCCGCCTGTCGTTCTGAGTGTTATGCACAGGCAGAACTTCAGAGAATGACAGTGTGGAAGCAACCTGCCGTATATCATTGGCAAAAACACTAAAAACTTCCTTAACCTCTGATACCTCATTGCAAGCCAAGTCATTTGTCCCTAAATGGACAAGTACATCCAATTCCCCTTCTTGCTTTGCTTGCTTAACAATATTACAGATACGCCTCCTGTCTCTGTGAGCAGTAGCTCCAGGAAGACACCTCACAAGACCACCATTGTCCATCTCCACACCTCTTATGATGGAATCCCCCAACAACAACTGCTTTCTATTAGGCCTCGCCATAGTCTTCAAGCCTCTCTGCACAACACCACTAGCCTCAGTGCCTCTCTGCACAACACCACTAGCCTCAGTGCCTCTCTGCACAACACCACTAGCCTCAGTGCCTCTCTCCACAACACCACTAGCCTCAGTGCCTCTCTGCACAACACCACTAGCCTCAGTGCCTCTCTGCACAACACCACTAGCCTCAGTGCCTCTCTGCACAACACCACTAGCCTCAGTGCCTCTCTGCACAACACCACTAGCCTCAGTGCCTCTCTGCACAACACCACTAGCCTCAGTGCCTCTCTGCACAACACTACTAGCCTCAGTGCCTCTCTGCACAACACCACTAGCCTCAGTGCCTCTCTCCATGACACCACTACACTCTGAAAGTGCAGAAAATGAATTATGTAGAGCAACAGACTGTGCAATATGCCTTTTATCCACAACTCCAAGTCTACCAGATCCTACAGTAATCCATCTGCCATTCCTAGTATGTCTCTGTGGCAGTGGCTTTGCAGCAGTTCCAGCCTGAGTTTGTTTACCAGATAATTTACAAATCTCAGACTTCAAAAATACAATCTCCTGCCGCAAGATAGAGAACTGTCTACAGATTAGACAACAACCAAACCTCCAAAAAGTGGAACGTGAAACAAATGCAAAGCAACTATTACACTGAACTAAGTCTGCCATTCCAATGAGGTGAATAATTTAAATCAAACAAACCTTAGCTTTTTATTTATCCTCCTGAATACCTCATATTACCTCCAGTTTATCTCCAGAATATCTCCAACCACACACACACTTAGAAGCAACTCTCCAGAATATCTATATACACACACACACACACACACACACACACACACACACACACACACACACACACACACACACACACACACACACACACACACACACACACACACACACACACTTAGAAGCAACACTTAGATGGAGCAACCAAGCTAGATTAGCCAAGCTAATGACAACTACCCTTATATACTCCTAAAATCACCTCCCACTAGGAATGTTTAACACCTGGGTAGGCCTCTGCTTATTAGCAAACAATAGCTAATTTACACAGCAATCAATAGCAAGTAGCTACCACTTCATTGACATGAAGCTCGTATGAGCAGGATCCTCTTCAGCCTATTGTTCCTGTAAGTTTTTGTAATTGTCTCGTTTATTGTTAAATCTCCCCCTCTGATAATATTGTAAAGCATTATGGAATATGGTAGCGCAATATAAATACCAATAATAATAATGAAGTTGTCTGGCTGCAGTGGCCATATTCTTTTAACCCTGCAATGTAAAAATGTTTAGAACTCGCAATGTTTACATACCAGGGTTAAAGGAACACTATAGTGTTAGGAATACATGAATACATGCAGTAGCAGTATAGGTTCCGGGCAGCCCCCCTCAGAGTGAAGTTAAAGAGTGTTTAAACTTACCTTTTCTCCATTGTTGCATTGGCCTTGCCATTGGGAGGCTATTGAGCATTCTCTGCAAAACAAATCAATGCATCTCTCTGGGGAGCATTCAGCATCTCCATGCAAATCATGGAGATGCTGAACGTAGGTGCAGCACACAGTGCAACATCAACATAGGAAACACCTCTAGTGGCTATCTGAGTGACTGCATCTAGAGGTGTTACTAGGCACCAAAGTAAATGCCACCTTTTTTCTGAAAAGGCAGTGTTTACATTGAAATGCCTGCAGGGTCATGCTATAGACACCAGAACCACTACATTGTGCTGTAGTGGTTCTGGTAACTATAGTATCCTTTAAGTCCACCTCTTGTATCAGTCATACTGACAGCATCTAGAGGCACTTTCGCTCTACTGACTGAAGTAAAAGCTCTTTCGTTGTATGGATGTGGAAGCCCCCATAGGAAAGTGTTGATTCAATGCTTACCCATGAGAATCACTGAGGGAGCCTTGGCGCTGGAAATAGATAAGTAAAACTTGGATTGTTTTTACATTTTATTGCAAATGGGGGTGGGGCCCTATGTTTAGATGTAGTGAAGGGACACTAGAGCATTATAAATACAGGTTTAGTGTTAGGAATACACCTGTATATAGATCTAGGGAAGGGACACTATAGGGTTAGGAATACAGATTTGTATTCCTAATACGATAGTGTTCCTTTAACTCTCAACTCATCAAGTCTTTCAGGAGTGGACAGCAGCCGAAGGAAGGAACACAGGAGGTAGATCTGGCAGCCAGGGACAATTGAAACACATTTGTTATGGTGGTGGGAGTGCTCAATTGTATTATATTTTTTCTTTAATTACCAACCAGTAGCTTTAGTACCAAAAATGTATTTACTTTGTGTTGTTTGCTTTGATGGACAGTATATCAAATAGCACAAGTTTTTGAAACATGATCAATACCATGGGTGCCCAATAAGTCAACCGTGATCTACCAGTCGATCTTTAATTACACATGGGGCGAGGGGCTGGGCAGCACTACCTGATCCTAGATGAGCAGGAAGGTACACCTTCCTCCAGTGATTCCTGGCAGCGGAAGGATTCCTGGGTGCGAGCTCGGGGGTAGGGCATTGAGGCTGGGGCCAGCAGCAGGGAGCAGGAAGCAGCCTTCATTAATTGTGAGTGGAATGTTTGCTTGCTGATATTGTTGTTGTTTTTTTTTTTTTAATGGATACTGCTGTAAGGGTGTGGGCAGGGATTTTGTAGAGGGGAGCAGGGGTTTTGTAAAGGGGGGGGAATTGGTTTTGTAGAGAGGTGAAAAGAGTTTTGTACAGGGGTGACGGTATTTGTAGACAGGGGCATGGGTTTTGTGGAAAGGAGTAATAGGGGTTTTGTAGAAGGGGTGACAGGGATTTTGTAGAGGGGGTGCAGGTTTTTTTTAAGGCAACACAGGGGTTTTGTAAAAGGGGACAGGGGTTTTGTGGAAGGGAGTGACAGGAGTTTTGTAGGGTACAGGAGTTTAGTAAAGGGAGGTCAGGGTTTTTGTAGAAAGGTGAGAGGGGTTTTGTAGAGGGGTCAAAGAGGTTTTATATAGGGGGGATAGGGGTTTTGTAGACAGGGGCATGGGTTTTGTGGAAAGGGATGACAAGGGTTTTGTAGAAGGGGTGACAGGTTTTATAGAGGGGGCAGTTTGTTTGTTTTTAAAGGGGTGACAGGGGTTTCGTAAAGGGGAACAAGGTTTTTGTGGAGGGTGAAATAGGTTATTAGAGGGGGACAGGGATTTTGTAGGTGTCGTGACAGGTTTTGTAGAGAGGTGACAGGTTTTGTAGAGAGGTGACAGGGGTATGTAGAGTTGGAGTAGGGTTTTTTTTAGAGGTGGGGCAGGGGTTTTGTAAAGAGGGACAGGGGCTTAGGGGTTTTGTAGAGGGGTGACACGGGTTTTGTAGACGGGGCAGGGGTTTTGAAGAGGTGGGACAGGGGTTTGTTAAGGGGGTGACTGGTTTTGTAGAGAGGTGACAGGAGTTTTGTAAAGGGGTGACGGGTTTTGTAAAGGGTGACAGGCGATTTGTAGAGGGGAGTTTGGGTTTTGTAGAAGGAGGTGACGGAGGTTTTGTAAAAGAGGGCGACAGGGTTTTTTGTGCATTTTATTAGATTGATTCAATACCATGATACATGGAATAGTTGCAGTAAGGATTGTAATGTGTTTTTTTTTTTGTAGGTAGATCTTGTTGAGCTGGTCATATCAAAAGTAGATCATGGCACTAAAATGTGTGGACATCCCTGATCTATGTGACCTAAGCAGCATGTATCATGGAGTCACTGATGGTGAAACATGTCAACATGTGGCTGTCAGGAAAACGAAAGAAGCGCCAGCCCACATGCCATGTCCAGTAAGGCAATGGGAGGGGCTTAGAGACTCTTATCCCCGCCCCTCTATCCTGATTGGCTGTAGAATGCTAAATACTCTCCTGAGTCAGGCGGGAATTAGAAGGGTGAATTCTTATTGGTGCAGGAGGGGCGGGGATATAGTATCCGGAAGTGACGTCGCGACCATCGAATTTCCACCACTCCCCTTTAACCTTGTTGTCATCGCGCACTGGTTGTCGTCACATTTTGAAAGCGAGCGGGAGGCGGGGTCTGGGTGAGAGGGGGAGGGGGACAGCGTTGCCTTGGGCAACCCGGGATGTGACGCAGCCCGGGTCGGCGCGCGCGAGGCAGGCTGGGTATTTAAGGGCCTGGCTGAGCGCGCTCCGGTCATGTGTCCGCCGAGAGGACGCGAAGGAGGGGGTGTTGTCAGTGGCGGCGGCGGGCTGTGGGAGCGGAGAGTCCCGTGGGAGCGCTTGGCGGGCCGTTGGCTGCAGCCGGGGACTCTGCTCGTGGCCGCGCTCTTCGCCCTCGGCGCCTCCGCCGTCTATTCGTTCCCGCTGCTGTCCGCCTGCGCGCTGTGTGTGAGCGGCTGCTGGGTGTACCGGAGCTCCGGCAGGCGGTTACTGGTCCTCGCCGGCCTCAGGCCTCCCCTGGGCCCAGTGCACGCTCCCCCCAAACGGCAGAGGCCGTACCCGGCCCGCAGGCACAGGGATCCGCACTCCTGGTGGAGCCCCGCCGACCTCCTGCTCCTCATGGGGAGCTACCTGGGCAAGCAGGACCCCCCGGCCAGGGGCCAGCTCAGAGGGCCCCGCGACATTAAGGAAAGGCTGACCAGACCCAACCCTGAGGTGGCGACACCGGCCAGGCGGCTCTCCTTCAGGTGAGGTTACCGGGCCAGGCTCGCTGGGTGCCCGCCGTGCAGTCTGACTGGCAGGGCTGGCACTCTCTGTTATTACAATTGGCATTCAGTAAAGCACTGTCTGTCACGTGTTACTATTCTAATCTCCTGCTCCCTCAGCACTCCATTTAGAAGCTTACAGCACGATTACTTTACTGTTTCTAATAAAAAAAAATCCTCTAAAATATAATGGCTGTTAATTTTGCTTCTTCGTGGATGGGTGGACAAAAAGTGCAGATTTCCTGCCTGTTGTAGAACTGAAAACCTCAGGTTGCAGGTAAGCTGTAGTTTAGATGAAACAAAGAGGGCTGCACTCCACCTGGACATGCATACATTATAGGGTGATGCTGGGGCCAATATATACAAAATTTACAATTCAGCACACTCGCTTATTCGCTGAATATTTCGGATCTCACAGATTGTTTTATTTAAAAACACCTCACCTAGGCAAGAAAATTAGGTTTTAGTTACATTATATGATCATATAATGTAACTAAACCCCCATTATTTTTTTGCCTAGATTAGGTGTTTTTTTTTTTAAAATAATACTATTACAATCCTTGATCATTGTTCAGTGAATAAGCGAGTGCGCTGAATTGTGTATTTTGTAAGCTGTAGTTTAGAGCAATGGTTCCCAAACGAGTCTTCATGGGCCACCAACTATCCAGGATTAATGTGTTTTTATATATATATATATTCACACCGTTTTTTTTTCACTAGGTGAAATAGCTCCCATGTCAAGCAAAAAACTGAGATTGACAGGTCTGCTTTAAAGGGGAAACTTGGTATCAAAACCACTGCAGCAGAGGTAGGCAACATTTGGAACTACAGATGTGGGCTAAATCTCTCATAATGCTGACATAAGTATCAAGGTAGATGTAGTCCATAACATCTGGAGTCCTGCAAGTTGCCTAGCTCTGCTCTACAGAATGCTCTAGTGCCTGATGTAATGTGGGCCTGAGGCAAATCTGCCAATATTTTATCAGTCTATTGTGGTTTGACACAACCTCTGGCCCACTGGTTGCCATTTCTGCCTCAGTGACAGCTGGAAACTCTGCTTTAAACAAAGCCCAGGGTTTAGCTTATTGGCTGAGAGCAATACACAATGGTCTGCTCCATTAGTGTAGGGATTGACTCAGAGGTAATAAGTTAAACCGGTGGCAAATGGTTTTACTATGTACACTTAAGGTTGGGAGCTCTTCACACCATAACCACAGGAGCATGCTGCAGTGGTTGTGTGGAGTTTTCCTTTAAGCTGGTTTGACAAAATGGACGTTCTTACTACTTTAACACACAAACACTTACCTGTTTTAAGCAGTATTGATTGAGAGCTAACGCACTTTGCCACTGAATGTTCAAATCTGACATGAATTGGTATGAACGCTGTCAGATCAGGACTACAGCAGATGTCACAGCAAAGTAAGTGTCAAACTATTGGTTTGACATATTACTGGTGGACATGTCCTTGGGTAGGTCTGCTCCCTGGAGGTCCTTTTAAAGGAACATTCTAAGCACCTTAATTACTACAGTGCTATACCCTGGTGCATACTATACTAGAAGTACTCAAGCCATTTTCTTTTATTTTTGAATGATTGTTACCAGAGGTCTGCTCGGGACCAATCCCCAGCCTCCCCTACATCAGCAAGGGAGCCTGGCTTAGCTCCGGTAAAGAGCTTCTGGCTTTCAAGACCAGTGTAGTGGAGGCAGGGAACAGCACCTGGAAGATCCCCAATTAAGAAGTTCAGTTCTTAAACTATTTGACTGTTTATTATGTGGGGGCACCATTGAATGTCTTACACCATAACCACTATAGCCAGTTGTAATGCTATGGTGCTTGAAGTGTTCCTTTAAACCAGTGGTTCTCAACCTGTAGGACGTGACCGCTTTGGGTTCGAACGACCCTTTCACAGGGGTCACCTAAGACCATCGGAAAACATACTTCCGATGGTCTTAGGAACCGAGACAGCGCTCTATACTATAGGGCAGTGATGGTGAACCTATGGCACTAAAGTGTACCTCAGAATGGCATAATAATAGGAACGCGGAGAATAACTGGAGTTTAGCTAGTTTTGGTGCATAGGTCCAAAGTGCCCATAGATGCCCCTACCAATATTGTAACAAATCTATGCCCAAGATCGTATAGCACTGGCTAAGAGTAAAAAAGTATGTGCCAATAGATTTGACTTTATACTGGGATATTTCATTTTAAAGTTTAAACCATCTCAAAAAAATGTTATGGCTGTGTTCCTTCACATTTTGTTAGGTGCTATTTTGTACTTTGGTAACAAATGTGTTACTGTAAGTGAACATCCTTCATTCCTCTATAATGGTAATGAAGGTATTTATTTTAATAAGGTGGTGTAGTTGTGCCATTAAAAGGACACTATAGTCACACAACAACTTCAACCCCCTGAAGTCTCATTGCTCAATATGCTGCCATTTATTAGTTAAATCTGTTTAAGCAGCCCTACCCACTCCTCCCCAGCTATGACAGACACAACCTTCATGGGGAAATAAGTTTGTTTTCAATCAAATGTTAACCCCTTAAGACCAGAGGACGTACAATTACGCCCTATTTTGAGCGGCTCTAAATGCCGCCGGGCGTAATTGTGCGCCCTCCGGTCTTTTCTTACTTAGTGCTCCTGCTGGCTGAAAATAAAATTAAAGTGTGTGTGTGTGTGTGTGAATTTTACTATTAATATATATTATAAAAAAGTTAAAAAATATATAGATGTGTTATTTCGTTCCAACTGTTGTGATATTAATATATTTATATCAAAATACACGTAGAACGAAATTATTTTTATATATATATTTATGTAATATTTTTACATAATTAGGTATCCTAATTAATTACAATTAGCGGGACCTGCCTGACAACCCATGTCGAAAGTATAGGGAATTTAATTTGCTAGCACTATATTTAACCCTATAACTTTCCAAGACACCATAAAACCTGTACATGGGGGGTACTGTTTTACATGGGAGACTTCGCTGAACACAAATATTAGTGTTTCAAAACAGTAAAATGTATTACAACTATGATATCGCCAGTAAAAGTGAAGCTTTTTGCGTTTTTCACGCACAAACAGCACTCACACGGACGATATTATTGCTGCAATACTTTTTACTGTTTTGAAACACATATGTGTTCAGCGAAGTCTCCCGGGTACAACAGTACCCATCATGTACAGGTTTTATGGTGTTTTCAAAAGTTACAGCGTCAAATATTTTTCACATTAAAATTTGCCAGATTGCTTACGTTGCCTTTGTGACCCTATGGTAGCCCAAGAATGAAAATTACCCCTATGATGGCATACCATTTGCAATAGTAGACAACCCAAGGTATTGCAAATGGGGTATGTCCAGTCTTTTTTAGTAGCCACTTGGTCACAAACACTGGCCATTTTCCCATTTTTTTCATATTAAATTATGTTTCATAGCTAAATATTTGATATTAAATAAAAGCCCTGTCTCCCCTGAATAAAATGATATATAATAAGGGGGGTGCATTTAATATGAAAGAGGTGAATTACGGTTGGACAGACATATAGCGCAAATGCCAGGTTTTGTTCTGTTCACAACTTGTACATTTGGCTTGGTCCTTAAGGGGTTCATTTCCTTTAAAGGTTTATTTTTTGTAAAAAAAAAATCTTCTGCTCTGTAAATTGAATGTTAATCACATAGGAGTCCCCTGCAAGGTCTAGCAAAGTATTAACAGCGCAGGAGATAAGAAATTCTAACTTAAACAATTTACAATAAAGGAAGTGTAACCGTTAGTTCACCACCTTATTGGTAGTGTTTAGGAAGGCTGTACATGTCACCTGCATGGAGGTGTTACTAGTCTGTTACTGCAGAGAGCCTGAAGTCTCTCAATTAGTGTCTAATGAAATATCCCAGTTTAAAGTCAAATCTATTGGCACAATACTATCACTAGTGCTGATGGCTAAACAATGTATTTACTTATTTCACTTAGCCAGTGCTATATGATCTTGGGCATAGATTTGTTACAGTATTGGTAGGTACATCTATGGGCACTTTGGACCTATGCACTGAAACTAGCTAAACTCTGGTTATTCTCTGGGATTTTTATTTCTTTGTGTGATCCCATTAGTCTGCACTAGTCATGGTGCTAGCAGTTGCTAGTACACATTCCAGAGCAAGTGGTCAAAAAACTTAATGTTTAACATTTTACCTGGGAAAAGTCACTACTAAGCCATAACATGTCAATATCTGGCAGCCTTAGATGAATTATTTTGACTTCCCTCTTGGATCTGTACTTGGGATGACTGTATGTGGTTGAGACTCCTGTATGTGTGGCCTTCTGCCCATAGCATTTCATTTTCTTTTAATATTGCTGGTCATTTATTTGGCCTTGTATAATTTCTTTTAAACTTCCATTTTTTTTTATTTATTTTTTTTATTTATAGATTAGGTATAAACCATACAATAAGTAACTAAAATGAGAAAATGCTGTAAAATTGCACAATCCTATTTCTTCCTTTTTAAATGGATCCCTTTGTAGTAAGGCCGCTTATCACCAGGGTTTGCAACATGCAGAAGTTAGCTCTTGCAAAGCATTCACCCTGTCTAAAACTCCCTGTTGCCTTCAGTTGACTAGATCTGTCAATCAGTTTGTTTGTGTTATCACTCTGTACCAGGTGCACTTTTAAGATCTGTAATTTATTTATAAAATATTTTACCAGGAAAGATACATTGAGATTTCTCGTTTTCAAATATGTCCTGGTAATGCAAATGAGTAGCTTCCTGGTTGCTTCACTCATTGTTTTGTAAAGAATCATTGACTTTTACAGTGTGCATCTGATCAGTGAACACTTCTGGAAGAAATTGCAGGAGGACACGTGAGGGATTTTCTGTCCTAAATCACTAAGCGGATTGTTTTGCAAATAACATGGCTTGTTGTGGTACTTGGATTGTCGTTTTCAATATCATTCAGCTAATTAATGCTGTCAGTTGCATTGTTTATGTATCTTTTAACATTCCCTTTTCTATTTTAGGGAAACACCGGTGCATAATCGTGCTTACATGAATCCGCGACGACATTATCCAGCTCACCAGCCTCAATATAGCATGACTGGCTCACTTCCTATGGTATTTATGAATGGACATCAAGAAAAGACTGTTGTGTCACCTAAAAAATATATGCTGCGTAGCCCTGTTACTGTACGAATACCGCCTGCAGACAAAAGCACTGCGTACTCCTTGTAAGTGTGGTTGGACGTGTGTTTTATTTATTTATTTTTTTTCCCTCACAACTAGGTTTCATAAAAGAAATACTGTGCATTACTTCACTATATAATTTCTTGTTCCAGCCTTGATAATGTGCCTTCTCGGTGTCCAGTCTCTCCTACTCACTGCGCTCCAGATCCTTGTGCAAAGGAGACTGTGTTGAGTGCCATCAAAGAGTCTCGAAAAAGGCTAAACAAAGATGAAGAGAATGCTTTATTTGGAGACTTGGATACTAAGAGGAGGTTAGTTTTAGTTCCCTCCATGAACTAGCTTCTTGTATGTTTAGGTTTCAACTGATGTACTGTCTAAGTCAGGGCTCAAGATTTCCAATGGCTAGCAAGTAGAAGTTTACAGATGTTGGTGTACTCTGGTCTAAATCTATTAGACCCTGTCATCCAAAAAAGATTATGTAAAAGTAAACTGACAGTTTTCTCTTTGAGACTGTCTTTATATTTTCATTAGTTGGAGAATATTTGTGCTGAATATTTGTCTTGGATCCTGGCAAAAAAATGTCTTCTGTTTGATGGAAATTATATGTAGCACCTATGCGTTCACAGTAATATTGGCTTTATAATGTGGAATCTATATATTTGTAAGATTTTTTTTTTTTTTTTATCTATTTATTCAGGAGATATGGAAGTGGTCCATCACTTGAACCACCTGTAGCCAATGGACTGCTCTCTTCATTTGCTGCAAAGTAAGTAGTGGGTTCTGTAGACCTGGGATATACTGCTCAATTGTACAGCCTGCAAGTCTTGTCATGGCTCAAGCTTCTAAATTCCTTCTAATACAGCTTTCAAAATCTCTAGTCTGCCTGTCAAATTAAACTTACTCATTGTGTCAGCATAGTGTAACTTAAAGGCTTAGAACTAAACATTGTAATCACTTTCCATTTGGCCTTCATGCTGTAAGCAATATTCTCCCTATATTTACAGTTATTGCTAGAGGGGAAATTTAAGCTCTACAATACTGTCGTGGCTATGTCAACAGTCCCCTAGTGATTTTCCCCAGCAAGGACTAAAATGGTTTGACACTCCTGGCACCTTTAGCAGTATTGCCCACTATATCACTCACTGTCTGAAAGTGCCAATTCTGGACACTTGGCAGATGTCTTAGTGGTTACAAGCTGAAGCTGTGTGCATTTGACATTAAAGGGACACTATAGTCACCAGAACAACTACAGCTTATTGAATTTGTTCAGGTGTGTAGAATCAATACCTTCAGGCTTTTTGCTGTAAACACTGTCTTTTCAGAAAAATGCACTGTTTACATTACAGCCTAGTGATAGCCATCTGAGGAGTGGCCAGTGAAGTTTTTAGAAATCCTTCCTAGGTCATGGCTGCCTAAAATGCATCCAAACATTCAGTGTCTCCTCCCTCTGCATGCAGACACTGAACTTACCTCAGAGATTCATTGATTAAATTCATCTCTATGAGGAGATGCTGATTGGCCAGGGCTGTGTTTGAATTGTGCTGCCTCTGCCTCTGTCAGTCAATCCTATGGTGAAGCACTGTGATTGGATCAGGCTACCACTTCTGATGTCAGTGCTTTTGTTTTTTGAGGCAAACCGCATTCAGATCTACAGCTTCTGGCTTGAATACAGTAAGATTTTGCTATCTTTATGGAGGCATGAGGGGCCTGGGGGGCTAGATGATGGTGTTAACCCTATAGGGTCAGGAATATACATGTTTATGTTCCTGACCCTATAGTGATCCTTTAAAGACAACTGTCTCATTCAAATGTTTAAATGATAGTTGCCTCACTCTGCAGGCTGAGAAAAATCGGTAAATATGGAAAAAAAAAAGTTTACCTCTTTCCTTATGCTTTTCACACCTATTTCAGTGGGAACTGAACTAGCCATTCAGTGTCCGGTCCTAGGATTCGGAAAACGTGTATTGGGCATGCTGACAGATTTACACATGTGCCCTTAGAGCTCTTTATCTTGCAACCTCCTGACTGTCAGAATAGCTGTGTGTGTGTGAACATGCAGAGCAGGCTCTGGGGTCTGGTTTCTCTCATGATGCTACAATGATGCCTGGTTTCTGTCCTTATTGGACTGTTCTGAAACTAAGCTTTGTGCGTAAGAGGGCCTAAAGGAACTCTCCTAGCTGAGAATTGTGCCCACAAATGCATCCTGACAGCTTATAAATGTTAATTACATACTTTGCTAAGATTTTCTTGGTTTGTATATTTAAATGTATGTCTTAAAAAAAGTGTTGCATGTTCCTCTAACAGAATAACCAGCAAAACTGAAGCACCTGCAGGGGAAAAAAGGCTGCATCTTCTGGATCTCATAAAAAAAAAAAATCTATTTGCATAATTTAAATTGCTGGGATTTATTTCTTTTTTTTCTTTTTTTACTTCTATATTTTTTTTAACCCTCACTCCTTTAGGGATATACCTGAACGTGCTTATGTGAATCGGCGTTACCCAATTCACCAACCACAGTATAGCAAGGTTGGATCCCTTCCTTTGGTGTCTTTGGATGGATATCAAAAGAAGCCTGTTCTGTCACCTAAAAATGCATACCGACCTGGTATTGTAAGAATACCCCCTCCAGACAAAAACATTGCTAACGTGTGAGTAAATCTTGTTGGGTATTTCTTTGATTATGATTTAATATTTAAATATTGCTGCTTCCTTTCTTATGTAGTTGTGGTATTCTTGTTTTTGTTTCTTTCAGCATCAAAAACTTGCATTGTAGTTCAGTGTCTCCGCCTCACAGATCTCCAGATCCTTGTGCAAAGGAAACTGTACTGAATGCCCTGAAAGAGTGCCGGAAAAGACTAAACAAAGATGACGACTATACTATAGCTGGTGATCTTGATAACAAGAGGAGGTTGGTTCTTTCTTGCACTGGACTGACTTCTTTGAAGTTTCTGTATTGACTAAGCAGCCCTCAAACAAGGGGTAGGAAATACATCAACTCTTCAGATGTTGTGGACTACATCTTCCCTAAAGCTTTGCAAGCATTATGGGAGATGACTTTCACAACGATACAGCTTTGGGGGAGAAGGTTAAAGATTCTGCATATCCAAAACCTGGAAATGTATTGTGTATTTTAAAGTAACCTTTTATAATTGCCATTTTATTTTTTGTCAGGAGACATGGAGGTGATCCAACTTCTGAACCACCAGAAGCCAATGGACTCCAGGCTACTTCTGTTTTCAAGTAGGTATTGATACGGATATAAAGTTACCCATAGATATGTTCAGGTGAAACCAAACTGTTATATGTTCGCGCCGCTCTGTATAGCAATCAAATCAGACCAGGCACTTTGTGATTCAAAGGTTACTTCCTCTTTTATTGCAAGAGCTTTCAGACGATATAGTACTTTGTAAAACAGCATCTAAATGCAATAAAGTGTGTTTTTCCTTGAACTTCTTTTGCCCTTTTTTATTTTCAGGCCCACTCGTACGTTGGTTTCGGCACACCACAACCAACTTTCATCTCAGACACGATCCATTACGTATTAAATTCAGAGCATAAGTAGAAAGGCCATTAGGCCTGAATTTGTGGGAGGAGTAAGTCCCCTAATTAAACTCCCAGCCAGCCCCTGCTCACCTCTGCGTTCAAGTTGATTGTCCCCACCTTCACCCTTATAGCATTACAATTCTCTTTGGTGGGCCCTTTTTTATTTTCAGGCCCACTCGTACGTTGGTTTTGGCACACCACAACCAACTTTCATCTCAGACACTCCATTACGTATTACATTCCGAGCGTGTGTGTATAAATAAAAATTTAGGACGTAAGAAGGGGGGGGTTGAGGGTGAAGCTGCAATAGTCTCCTCAGAAACCACAGAATGTCACAAGTCATGAATTTATGCTAACTTGTCACACTGAAACTAGACTAAGCTCAAAGCATAACAAAGTAAAAACAGACTGGTCATCTGTAGCTTGAGCCTGGGGTCAAGGTGCCTTCCATCACAGTATATGTTTGCAGCTGCTCTGAAATGTAGTGCTCAATTGTAGAGCACAAGGGCTTTAGGATATATTTGTTAGTATCTTTGGGTTTTGACTTTTGCCATTTGATCTGCACACAAATTAATGGAAACTTGGCATTGAACTTCTTGGTTCAAGTCCTACTTGGTCAAAAATCACTTTCTGGTATGCACCAACCTCTTTTTATTATCTGTAATGACTTTTCTGTGTCAAAAATAAATTGTCTTTATAGAAACATGACTCTTGTCTTGCCAGGTCAGACAATCTGAAGAGAAGACAGAGTGTGCAGAGTTTTGATGAAGATCCCAGTAAACGTTCCCGGACCTCTTCAAGCAGTTCTGTGACCAGCAATACAATGAACGGCATTCAACTGTCTGCACATAATGCGATCACAAGTTCCTACAGTTCCAGCAAAAAGCTGTTGAAGGTAAGTTGACTGAGAAACTCATGTAGATGGGCTTTCATAATTTTCTAAGATTATACTTTATAAAAGACATGAACACCTGTATGATCCCTTTTCCAAACCCTGCTTAAGACTAAAATTAAAATTTTAGTAGTGCTACAGTGACCTTTAAAAGGTGCAGTCTAAGCACAAACCCTAGTTTTGTAGTGCTTATAGTGATGGTAGACTGTATTTGCTGTTTGTTTCTAGGCCAGTTTTTGTCTTAATTGTTTTATCAAATCAATGTGTTCCTGAATTTCTTACATTTAACAGGTCTTGGTTAAATCATATTTAAAAAATAAATATAAAAGCTTTCAAATCTCTTTACCTAGAACAAAAGCATGATTCCTGCAGCCTATTGGCATCACAGCCATGACTAGGGCATGTCTGATGCTTAGACTGCCCCATGTAAACTGTAAAAGGTGTGTTATTACAAACATTATGTGTCTCTTAACCTTTTAGGAAAGGATGGCTTCACTGAATAAATCTGCATCCAGTTCTTCTTCCAGATGCCAGACACCAGAGTGGCCCATTAAGAAGGGAAGGTATGAAACCAAATGTTTCAGAATATATTAATCAAATGCGCTCAATTCTGGTATACAGTAGTTATTCAATAACCTAATACACAATTACATTTTTGTCCTAGTTCTGTTAATGAATGCTGCTTTTTTTGCTGCAATGTCTTCAGCAATAACACTTAGTAATGTAGGCCAAATTTTTGCTGATAACCATTATTTGAAAATGTTATAAATGACTAGTATTGCAGACAAACTAACAACTTAATGAGTTGACCAATTCCTCTCACTTTTATTTCCAGCCAAGATCTGCATACCAAAAGCCCAGTAACGCCACTAAAATCCAACAGCAGGTTGAACTCATCTGGACAATGTAAGTCTGCTTTTGCACTTAATAGCTTGGAAGAGCTGCTATTTTCCTCTCTGAATTCACAGCTCTGTATTTTGCTTACATTGAGATCAAGGTAGTATCACGCAGGACAACAATGCATGTACTAATGGCAAAGTAGGGGGCCATCCTGTCCTTTTAATGCTCTTTATTTTTTTTATTACTAAATAAATGGTACTTTTACAATTGGATCGGAGTCCTGGATGTAGAGGGCAAACCTGGAATTAATGTCCTAAAATGAAAGTCTTGGTGGAAGATATATTTTTTCACAGCAGAAAGTTCAGTGTTTTATTTGAACTGTTTAACTCATGTTAGCCACTGGCTCCAATTAGTCTGTACAGCCTGGTTCTGTTCTGTGAACTGAATTGTCTTGGCATCAGCTCTCAATGCACAGATAGCATTCATACGCCAATTACTGACATTAGTGTGCTCACTGTGCTTGGAGCATCAAATGCTGCAATATTGCAAACGGCAGGTACCCTTTAATCTAAAGTCGGGTCCAAAACCTGGTCAAGATTAAAGTGCAGTAAGGTAGGTTTTGTATCTTGTGCAATGCTTGTTTATTTAATAAAAAGTTTGTGCTTGGTACATCAATTTAATGTTTCCTCCCTAGTTGCTGATACACCAGTCTCAAAAGGATTATCCACCATAAGTACATCTCCCACTGGGAATGTTGTTGCTGGAAGAAGAAGCAAAGTTTTGCTGACTTGCCCGGAAAGGAACGAGCCATACCATCTGGTAGGTGCTTGGAGAGTTACAGATGTTAAAATGATCAGGCTAGCAGAGTTCTGAATCATGACCAAATGCTCAATCATGTTGAGCATTCTGTACTAAAGGTTTAAATCAATAACAAGCACTCTAATATTTATATTCAGCCTCCAGCACCTATTGTGGGATATGAAGTGACTACAGAAGATTATGATGCTGAGAAGAAAGCTGCGTTACAGAGGTTGCACAGGGCATTGGAAGGTACATAATGGAGAATTATTTTTCTTATATATTTAAAAATAAAATTGTGTGTGTGTATATGTATATGTATGTGTGTATGTGTGTGTGTGTATATGTATATGTATGTATGTATATGTATGTGTGTATATATATTTATATTTTCTAGATCTGGTTCCAACCACTTCAGCACCATCAAGTATTGCTTCCTCTGTCTTCACTCTGCCAACTACAGCACCGTCAACCTTTCAACAAGCACCTGTTGCTAGTAACAGTTCTCTAATGCAGAGTCTGGCTAAGATGCAAGAAAAGGAAAAGCCTCCAGGTGAGACATCTGGAAGTGTTTACACATGAGCATGTATGGTGTATATTGGCATTTGTTTTAAAGTAGTTTTTTTGTTTTTGTTTTTTGTTTTTTATTATCTTTGTATATTTTGCAAAGACTCTGATGGTATCATCCACAATTGGTGTGCGGGGGCCCATGGTTGCAATAGAGATGAGTCCTATTCAGTCTTCAGTTATTGCCACTTCATTAGCAAGGAGCTCATTCCAGTGCTGTATTCTCGTACATGGTTGAGTACAAGTCTATGGAGGATCCCTTGACACCACAGTAGTCTCCATAGATATTCTTTTGCAGTGAGTGAGTGCCTTATTGCCACAGGTGACAAACATTTTTTGTCAACTTTTGTGGCTTAAACATAAGACAAAGTAGTCCCTACTTTATTTTTGTTTTTTGACTCTACTGGAATTTTATTGAGATCCAGCAGTCTTTGTTAATTTTGTACGTTATGAAATATTTTACTTACATTTTTTTTGGGTAGTTGACAACGCTCTTAATCTTGTGAGGGAGTGATCACTAGCTAAAGCCTAATGTTACAAAATTGACTATTTTTTGGCTTCTTGTTAAGATATTTATATTGTATAATTTTATTTTTCCCTCTTAGCCCTTGGAGCAACTGCACAGAGCACAGCTGAAGTGGCTACCACTGTCTCAAAAGTCTCAAATTTAACATTTGCTTTTGCGGCCAACTCTAGTTCTTCTGGCCTGCAATCTGCCATATCTAACACAACACCTAATCTTGTTACTCCTGTGGTCACCTCAATCAGCACCCCTGTTTTCCCTCAGCCACTGGGATCAACCCATATGAAGCCTCAATCTCCCAAAAATGGTCTTCTCCTCCAGATGCTCAGTAAACCAGAGGATAATGCCCAGACTGCTTTTAAACCAATCTTTGGTGCTCCTCCATCTGAAAACTCAATTTCATCGACTGCTACTCCTGTATTACCTGTCAGTACAGTAGCTTCAGCCACATTCAAACCTGTATTTGGCAATAATCTTGAGCAACAGACTCCAGCCTCCGAAGCTACATTCAAACCAATTTTTGGGGCGAGCAGCGCTCAGCCTCCAGCTTCTTCTGCACCATTTTCATTCCAGATGGCATCCAAATCGAGTACTTCAACTCCAGCCTTTCCTGGTGTCAGTGTCACCGATAATGCACCCAAAACCACACCTGTACTCTCTGCCCCCATTACAACAACTACAAATTCTAATACAGGAACTGCATTTCAGTTTGGAGCAGCTTCCCAGTGCCCAACTACATCAAGTGCTGCTGCAGTGCTAGGTAGCAACAGTAATAAAGTCTCCCAGGCAAAGCCTGCCATATCATTTGGCCAAACTGCTAACGCTCAGAACAGTGGCTTTACTGGTTTTGGCAGTGCATCAGCTGCATCAACAACTCAACCTAAACCATCCACTGCATTTGGGTCTACCACCTCTGCTTTCACTGCCACGTTTGGTTCAAACAATTCTTTCCCTGGTAATAGTGGCACACCTGCCTTTACCAGTGGTGCCTCCAGTGAAGCACCAGCAAGCAAATCTACAACCACACCTATTCCCAACTTTGGATCAGGAACTCCTGCTTTTGGGTCAAGCACGCAGCCTGGCTTTGCCAGTAATGTGCAGCCAGCATTTGGGGCTAGTGTTCAACCAACATTTGGGACTACAAACACAACTTTCAGTTTTGGCAATTCTGCCCCAGCAGCAACAAAAGCTACGACATTTGGCAGTATAAGTAACAGCCAAACCAGTAGCAGCACACCCAGTACAAATATGTTTGCAGGTGCATCTTCTACACCATTCTCTTTTGGTGTGGCTTCAAACAGTGCAGCATCTTTTGGTAGTGGGAGTCAAAGTGCAAACACAGCTGGAAACACTGGCTTCAACTTTGGAGCAGCATCAACTGCAGCACCTGCTGCATCATCATTTGGTAGTTCAAATGCAACACAGAACAGCATTGGAACTCCAGCCCAAAACTCTACCTTTACGTTTGGGACCCCGGGGGCAACAGAGAACAAGTCCTCTTTTGGTGAGTATGAATTTCATTAGAGTTCAAACTCCTTTTTGCCATTTTTCTTCTGTAATCTGGGGAGAGGATGGGCAGAATGTTTGCATATGTATCATTCACTGGCTCTGCTGCAGGCTCTTGGTTGATTCGTAGACTCTGTTAATTGCTGGAGTGTGTGCTGGGCTTAATAGTGGCATGCCATGGTTGCAATGCATTACACCATGACTGAGGAATGCATAGATTGTGATGCTTGTGTTAAAGCAGGAAATCTGCAGATATAAATGGTAACACATGGAGTGCTTAGAATATATGACGAATGGCAATTGCCTTAAAAAGTAGGGACATCATGATAACTTGTTAGGATTGATATCTAGTTTACCTGAACTACTAGAATGTAGGTAGTTTTGACATTCAGGATTATTCTTTATTTGAGAGGTCTGCTCATTTAAACCGTGCCACCACATGTACACTAGGTAAAGGCTAGAAGGTCAACAAGATTTCCTGACTGCATTAGACTTGGTCAATGCCCAATCTTCTCATGAATGCAAGAGTGATGAGTGGGGGAAGGGGGAGAAGGATCTGCTGGCTCCCAGCAGAATGCTAAATCTGGGTGGAGCTTCATGCTCCCTTCTGTTCCCAGTTCCTTGTATAGAAACATCTTGTGAATGGAACAGCTATTGGATATGACTAGATGCCATAGACCAGAATGATACAGAAGGAAATGGTCACATGTAAACCACCTTGTCTGTCCTAGCACACCTGTAAATCCAAGGAGCGAAAAATAAGTAAACCTAAGTGAGAACAGACAACAGCTCAATTAACCTGCCCTTCGGTGGGTCCCCAATCAGATCCCAAGCTGGTTTTAGCCACATCCAAAATGCCAGCAAGTTCCCTCTGCACGAGTACCACCTGTAAATTCATTTTCACTACATAATATGCACCATGATGATCACATTATTTTAATGTAATCTATCTTTTTTTCCCCTCCCATTTAGGTACATCCACTCCAGCATTTGGCCAGACTACCCCTACAGCTGGTTTAACTTTTGGGAGTCCAGCTCCAGGATTTCCAAATGCTAGTCCCTCATTTAGTGAGTACCACGTGGCTTTGCAGTTGTCATATTTACTCTTCTAGATAAACTTGTTCATGTAATTCAATTGTTGACTTGCTGAAAGTTTTCCAAGCACTTGTCTGCTGAAAGGCATTGTTGCAGTAATATAATAGAAATTAAGCATGCTGTATGTTATAAACAGTCTTTATCTGCCAAAAGACCCTCCCGTATCAAGCTTTTGTCTTTAAAATTTATCCAACCTTATACAATTATTACTCTTATGGGGTATCTAAGTACCAGCATGGTGGCTCTTCTAGAAACACCTATAGGCTGACTGCTGTTTAACATCCTGTAATTTAATTTCTGGTTTCTAACTGTCTTTCTCATCTCGTCAAAGGTCCTGCTACCCCTTCCTTCTCTATTGGTGCTGGTTCAAAATCTACAGGTGTTCGTCAGCGACTCATGGCCCGCCGTCAACATGCTCGGAAGAAATAGATGACACTGCGCTTATACTCTCCCATGGTCTTGTTCCTCCCAGTATTGGCTTGCTCTGTGGACATATTCATTATCTACCCAGATATAATTAACTAAGGGACTGATGCAAACCGCCACACAGCACAACTTGCTGCCCAAGAAGTTTAACATTTTCAGGCAGGATTGTGACCAGGGAGTGTTATGTGTTGGAGTAGAAGAACTTTTTCTACATACTGCCAAATTTGACTTTGAGACCTGCCTCCTTTGAGGTATGCCTGGTTTAATTGTACAATTTCAGATGTTGGTTTGAACTTGTAGAATATGGCTGGAAATAATAGCCTTGAGAAAGCTGCCCGTGCACTTTCCAATTGACTGTTTACTGTAATACCACAAACTTATTCTCATGTCTTTTTAGACTTCTGTATCTCCCTATCCTATTTCTAAGTTTTTCTGCTACTTTTTTAGAGCCAGAATAGTACATATCCAATTGTTTTTACTGCCACTGTAACTGTGGAAGTTGGAGCAAATACACCACTGTACACCTTTCCTCGTTCTACAGTGAGAACCTTTAGACGTCTGCAATGAATGTTTGTTCCTCTTACTAGACAGGCTCTGCTTTGTCAAAAGTGGGGGGAAGCCCTTTTGCACTTAATGGTGTGGTGCTTGATGCAATTGTTGCTCTCCTTCATTGTTTTACCTGTCTATGAACTTCTTTTGTGCAGAGGTATCTGCATAAACTTGACTATGGCAACAGAGAGTAAAATACTGGGATCCAATACAGCTAGAATAAAAAGCTGCATATATGACAGCTTTTGTTTTTGTAAATAACTTGTAAAGTTGTATTACCTTACAAACAAAAAAGTCCACAATTAGCACTACTCTAGACCTCTCTGCATAGTTCCTATAAAATGATTTTTTTTTTTTTTTAAAGACAGGTTAAACCTGGGATCTGTTATCCTAACTTTTTCCAGAGGAGCAAATTTGTTTTGAGGCGCAATGATGAGAGTGAAATTTGAATGTCAAGATGGCACGAGTGATCTATGTAACTTGTCAGTTTTATCTGTGTTGTAAAAATTGTATTTGTAAGCTACCTCGAAGAGCAAAACTGAGATGGGTGATAATGAAGCATGTTAGAACACTTGAGACTGTATATCAAATTATATGGTTGAAGCGTTTGGAGTAAATGATCAATTGTGACAAAGTACAGATCTAAGGAAAGGCTATTGGGGTGTTTTTATATTTTTATTTCCCCCACCATTTATGCTGCAGGAGTGAGACTACTACTGATGGGTTTAGTCACAAACTAGTAAGATGTGGTTAAGATGCAACCAAACATAACTATTCTTAGCTACTCTGTACCCTATTCACAGCTTACAGCTTTTGTGTATAAACCCCCAGTCAATCGATGGGTTGCATGGATAATTGGGTTGTGAATACCTATTGGCATATGTTGGTAACTTGGCGTATTGCAGCATGCGCAGGAATTCTTCTCAATGTAAAATTATGTCCATATACTGCCAACTCGCAGCAATATGTATCAACAGAAATGGTTTGGATGGCTTTATGTACGTTTAGTGAATGCGCATTGTATTTCTGAAGACTGGCTGAGTTGGTTTGGGAGGTTTGTGTGTTTTTTTTGTTTTTTTTGAAGACTTTTTATATATTGTCTTGTCTTACGTTTTTGATTTTAAAATAAAACAAACAAATGTATATTTGCCTCTTGTGTTTTTATTTAATTTGGGTAGGTGGTTCTTTGTTAAAGCTCTCCAACCCTGAAACTGGTCTAATTGTAATTTCTGTGTAACTTTTGTTGTACAGTCAGTCTTTCTGTAGGACTGAACAGTGAACCGCAAGCATTGCAAATGCTTATTTTTAAAGTATAAGCATTCACTGTCAAACTACATTTTTGGCATGTTTCATGCTGAAGACCCAAAATTCAAAAGGGTGCAAACGCATAGCATGTTGCAAAGTTTTTTTTGCTTTTTTTTGTTTGTTATATAGTGGCAGTGCAGTGGGGTCTGTATTTAGTGGGACAAACTGACTGCAAAATAAAATACAGTGGGATCTCTAACTTAATCTGTTCCAGAAGGCTGTTTTGAGAACAGTTGTTCGAAAACTGAATCCAAATTTTCCATAAGAATTCATGTCAATTGGATACTTTTCCAGACCCCCCCAAAAGTACAGCATGTAAACCGTTTAATACCTTTTAAATGCATACAATCATACAGAACCTGTCAATACAATGTAAAGTAAAATTTTGCTTCACTTTACCATGGAGCTCTGTTCGCTTTGTCTAGTTTTAGGAGGCTGATACGTTGTACCATCGAGGTTAATGCTGTGATTTTTGTTCCAATAGCTTTATTATTTTATTTTTTTAAACGTACAAGCGGCAGTCATAAGTGGGATGTAGTTGCCCATTTCTCACAGGGCAGGTAGCATTGAAAAGGTTAAAACGACAACATGCAGTCCCCACCCACAGGCTCCTCCCCCCCCCAGCCTTATAAAGGGCAACTCGACCCTGAGCTCCCCAGTATTTACATGTCCTCGAGAGAGACAGGTCAGGTAGCAGCGTTCTGCCTTCCCTTGGCAGAAATGGTGAAGTTATTCACCTTTTTTTTTTTTTTTGTGTGTTCTGTATAGATGTGGTGAGGGGGCTGTGGCTCCTGGAGGGCTCCGTCTTGCTTTTGAAGGGTGCTTAGTCAGTGCTCTGGTCCTTCAATTATCAGATTATGTGAACACATGACCGGTTCCTGTGTTTTACTCCTTTTTTCATTCTGCCTAATCTGTAACTGGTGACAGAGGTGAAAGTGCGTCTGTAAGCACAGCTGGGAGGCTCCATATGTGGACAACACACTGGGGTGTTGCATTACACTTATGAATCGCAAAGCGGTCTCGGCACCTGGTGAGAACTCTTGAATCTGGAGCCTAATGCAAGATAATTAAACCCATCAGTAACGATCTGGCCACCGGGTGTGTTTCAGATGAGTTACCAGTGTGCTCTCTCAGCACACCAGAGGCTCATTAGGGTGAGACAAGTAGCTTTCATCTTAATCTTTCTTTGCTAAATAAGCCTACGGCCTTACCAGTCTGAAAGTGCCTGATCTCGTGAGATCTTAGAAGCCATCTAAACTCTGAGTAATTGTATGGGAGACCAACTAGGAACCTCAGGTGCTGTAAGTTTAAAAAAAAAAAACACACACAACTTATAGCCTCGTTATCCATATAGAGAAGGCACAAGCACGTTTAAGGTAAGAACCTACTGGTTTATTTTTTCAGCATTGGGTTTCCTATAATGCCTATGAAAGTCAACCCCCTTGAACACACGCACAGGTTGCTCTGTGCCAATTAGAACAGAAAAGGAATGTACACACAGGTTGTGATTCATCTCTCCTCTACCAGCAAATGCATGTGCACAGTATTTCTTCTGTTTTGGTGAAAAATTACCCACCTATTTATGGTGTGCAACGTGGCCATTGGAGGTAACTAAAAGACCTCCATTTGTTTTAAAAAATACATAGGGATAAAGGAGAGAGCGCAAGTAACATGTTTTTCTTTGGTTTTTACTATGTATTGGGGCTGATGTGTACTGTAGTCATTGCAGCCGCCCAGTAGTGATGGGAGTTGAGCGCAGGACTTTTCTTTCTGCATTTGTACAGCCTAAATGCCTGTGTATGCAATACTCGGGCTCGTCTATGTACAGCCTAAATGCATGTTTGTGTGCAATGGTAAGACCACTTATGTACAGCCTAATGGCCTATCTGTGTGCAATGCTCTGGCCCTCTTAGGCTATACATAACTGCATTTCTGTGTGTCAGTGTTCAGATTACCTGTGTTTTTCCTTTCTTGCCTTTAAACACACTTCATACACTTGTTTATATTAAGGTGTGTGTGTGTATATACATACTGGGTGTATGTGAACTTTTCCATCAGGGATATTTCTCCCAAATTGCAATTATGTATATAGTACCAACATACTCTGTGATGCTGTGCAATAAGTTAAATAACACAAACAACATTAAAAAAAAAAAAAAAAACGGTTTGCTGCCAACTGGTGGAATTTTATTCTAACCTGTGGTTATCCTCCATTTGTCTGATTAGTATCAGATCCCCTGCTATCTGTGCAGGAAAGGGTTTAATGTGATAAGATATCTCTTACCCTTGATTATAACTCCAATAAGATATGAGATGCAGCATCAAGACGAGAGCTGTTAGACTGTGATTTACCTTCCTGTAAATCATCTATATTTGGATCAAATTTTTCTATGCTGACCTGGTCTTATAAGGGTTAAATTGGCAGCTACTAATACAATTGAGTTACACCTACATTTAATTGACCCCCTATTTCACACTTGTGATTTGTACAATTCGGGTCAGGTGCAGAGAAAGGGTTCTGGTACTAAGCTGTCTTAGAGTCGTTCTTTCTTTCCTCTGACTGTTACCAAGTCAGTCACTGAACATTCAAGCATCAGCTTGTTGGCCCTTCTGTGGATTTCTACGTTCCGTCTTAGCTTTGAGTTGGGTAATAGGTAGTTCCTCACTTGAACCAATCAACTGTTTAAAACGGTTTATTTTCCCAAGTTTATATTTTAAACTATACATAGTACAGTTTTAGGATGTGTATTCCTGTCTAGTATGAAACCCAGATTTGCTGGTATTAGCAATTCACAGCCTTTTATTTTTATTTCTACTTTATGTCCACAGTGAACATTTTGTGTTCCTTGTTTCTTTTAATAATCCCCACTTCTGTGAGTTGGGATAAGACTAGAATATTAAATTCCTGTTTGTACTTCTTTAAGAGGTTAATTGGTATTTTATCAAACCAGGTTGCAGTATCTTCATGGTTTGAGTTTACCTCACCTATTTATTGAAATACCCAATCTTACACCACAAGGGTCTGTTGCGTGGCCCAGCAGGGCCAGATTATAGGTATTGCTAGAGTAGCTAGTCCAGGCCTATGCTTTAAAATAAGCTCAAATGGCCTCAATATATGTGGACAGTTGTATTTATGAATTTTGTTTCATTCTGAAATGAGCTGCACCCCCTCAAAGGGGGCTACTATCGGATCATACTGACTTTATCATCAGTTTTCCGCTACGCCGCATGTGCTGTGCACCTAGCCGCAGTCAACCATACTAAAGGTCTAGAGGTGTAGAGTTGGGGATATATGCATTTTTTTGTTATTTGTACTTCTAAAATGTATGTACTATTTTGTATGCATATCTATGTAGGATTTAATTTTGTGGAATCCTATATTTGTTTCTAGTTCTATCACATTACCTATGTGCCGATATATCTTGCAGCTTTCCTTTTATCTTTTTCGCAAGCGATTTCCAAAGATCAAGCCATGGTGTACAGTATTCTGGGTACTGCGTACATGTTTATATCAGGACTGTAATAAGCTTGCTATGTTAAGTTATTACACTTCACTCATCCTAATTTTTAACCACAAACTCCATCCTCTTCTGGGTCTATTCTTTAACTATATCTGTGTTCTTACCTTTAATTTTAGGGGGCCCTTAGTAGGTCTAACATTTATTTTCCTAATGTTGAGAAGATCTCTAAAATGGCTAGCTATGATCCTAGCCACGCTAAGGGTTAGTGGAGATAGATATATATTATATAAAACATTTTTAGCCTGCATGTAAATCACTGATGGGATTTATCATTTTTTCCTATTTTCTGTTTGGTATTGGGTTATATTAATCACGCTATTTTATGGGGTGTGTATGTACGTAATTTTCATATATGTATATATGACAAAATACACTAAACCAAACGCCTTGTATGCCACCAGTGAATATATGGATAATGAGCAATTCTGAAAACTGGAGAGTATAAGATTCCTCCAAATCTTGACTAATGTCTGTATTACTTTTTATTTCCATTTATTTGCTTATTTAATTGAAAAGTGTGGTATGTCAAATTGGATTTTGAGCTCTGGAAGAGCTGATTACCAACTGTGTATTTTCTTACCCCTGCAGGTATGAATAAGGTTCTAACTTAGTTTAATACTGGTGTTGTTCCAGAATTACTCCAGTAGGCAGTCACATCAGCTGGGGATGGTATACTTTCTGGTTCAGGAGCCATAATCCACAGGCTCCTGTAGGGTGGGTTCTCTAGGTAAAATAGTTCCCACCCTGTCTTTTTTCTTGATATATCATCCCACTTGTTAAGACTGCCGCTTGGACATTTAGGAAAAAACTAAATTTTACTCACCGTAAATGTATTTTTCCTTAGTCCCAGCAGCAGTTGTGCTTTCCCTCCCTTTATACTATAAAAATTAATGAATAAAAGTGTAAACCTATTTCCTTCTCTCAGCTTGTTATATACTGGGGAGCTCAGGGTCGAGTTGCCCTTTATAAGGCTAGGAGGGGAGGAGCCTAGGGGTGGGGACTGCATTTTGTTTTAACCTTTGCAATGCTACCTGTCCTGTGAGAAATGGGCAACTACATCCCACTTGTTATGACTGCCACTTGGACTAAGGAAAAATAAATTTACGGTGAGTCAAATTTAGTTTTTTCCTCAAATATTTTGTTTGAATACTGAATTGCCTGATTACGGAGCGTTCCAGAGCAGAGGTTCCACTGTAAAAGTAACCCCTCCTCGTTGCCTTATAAATTCAGAATCCTCCTTGCTCCTTTTAGTATTTTTTTTCCTGGCATATGGTGGCAGTACAATAGGGATGTACTCTTCCCTTAGGGCAAGCATCTGAAAGAAATAATTAACATAAGTTCCTCCCCTTACCAGGTATAAGACCCTGCAGCCTTAGGATCTCAGTTCTCTTTCTTGTTCCAACAGGAACGGACGGCATCTGGAAGTTGGAGAGATTGGTGAGGCACATGGGTTGCTGCCAGGGGGATTCGGCCTGATAGCCTCCCGGGTGGAGCGCTGAGTGGCCATGGGACATACTGCAGTTACGGAGGCAGGTATGAAAGCCTGCTTTTATGCCGCGTGAGGTCACCGGCTACGCAAGGAGGCGGTCCATTAGGGCAGCGAATCCCTGTCCATCGGAGGAGCATGCGCACAGCGGTGGAACGCACGCCCTGGTGGTTTTGCGTTCCACCGGAGTTCCGACCGCGCTATCGCGCGGGCTGAACTCCCCGGAAATGGCGCCAGATTTGAAACGATCTGCCTATATATGCTGTGCAGATCTTTGTCAGCATGGATGCTAGGCAGTGAAGATCTCCTGTGTCACCAGCCCCCCCACATGGGTCAGAGGTTTTAGAGGTAGGATCCTGCTGGTTTCTATTCTTTCAAATTCTCTAGGTATTTAAATTTTTCGAATACAAATTTTGTTTACATTTTGTGTATTACAGATATGTCTAGCCCTGTTTCTACTGACAATATGGATAAAGACAAGGTTCCTACTCCTGCTTAAAAAAAAAAAGCTAGTTCCAAGTCTAAGCATCTCTGTTGTAGTGAATGCTTCACTCCTTTGCCAGATGGGTTTAAGAGGAAAATCTGTAATATTTGCTCCTCATTATCGCTAGAAAAATCCAAGCAACAAGAAGTCTTTTTTGTCTTGGTTTCAGGATAATCTAGCCCAGACCTTTTGAGTCTTTTTTAAAGAAACAGCTCACACTTCTCCAGTTAAAGCTACTAAGCAGAGAGCTAAAAGGAAGAGGACACCATCGGGCTCAGAACTCTCTTCAGGGGAATGTTCCTTTTTGGATTCAGAATCCTCTAGCGACTCTTCTGATAACGAGGTGGGGTTTCCTCGTGACGAGCTGAGGAAATTTATTAAAGAGGTGTCGATGGTCCTTTCTGATGAGACGGTAGATAAAACCAGGAGTAAAGCTCTTCCAATCCAACAAAATATGCTGGATTTAATTTCCAGGGAATTGAAGAACCCAGAAAAAAGGGCCTTTATCTCCAGTCATTTTAAAAGTATTGTTAAAATACAGGAGGAAGATAAATTGGAAGATTTACCGGTAGTTGATGTACAAGTTGCTCAATTGTCTAAAAAAACTACCTTGCCCATTGGGGAAATTTCGGGTCTGAAAGACCCTATGGATAAGAGCTGAAACTTCCAGCAGAAGGGCCTATCAGGCAGCAGGTTTTCAGGCTAAAGCTGCATTAGCCGGGGCTTCAGTGGCGAGAGCTCAGAATCTTTGGTTGAATACCTTGGAAGAATGTCTGGGTGATACCCAGGACAAAGGCCTGTCCCTCCTATTCCAAAATTTGAGGTTGTCCAATGAGTACCTTATGGATATTGTTACGGAGGTGATTAAACGATCAGCTCGTGTCATGGGTTTGTCGTCAGTAACCCGAAGGGCACTGTGGCTTAAGGCCTGGGCAGCAGACACTGCTTCAAAATCTGCATTATGTGAACTTCCCTTGGAGAAGAAAAAGTTGTTTGGTTCTCCCCTAGAAGAGTTAGTCCGACAGATGTCGGACACTAAAAAGGCCTTGCCTCAAGACAAAGTATTCCTGCAAGCCCAGGTACAGAAATTTCCAACTTAGGCATCGGAGGGGTTTTTGTCAACAAAGGAAAAATCCGAAGTTTGACACACACAAAGATAAAATTGACAAACAAACATTTCTGACGCCATCAGAGTGGGCGGAAGGTTGCAGAATTTTGTTCACAAATGGAGAGAGACTACTACAAATCCATGGGTTTTGAATCTAGTCTAAAAAGGTTACTGAATAGATTTCTTGGATGCTCCAAGGTCAACTTTCCTTGTCTCCTCCTACCGGTCAAAATTAAAAAAACCAAGCCATTTTTTCTGCCACGGTTTCCTTTTCAAGAAAGGGTGTTATAGAAAAGGTTCCAAATTCCCAAGTTTATCAAGGGGTATACTCCTGTTTGTTCCTTGTTCCAAAACCAGACTTGTCTTCAGAATGGAGACAATAGTCTGTCACACACATCCTTCGAAAAGGAGAATATATGGCCACCTTGGATCTGACGGATGCCTATCTGCATGTTCCTATGGATGTGAACTCAAGAAGATACCTCAGGTTTGCTATAAAGAAAGGGAAAAGCATCCATTTCCAGTTCAAAGCTCTCCCGTTCAGGCTAGCCTCGGCACCTAGGATTTTTACAAAGATCCTCACGCCTATCACAGCACTCTTAAGGCTACAAGGTATCACAATCGTGCCCTATTTGGACGACTGGTGGATAAAAGCAGATTCAAGAACCACGCTGAACTCAGATGTGACCTACACTCTAAAAGTCCTGGAAGAACATGGTTGGATTATAAATCTAGAAAAGTCACACCTTACCCCTTCAAAGTCCATCCTGTTTTTAGGGTTTTTGATCAAGTCAGACACTCTGTCAATTCATCTTTCAAGCAAGAAGAAGAAAAAGATTAAAAAATTTGTTAACAAAACTACTTCAAGTATCGGAATGTTCCGTAAGAAAAGCCATGCAGGTTTTGGGTCATCTGACCTACGATTCCAGCAGTAAAATGGGCCAGAGCGGAATCAAGGCCCTTACAATGGGAAATCCTTGCGCAGTGGTCAAAAAAGGAAGAAGACTTGGATGCAACCATGTTTATATCAGATCATACAAAAGAGAGAATCTCTTGGTGGCTGGAGGAAAAATTCCTTACAAAAGGCCGGTCCTTTCATCTAAAATCTTGGGTAGTAATTTCGACAGACTCCTCACAGGTTGGGAGCTCACCTAGGATATCACTTAAGACAGGGTGTTTGGCCAAAAGACGAAACAAAGGAATCTTCAAATTTCAGAGAAATGCTAGCTGTCTTCTACGCCCTTCAACAGTTCAAAGTTTTTATTTGGGGGAAAGCTGTAAAGATCCAGTCAGACAATCAGACTACTGTGTCCTACCTGAACAAACAAGGCGGTACAAAAGTAAAAAAATCTCCTTTGCTCACGGATCAGGTCTTGGGCTCAGTACCATCTGGACGACATTTCAGCAGTTCACATTCGTGGTTGTAGACTATTTGAGCAGATCAAAATGGTCCCAGAACGAGTGGTCTCTCAATCAAGAAGTTTTTGCTCAGCTGGTGGAGAGATTCGGGTCTTCCAGTTATAGACCTTATGGCAAGAAGATCCAATGCAAAAGTGAGTTTGTTTGCCTCCCTCTTCACGGTGGACAGGCCTCTGGTAATAGATGGTCTTTCAATCCGGTGGGAATTTCCCCTTGCGTACATCTTTCCCCCGGTAAGCTTAATCCTGAGAATTCTGCAAAAAGTGGTATCAGATCAGACACGTCTCCTGGCCATACTGCCGTGCTGGCCAAATCGCAGCTGGTTCTTGGTTTTGAAGAATATGACTTTAGAGGACTGGACTCTTCCGGTTACGCTGGATTTCCTGGAAAACGCGGAGGTCCCAGTGGGAGTGTTGAAGATGTTCAAATTGATAGCTTGGCTGCTGCAAGGCTGATTCTGCATCATAAGGGTATTAAGAAAGAGGTTTCAATTGCTTTTAAATTCCGCCAGGAGCTCTACCTCTTCTATATACTTGAAGATTTGGACAAGATTTCTTCACTGGTGCATTGCTAAAGATTGCATTAGATCCCATCCGTCTGACACAATCCTTCATTTTTTGCAAGATTGTCTTGAACAGGGTTTTAGTCTTTCTACCCTCAAGGTCCAAGTTTCTGCTTTGTCATTTTTTGGTGAAAAATTGAGCTTCTAATCCTCATTAGGAGGTTTTTTAAAGCAGTTGTGCTCTTAAAGCCTCCTATTAAAATCCGTTTTCCCTCTTGGGATTTGTCCTTGGTTTTAAAATTTCTGTGTTCTCAGCCATTTGAGCCTTTAGAAAAGGCCTCTTTGAAGAATGTGTCCCTAAAATCCGTGTTTTTGGTAGCAATTACTTCAGCTAAGAGTTGGGGAACTACAGGCACTGTCCTCCTCGCCTGACTTTACTAATTTTTACCCGGATAAAGTGGTTATGTTCCCTAAACCTTCCTTTCTTCCTAAAGTCGTCTCCTCCAAAGTTATAAACCAACCTATTTGTCTACCTTCCTTCATTGGTCCGGCTAAGTCTGATTGGGAGTTTGATTGGAACCTACTGGATGTAGGGAGGTCGCTTAAAATCTACTTAGAACGCTCCTCTGCATATAGGAAGACGGATCATCTTTTCGTAAATTTTTTTTGAAAATTCAAAGGTCAAGTGGCATCCAAAGCCACTTTGGCAAGATGGGTGATAGAGGTTATAAAGTTAGCTTATTCTTCATCGACCCTTCCTATGCCTGCTTCCTTGAAAGCACATTCCACTAGAGCCATGGCTACGTCTTGGGCCAAAAAAAGCATGTGCATCTCAGGAAGAGATGTAAAGGGGTTTCCTGGTCTTCTTTCAACACCTTTTGAAACATTACAGGCTAGATGTATTCTCTGCCTCTGACGCGGATTTCGGGCACAGGGTGTTACAAGCTGTTATGGCCTAAATTCCCGCCCTTACTCTGGGATCTCGATATATCCCTATTGTACTGCCACCATATGCCAGGAAAAACTGCAATTTTACTCACCGTAAATTCCTTTTTCCTTAATATGGTGGCAGTACAGCACACCCTCCCTTTATCTAATAAGTTTTCTGAGGTTTTTGTGGTTCCACTGTGGTGTTCTTGATACGTACTGAGGTCCTAAGGCTGCAGGGTCTCTTATACCTGGTAAGGGGAGGAACTTTTTATGTTAATTATTTCTTTCAGATGCTTGCCCTAAGGGAAGAGTACATCCCTATTGTACTGCCACCATATTAAGGAAAAAGGAATTTACGGTGCGTAAAATTGCAGTTATCCCATCACTGGGGCGGACTGCAGGAATGAAGGCTGGGGAGGCGCACAGGCTTCTGCCAGGGGGTCCTGTCTGATGGTTCCCTGGGTTGTTAGTTGAAAGACACCTCTTCCAATGGAGGTTACAGAGCCAGCAATTTTTGGGGGTGTTCCCGGGCGACTTGCCTACTGTGCGCAGGCTTTGCGACTGCTTACAGTGGTGGAATGCACGCCCGGGAGGGGAGGGGAGGGGGGGGGGGGGAGGGAGGAGGAGAGAGAGAGAAGTAAATGCAGGTTGAGAGGACAGTGTTGTCCATGGAAAAACCATTCACTTTGGTATGCATAAATATTTGAATGCTCCTTCAGGGATATATGTCACACCTTATAACTCATTATTTGAGCAATATGAGTAAATCCACATGCTTTTCATTTAAAGGGACACTCCAGGCACCCAGATCACTTCTGCCCATTGGAGTGGTCTGGGTGCCAACTCCCACTACTCTTAACCCTGCAAGTGTAATTTTTGCAGTTTTTATAAACTGCAATAATTACCTTGCAGGGTTAACTCCTTCTCAAGTGGCTGTCTACTAGACAGCCACTAGAGGGCACTACCTGGTTTCTAGCATAGGTTTTCTGTGCTAGAGCGTCGCTGGACGTCCTCACGCTATGTGAGGAACTCCAGGGTTGCTAAAATCCCCATAGGAAAGCATTTACAATGCTTTCCTATAGGGAGGTCTAATGCGCGTGCGCGCCAATCGGTCAGCCGTCGGGGGAGGAGCGTGGGCGGACCCTAAACCACCACCGAGGGACATCGGTGGTGGTCTGAGGTAAGTCACTGGAGGGGTTTTCACCCCTTCAGCAACATGGGATGGGGTGTGGGAGGGAGAGGGGACCTGCATTGCCAGAAAAACGATTTGTTTTCCTGGCACTGGAGTGTCCCTTTAACTATCCAACAACACACCAGTGCAACCAGCAATTTGAATGTGGAGCCACCCCTTCATATATCCATATACAGGCATAGATTTATTTTCAAGTTATTTCTAGAATAATTGAAAGGGATAATCTAGTCACTATAATAACTGCAGCTTAATGTAGTTCTGGTGAGTATATTAGGTCCCTGTTTTTAATATAAACACTGCTTTTTTTTGTTTTTTTGTTTGAGAAAAGAGTGTTTACATTGCTCCTTAGAGACACCTCCAGTAGTGGTCAGTGCAGCATTGACGTTTAGCGTCACGCTGAACATTCCTCAGAAATGCATTGATTCAATGCATCTGAGGAGATTCTGATTGACCAGTGCGGTGTCTGGCTCCGCCCGCCTCCTTGGCTGAGATCATCAATTCTGATTATGTCAGCCAAGGAGGTGGTGGTGGAACCAGTGTTGAATAAAGGTGAGCTTCACAGCTTTTTAAGGGTGTTGGCCACCGCAATAATAACACTTTTGTTAAAGGAACACTATATGGTCAGGAATATAAAGGTGTATCCCCAACCTTATAGTGTTCCTTTAACAAAAGCTGTATGGAGCTAGGTTTTAGGTTGTTTTTTTTTTCTTGTGCAATTGCCATAGCAATATTAATGAATGAGTCATTTGCTCTCACTCACAGCAGAAAGGACATGAAAAACTGTTTGGGAAGAAGGGTTGTCTTAACATAATATAAAGGTGGGACCATAAAGCTGCCATTGTGATTGATCTGCTAAAGAAAATTATTCTAAGCACGAAAACCATTTTACTGTCCAAACCATTGCCGTGTTAATTAATGCAAAATACCCAAATTAAGATAGAAATGTGATGGATTGATCAGAAATGGAGTCACTCTGTGGAAAGGTAACCCTGACAGAATTAGAAAGCTGTCTCTGCCGATTACCAGTACTGTGTATTAAATTAGCAGCAGGACCTCACTTCCATACTGTCCACTTGTTCCGCAGTATGTGGTTACACTGCCACTCACCAAATTAAGATTTGTCTGGGACATATTTATAGCTAGTGCTTAATCTCTCTCTCACAAAAAACCCACACAGGAACTTTAAATAGGTCAGATTTTTATTTACTGCAATTCTGTCTTGCGTTTCTTTTTCCTCTTGCGAGTTTTCTTTTTTATACAGTTTCCAGAGTCTACGACTGGACCGTTTTGCCTTTCATCCCCGCCCTGTGACACTTTTAAATCGTCTTTTGTCTGGGCAGCACTATGGCAGTTTTTCTCCACTGTAGTCGGAGTAGAACTGAAATAATAAACGCTCATTATCACCTGTAGCATGTACAATTTTCATTTGCAAGTCATGCATAAGTTTCTTATAATAATATAAAAAATAAAGACTAGTTGCCAAAGTAGTCAAACAATTTACTATAAAATGGTTCTTAAATTAAGAATAACCTTTATTATTATTTGCATAGATTGCTGTTCGGTTATTCCAAACAAAAACTCTAAATTCAAAGAAATCTTTTGGGATAAAGTCAAAAGTTAGTGTCCCTTGCAATGCTTCAAAAAAGGTTTGAAATACCAACACATTAAGACAATTATGTTACATAGTCATTATGGTTTTGTACCTGCTGCCAGTTTTTCATTTTAAAAATATCAAATATACTTCCGCTGCATAACACAAAAGGCCTGAATGAAGCTTAAAGGAACACTATAGGGTCAGGAACACAAACCTATTCCTGGCCCCCCTAATTCACTTGCCCACCTAAATATTTTTATTCTTGCCATTTATATAGCGCTTTACAATATTATGAGAGGGGGGATTTAACTATAAATAGGACAATTACAAGAAAACTTACAGGAACAATAGGTTGAAGAGGACCCTGCTCAAACAAGCTATAGGAGGTGGGGTATAAATCACATTAGGAAATATAGTAATCTTACCTTTATTTTAGTATGCCCCTTATCTGCCTGCTTGACTGACATCATCAAAAGTGGTGATCTGGCCAAGCACAATGCTTTCCCACTGGAAAGCATTGAATTGGCTGAGCTTGCCAAGGACTGCTTCAGGGTCAAAGCTAGCACAAGTCAAACACAGCCCTGACCAATCTGTATCTCCTCATAGAAATGCATTGAATCAATGCATCTCTATGCGGAAAGTTCAGTGCCTCCATGCAGAGGGTGGAGACACTGTGCAGCATTGCCCCGGGAAGCACCTCGAACAGCCATCTGAAGAGTGGCCAGTGGAGGTATTCCTAGGCTGTAATGTAAACACTGCATTTGCTCTGAAAAGTCAGTGTTTACTGCTAAAGGCCTGAAGGGAATGATTATACGCACCAGCACAAATACAATAAGCTGGACTTGTTTTGGTGACTACAGTGTTCCTTTAAATTTAGGGTTTGTTTTTTTTACCCCTCTATCAAAGACTGACTTTAGAGCAAAGGTTAAAGTAAGTGGAGCTTATTAAAAATATGTCTAACATGTGTATGCACAGGGTTTAATGAAAAAATAAAATTTGCTATATACCTTTCATTTTGATTGCTTTTGCGCTCAAAGACTGCAATGAAAAACCCATTGGTGAAAGTGTCAGAAAGCGAAGCTCGTAAACAGTAACTTGACTCTGGGAAGGTATTGAATCCTCGTAATGGCCATGATGGTAAAGCATTTACCAACCTGCAAGATAAGCATGTTATCATGACATGATCCTTAAATTTGACAGCAGATAATCATATGGCACATTTAGCCAGTCACATAGCCATGTTTGCACAGAACAGACTGACAGAAGAAATGCACTGTATTTATATTCAGACTTATTAAAAATCCATAAATCTGCTACTTAATGTACACTTTAAAAGTAATGTCAATACATAATTCAATGTTAAGTTCCTTTAACTATCTTATTTATCGGCGTATAACACGCACTTTTTCTCCCTGAAAATAGGGGGGAAATGATGGGTGCGTGTTATACGCCGATATACCATATTTACTTACCTGTCTTGAAGCGTGGGCCGGTGTTCAGCGCGCACCGCGGTACTGGAACTTCAATTTCAGGTTCCGGTTTCCGGCTGGACTGAAAGGAAGTGTGCACACTTCCTTTCAGTCCTGCCGGAAACCAGAACCTGAAATTGAAGTTCCAGTACCGCGGTGCGCGCTGAACACCGGCCCACGCTTCAAGACAGGTAAGTAAATATGGGACAAGGAGAGGGAAAGGGGGGGGGGAGAATACTATGGGATGAGGGGGGGAGAATACTATGGAAGGGGGGGGCATACTATGGGATGAGGGGGGGGGAACACTATGGGAGGGGGTGGAGAATACTATGGAAAGGGGGGGGGATACTATGGGAGGGGGGGACATTTCCTGGAATTTCCTTCTTAAAATGAGGTGCGTGTTATACGCCGATAAATACGGTATTTCTCAATCATTTTTAATATCATGATATTTTAATGGCTCATTTGTGATATCACAGTCCGTTTGACTACTTTTTGGAGTTAGTACTATAGGTGTATTGATAAACATTATTGGTGCAGTAGGCATTCAGAATAAAAATACTATTATTATATTGATTATTTAAGATCACATTGGCCACAGCAAGGTCAATCTGAATGTTTTACAGCACTTTCCTCAAAAAATTGGCCACTTGTGAGACCTCACATTATGGTGCTTAGAGTGGTTTCAGTACTTTTTTCGGGAACATTTTTTGTTAAATAGGTAGGTTCCTAGTTAGGTAAGGGATACTTCCTAGAGCAACTACTAACCTAAAATCTGGGTTTTGCTCCAGACATTTCATCACCACATCTTCATTCTCCTGCTGGTGGATGGAGCAGGTGGAGTATACAACACGTTGTACGGATGGGAAACTCAGTGCATGGGACACAGCACGACACTGGAATCCTGACAGCGCCTGCAGACGTTTCTCCTGCTCTGGGCCTGATGATGCATCTGTGTGAACTCTCATTAGATCGGGCATTCCTGGCGAAGAGATAACACTTATCACAAAAAAGTGAAGAATGATGGCCAAAAGTGCTGTAAGATTCATAGTGGCAGAAGATATTTATGTATAAATATACAGCATATCATTGGCTATTCCACAATGCTCAAGCTGGTTGTAAGTGCTAAAGCCTGCAGAGTCCTTTAACACCATAATTGCAGAACGCTTATCTTCCTCTTACAGTGCATTTATCCAATTACACTGTGATTCTCTTCTACCATGTATATTAAGTATGTGGCCCAACCAGGACACCTGTCATAATACTGAAGCAGTATGGGAGCAGACGGCATAAAATCACACTGGGATGGAGTAATAGGGATTGATTGCTGCATGGCAGCGGTAATCTGTGACCTAGGCATATAATTATCAGTCTACGACCGTCACGGTCAAACTATGGCTCGTGAACCGCATGTGGTTCTTAAGACGGTCCAATGTGGCTCGCAAAACTTTTCAGGGCTGGTGCTACCATAAGGCAGAACACGTAGCTGCCTTAGGGTTAAGGATCCAACTGAACGCACTGCACAGCGATCCCTTCCTGCCTGTTGTTATTTGTAGTGTGTCCGAGCCGCAGACCGTGGTAGAGGAGCTTGTTTCCCTCTACCCGGTCTGACAGGAGGTGCACCTACTGAGAGCGGCAAGCTGCTACCTGTCAGACCGGCTGGAGGGAAACAAGATCTTCTAGCACAGTCCACAGTGGAGGTGAGACACAAAGGGGGTGCTAGGGAAATGAGACACAATGGGGGGCAGGGGGATTAGGTTGGGAATGAAAAACCTGAATGAGACACATAGGGAAGCTAAGGGTAGAAAAGGGTAGAAAACACAGGGTAGGGGGCTAAGGGGGGTAGGAGAAAGGGTGGAGGGCTAAGGGAATGAGACACATGGGAGGGTAAGGGAAAGATATTACACATATGGGGAGGGGCCAAGGGAATGAGACACATGTGAGGAGCTAAGGGAATGGGACACATTGGGAGGGGTGTCAGGCTAATACACGATTATTGCCTCTTTACTTCTTGGTTTACATTAGGGGCTAGCAGACCTCCCCCACAGAGCTCTTTTGCATCACGATACTAGTGTGCAGCACTCTACTACCTGGTTAGATATACCATCCAGTCAGAAGGCTGTTTCACCGCCCATTGCCAATTTCTGTTAATCTTATTTACCTGAACCGCTACATGAAGGATCCACCAGGATATGGCTCACTTTCTGATATTTAGGATCATCTAGTCTGACGGTAAGGAAGTCTTGATTCGCCAGCTCCTGACATGTGACTCCAGCTCGTAACAGCAGCGTGCTCATAGTGGATACACGCTTGGTATCCAGGTCAAAAGCAAAAACTCTCCTAGAAGCAGAAAAGGCATGTAGCAAAACACTAATATAACAATGTCCCTGTAGGAACTGTCCTCCTACTAAAGTGAATTCAGATTCCCTTCTTCAACTGCTGTGGAAGAACTGAATACGATGCAAGCCTGACCTGAAGATTTTTTTTATAAAGCTTTATTAATACAACTGAACATTACAGAGGTCAGTGTAAAGACATGAAACAAAGTAAGGATATACAACAGACAGAATATATTTGTTGTAGCACAACCAGGAGTTAAAATTCAAGACCTGTATTACTACCCAGGCATTAAAAGTTATTTCTCCACTGCAAGCCTGGAGGGTGCATAGCACACTCACCGGGGGTACATTTCTAGTCAACAACAGCTAATGGAAAGTGTGAGACCTGACGAGGCACAGCTTCCCATTGCACAACAATAGAATGTCTACGATTTGTTCCATAATTTCACATTTGGTGAAGACCATAGACAAGTTTTGTCAAACAGACCATCCACCTAATTTTAAGACTGCAAATAAAGGTTACCTGGACGCTCCCTGAAACCAGAACACAGAAACTGGACATTATGAAGAACAGCCAAAGGGAGCGTGGTTATAGGATGCACAAACAATGACACAAAGGAACACTAACACCGTCATTCACTAAAGTGAGAATTCAAAGTGAATTCAGAATAGCGGAATTGAAAGCATCGCTGACTTAAGAGATTTTGTTTCCAGTTTGGCTATAAATGTTAAATTCACTTTGAATTCTTACTTTACTAAATAAGCAAGTAGGGCACCTATCATTGTAAGCAATCTATTGGCTATGAATCCTCCATCGATGAACAAACAGGATCCTGACTTATGATTGGTTAACATTACATTTAATCTACATATCTCCATACTGCTGTAAACAAAAAAGTTCTAATTGATGCATCAATTTGGCCTTGATTTAGCTCCTTTGATTTGTTCTACGTACCCCTTGTTCTGCAAAATGGCAGCTATGTGGCTTGTCTTGTTCCCGGGTGCAGCACATGCATCAATGACAAAGGATCCCACAGGAGGAGACAGCAGCAAAGCAGGGAGGCAGCTTGCCTAGGGTAAATGACATTGCATGATGGGATTTTTTTGGACAATAATTATTAGGGCCTAGGGAGCTGGAAGGTCTGTGTGTCCTATAGGTCAGACATTGGGCCCCAGTCAGGAAACGCCAGGTCTATGTGCTAACAGTATAAAATGTGGTAGACGGTGGTTCCAGTTTCCCTACTTCGTGGTTCCCTGTGCGGTCTTCAGCCTGTCTTACGTTTGATATGATGAAATAAAGATATTTAATCTTATTGAGTGTGAGGCTGTTTTTTGTTTCTGGCATTTCCTGATTGGGGCCCGATCTATGAGCTGGAAATCCTACCTTGTCCTGCAGTATAAGGTGCCCTGCTAGGTATAAGGCATCTTTGTGGAAATCTGTGTCTGGAGGGAACGCCAATAGATCTGGAACATGAAGATCCTGCAGGAACTTCTTCCCTTTCCTCTGTCCAAGCTCTGATAGTTCCTCAATCCTACATGATGGAGAAGTCCATGTTAGTACAATTGTGTTCATTAGATCAGCGTTTCATGAAAGATCTAATTTTTTTATTTTTTAACTCTTATTTCAATATTCCTATTGTAAAAGAACTCTGAAAGCACCCAACACAACCTGTTAAAGAGCTACTCTAACCATCATAATCTCTACAGTGTGCAGTAGTGGTTGTCCTGCAATAAGTCCCCTAGCGCCATCTAATGGTAAACTGCCACACTGTTCACAAACAGTTTACACTTACATTGTTGTGTCGGAAGACTGTCTTGGCCAATACGTTCGCACTGTCATACCAACATTGGACATAGACAATTAAGAGCGGTCAGCTGACACACTCCGCCAATGAATAAAGCCCAAACCTGCGCCCACATTAGCATATCAGCTCAGAATGGAAGCAGTGCAGGGCTCGAAAAAGCCAGGTGTCAAACAGTTTGAAAACAGTCTGACTGTTTACCAATGTGCAGCACCAGGAACTCCTGGCACCACTACACCAAGCTGCAGTGGTTACGTTGTATATTATCATTTTACTGCACTGCAGGACAGTCTTAGATATCACTGATTCCTTGAACAAGTCTCTTACTGTGACTTATTAGGTATCAGTCAGAATCGTTGTAACAATGTTAGTTGACATAAGACAGATCTCTACAAAAAAAAAAAAAGAGGATGTCAAGTGTGTTGAACGACAGTCATATAATGTGGCTCTCAGGAGAGTGAGGATTGAAACACATCAAGGTTTAAAACACACTTTTTGCCTCAGAACCTCAAATCTAATTTTCTCCACTACGGTGTTAGGGAATAACTTTGTCATTCAGCCAATAAAGTCAGAATTTATCAATTTATAGTATTAGCACAACACAGCTACATTAGAAACATTTCTAAGCCATGTTTTCAGTTTGGACATTTTACACTTTAAAATAACTTTTGAATTTCTGACAATTAACATTTTGGTGAATAATACTGTTTGTGCATGGAGAATTTGAGAATGAAGTCTTCTGCTTCGATTAAAAAAATTAATTATTCACCTGCGTGCTTTGCCCAAGTAGGTGTAGTCTTGACGCTTAAAGTAAGTAATGATCTCATTAGTGGAAGTCTTAAGTGTGTTGACACGGACATACCGTGGCATGGCAGGGCCTGTAATGAGAGAGATCAGATGGTTATCAAACACCAACAGTTCCAATAGTATCGCAATTAGGGAATTAAAATTCTGGTTCTTGCTTTCAAATCTCTACATGA
The DNA here is from genome assembly GCF_036172605.1 of Pelobates fuscus. Taxonomy (NCBI): domain Eukaryota; kingdom Metazoa; phylum Chordata; class Amphibia; order Anura; family Pelobatidae; genus Pelobates; species Pelobates fuscus. The sequence continues at coordinate 69,159,279 of NC_086317.1, read as the reverse complement.
TGCTGCTCCCACCTATCTATCCTCCCTTATACACAAGTATGTCTCGTCTAGGCCCTTACGATCTGCTGAAGACTTATGTCTATCTTCTGTCCGTACTCCCACCTCTGATGCTCGCCTTCAAGACTTCTCGAGGGCTGCACCGTTCCTGTGGAAGTCGCTTCCCCCCTCCATTAGATGCTCACCCAGTCTCCACTCGTTCAAAAAATCGTTAAAAACCCACTTCTTTATAAAAGCGTATCAATTAAACTGTTAATAAGTCCCAACTGATTCCTCTTCTGCAACTGCCACTAGTCTAATACTATCCTTACCTTTTTGTGTAATTTTACCCCACTCCCTCTGGCATGTAAGCTCATTGAGCAGGGCCCTCAACCCCTCTGTTCCTGCGTGTCCATCTTGTCTGGTTACAACTACATGTCTGTTCGTCCACCCATTGTAAAGCGCTGCGGAATTTGACGGCGCTCTATAAATATCATAATTATAATAATAATAATAATTACACTAACCTGCAGATGGACCACCCAAAGAGGTCACCAAGTCCTTATTGCTGCTAACATTCTTCTTCACCTTCATTCGAGCAAGTTCAGCTCGAAGCCGCGTTCGGTGCGCAATGACCACTGCTTTTAAACGACCTCCACACTGCACACCTTTCCCAAACAGCAAATCATAAACAACCACCTAAAGATGAATGAAATGGATTTACTTTCAAAAACACTGCTTCTTCCTTACACCAAAGAGCTTTACATTAAAAGGAATTTACATAGAACTTTATTACTAGCTTACTGTCTCTACTACTGGAGGCAAATATAAGTACTGGTCACCCCCACTGTTCAGCCATCATAATAGATCAAGACAAAAATCTGAGTATGTAACAAAGAAAAAAAATCCTTACACAACCCTCTTTCAAACTTTGCAATGTGCCCACAAAAACAGAATACGGTAACTCACTAAACCATGAATTGCAACAGCAATTCCAGATCAGCTCTTGATACTATAATCACTACAGTTTACTGTGCAACTATGGTACTTGGAGTGTACCTTTGGGGTCATTAATGCCATTAAAGAAAACACTAAAGTGAAAATAGTTCAAACCGTGTAATTTAATGGTCTGTTTTTTCTAATGGAAAAAATAAAAAAGTAACCAAAATTTACAGTGCCAATTCGTCATAGTATTTATTATCTGTGTTTATTGCTGGCAATAGGGTAGTTTATGGTATCGTAATCTACATTCTTCACACATTGTGTTAAAACCGGAAAAAAACATTCCTCACACAAAGGCTTATTCCCTACTTCAGGAACATTTGCAAGCTTGAAATTAAAATAGCGGATTAGAATTTTTTTTCCAGCACAGTTAATTTTCCATCAAATAATACAATCTACATTCCCTTTGTCAGTTCTCCGCTGTCCTAGTTTAGTGAATACCTTTTGCCACAGTCTGGTTGTTTCCCTTACCTTGGCTAGATTTCGAGTCATTTTCACATCTCCCTTAAGGAATGACGAACTCTGGATGATCTCCTCCAAAACTGCCGAATAGCGAACGGTCTCACAGAGCAGGGCATAGAGCTGCCGTATATTCTGATACCAACAAGAATCACAAGGAATGTTAAGCAGATCCTTTGATGTATTCCTTACACGTTGCTCTTTTACATTTGTCTGTACTGTCCCAAAATACAGGTTTACTAAAATATTGACAGAATTACAACTATGCACAGTTCCAGATAACAGATGTATCAATTAAATGCACATACCTGGGTACCTTCCACCTGAGCGACGTCTGACATTTAAAATGAATAAATCACAAAAGAATATTTTTAAAGAGGATGTTATTAGTTATTATTGATTTTGAAAGCGTTCTATCATAAAGAATATATTGCAGACCACTCTGTGAAGCAGCAAGTAGGGATGACTTAAAAATCAAGTTAATAATTTACAGTGAAACTGAACACTGTCTATAAGAGATGGGAAAGGTTATTCTAAAGGGACCTTTCCCAGGGTAAAACACTATCTTTAACTTGAAAAGATATCCTCAAATTAAGGAGATAAAGTGAAGAGAGCCCTTTGGTAAATCCAGATGAAAACTTTATTGAGATTACATAGTCAAATGGTAAAAAGGATATTAATATTAATTAAACCCATGATGTGATCTCTTATCTCTAAACTAGGCTGCATCAATTAATAATAAACTTCTAAAAAAAAATACCAAACCTCTACCAGTCCTGCACAGAGAGTGCTCTTTGCATAATGCTGATGGTTTTTAACTAGGTCATGTCAAAAACAAAACTAGCTTGCATTTATAAAAAAAAAAAAGAGAGTGGAACTGTCACCGTCTGAGGACTTTGCCGAATGTGCATACCCCTGACAGTGACATCACCACTGGGGGTCCGTTGGCGAAAGGAAGGGAAGGTAAAGGTAAGATTTACTTACCCGAACCTGTTCCTCTCAGACACGGCCACCTGATTCTGGTGGGTCCTCTTCTACTTCAGGTGTCGATGTCACTACTGTACTCCAACATATGCGGGAGAGTACAGCAGTGAGATCTATGGAAGATCCCACAAGACTGTGTGATCCTCCATAGGCAGAGCTAATTCACTGTAGCCGTCACTGGTGACAGTTGTCAGGATTGACATTAGCTCTACCCAGAGTCTAAGAAAGCCAGGCCAAGAAAATATACAGAGACAAAGTAGCCCCTACAGTGTAATTATAACATAGTCAAAATAAATATTTCATAAAGATTCCATCTGTATAAAATACTAATTGTTCAAGAGAGTGACAGTGCCACTTTAAACGGGACACTCCACTACCCAGATACAAAACAAAAAAGAAAGTTACTGTTTAGTAGCTAAACCCAAATGAGAACATGCATGACTTTTTTTCCATTCTAGATATATCTAAAAATTGCTTGAAAAGTTGCAGATCTCTTGTCTAAGACAGAAGTGGCGTATACCGCGCCTAGTGATTTATATATGCAGAAAATACATACATGTATCCTTGAATATTCTGATAAATCATAACCTCGGAAAAGAATTAAGATAAAAAAAAGATCTCTTGTCTGCAGCCTTTACAACCCCTCCTAGTCTTCCCAAGCCTAGACTTGCTATTGCTGTCCAATCACAGACTTCCCAATGCAGCTTCAATTATGAAGTCTTTGCAAGGCAGGTCTTCTGAACAATTGTCTAGACCAGGCATAGGCAACCTTTGGCACTCCAGATGTTCTGGACTACACCTCCCATGATTCTTTGCCAGCATTATGGGGGATGTAGTCCACAACATCTGCAGTGTCAAAGGTTGCCTATCCCTGGTCTAGACTCTTGAGTTTAGCTTCACTGACCTACAAAAACCAGGAAGTAACAAGACTGGGTGTCTGAGTGACAGCTAGGGGGATATAAACAAGGTTAAGTACTCATTTCTATTGAAATCTGCACTTTTTGTAAAATGAAAAATTGGAGTGTCCCTTTAATAATAAACCCCTAAAACACCACAATTGCACAGGGAGTGTTCTTTACATAGCCCTGTTGATTTTTAACTAGGAGGTATCAAAAAAATCAATGAGCTTGGTTATAGTGAAATCATTGCAGTCTGGCAAATGCATTCACGATAACTTGTCTGAAGCAGTAATAAACAGATTGTGTATCACTGTTGGATACTTTGTGTCAATGTACTGGTATCTGCCCATTATATAGATTTCCTATGCTCACTCCAAAGGGAAGAAAAAGAAAGGAGAAAAAAAAAAAAAAGTATATCTGGAAGAACACAGAAATCCCTTCAACTATTTAAGGTGAGTACAAGGACTGAAATACAGATCTTCTTCTGAGGTTTTCACTTTGCGCCTGTATGAAATACAACAGCCAGGTCGATCTACCTCAAATAGTTATGCCAGCCTGGAAGTCTCCTCCAAGTGGCCGATAAATTACCCCAGAGCTGATAAATCTCACACTGGAGATGCTACATACCGAGCTGAAAAACTAAAGCAACCTACCTATGAATAAAAGGTATCAAGGTAATAGGGTAACAATCTCCAAGTCAAATTATCCTTTTTTGCTGTTTAATGAGTAAACCCCACTGAGATTTCTCAGATTTTCATTACATTGCGGTAAAGTTCCCAGATTGTGGATATTTAGGGTTTAGAACACAAACAGATACAACATGCTGATATCACGAAGCCTGGGATGTATCTTAGAATAAATATACAAGTGAGAGATGTGTCCTGTGTGTACAGGAGCAGATTATAGGACATTAAATACAAACCTTGTACTTGCTGTCATATACCAGTGTCTTCAATGCCCCCTCCTTTCGCTGCAGTTTATCCAGGATCTTTGCAGCTACCTGGTACACAGACATGATTACAGGGAAATGGTCAGCTGCACACGTGTTTCCTCATACGAGCGCTTTCCGGCACTGCTGCAAACTCGAGACTGAGACCTGTGCAGTACGACAGGCGCTTGCCACAAAGTGAGCTCCATTCCAAAGTTCCTCCAAGACTTTGTTTACAGCAGTTCAGGAAATAGAGTCAGTGAGGATAGCTGTTATAGTTTGTAGTTCATCCAAATGCAGTTATTTTGGTTATGATCATAATGCACAATAAGGAATATGAACCCTTAAAGGGACCGTTTGGTCACATTAAGGCACCATAAGAACTGCATCTAAATTTAGTTGTTATGGTGCCTGGAGTGTTCCTTTAAAGGGACACAATAGGCACCCAGACCACTTCAGCTAATTGAAGTGGTCTGGGTGCTGTGTCCCTTTTGAACTTATTGCTGCAATGTAAAACATTGCAGATCCAGAGAAACTGCAATGTTTACATTGCAGCATCAAAGGGACTCCAGTGCCAGGAAAACAAACCGTTTTCCTGGCACTGCAGGTCCCCTCTCCCTCCCACCCCAAGTTGCTGAAGGGGTTAAAACCCCTTCAGTGTCTTACCTGTATCCAGCGCCGATGGCCCTCGGCACTGGTTCAGGGTCTGCCCACGCTCCTCCCCCGCCAACGACGTCATCCGGCGGGGGAGACCTAATGCGCGTGCACGGCATTGCTTTCCTATGGAGATTTCAGTGACACTATAGCACAGAAAATCTGTGCTATAAACCAGGAAGTGCCCTTTAGTGGCTGTCTAGTAGACAACCACTAGAGGAGGAGTTAACCCTGCAATGTAAATATTGCAGTTTATGAAAACTGCAATATTTACAGCTGCAGCGTTAAGAGTAGTGGGAGTTGGCACCCAGACCACTGCAATGGGCAGAAGAGGTCTGGGTGCCTGGAGTGTCCCTTTAAGTATACCTCCAGTGGCTGTCTCCCAGGTTATTCCAATTATTAAAGAGTCACTGTAGGTACTATAACCATTTTGCCTCATTATTTTGGCTATAGTGTTTGGAGCACATGCGTAACTAAAAACTAATGGGCCCCGGTGCAAAGATTTGCCTGGGACCCCCATGTGTCTCATTCCCCCCTTCCATGTGTCTCAATCCCCCCACCCACTTCCCTACCATGTGTCAATTTTCCCCAATCCCTTCCTTGTGTCTCAATTATCCCCTTGTCCTTCCATGTGTCTCACCCCCCCCACCCCCGTCCTTCTATGTGTCTCATTCCCCCCCAGTTCCTTCATGTGTCTCAATCCCCCCCAGTACCTTCCATGTATTAATTTCCCTCCTGTCCCAAGTTGTGTCTCAATTCCCCCCACCCTAATCCCTTCCATGTGTTTCAATTCTCCTACAGTCCCTTCCGTGTGTCTCAATCCCACCCCAGTCCCTTCCATGTGTCTCAAATCACACCCAGTCCCTCCATGTGTCAATTCCCCCCCAGTCCTTCTATATGTCCCTCCCCCATCCCTCTCTGTACCTGCTCTCTGCTGTCCATGTAGCGTGGTTGAGCCGACCGTGATACCTGATCTGTCTGGAAGTGTTCTCAGTGAGAACTTCTTGCTAGACCAGGCAGAGGAAAACATAGGCCCCTCTACCCACGGTCCGCTTGGCCATGCTACTTGCTGTGACTGGCAGGAGGGGACCGCTGTGCTCTGCGCTCCCCTCCTGCCTGTCACTCTGATACCATATGCACAGCCACACTGGCCCTGATGTAAAAATGACCCACGGTCGCAGGGGTCACAGGTGCGACCAGACCCCCTGGATTGATGGGCCTGGTCACAACTGCAACCGGTGTAGTTACACCTCTGGCTTGGAGTCCTAAGAATCTGTCCTGCCATTCAGTGTTAAACCATTTTTGTTAAACAGTTTAACGCTAAATTAGGGTCCCTGGCCACCTAGAGGCCAGCCCACACAGAAGGTAAGGCTAAGGCAGAGATTATACACTTCCTTCTATACTAATTCATACCAGCAATAGGAGCTGTGATAGGCTGAAAGCGGTCACCTAACACTCTCATCCAATCACAGCTGCCCATTGCTGCTTAGGCTAATACTTCCTCATTATCCCGAAGTAGCTCAGAGAGGATGGGTTGCTGGGGACTCTCATTTAGCATTATTGCTGAATGGAAGGACGAAGGACCAGAAGGAAATTGCCATGTAGTACTAACCCATCATGCTGCACTTTAATGGAAAAGTACAGAGAAATGTCTGTTTGCGCATTCCTCCATTTAAATTCTACATGACCAGATATTTCAACAAGTAATTTTTTACTTAATATTATTTCCTTGTTAACACAAAATCAAATTTAGAAGCATTAAAATGTTTCATTGTTTAAAAATAATAAAAACAAACAAAAGAGATCAAATGTACATCAATTTCATTTACTTTATGCTTCAAATATCTCCAAATTAGACATACTGCTGATCCCTTAAAGGACCACTATAGGCACCCAGACCAATTCAGCTTAATAAAGTGGTCTAGGTGCCAGGTCCAAAACCCTGCCTGCTGTAAACATAGCAGTTTAAGAGAAACTGCTATGTTTACAAATTGGTTAATCCAGCCTCTAGTGGCTGTCTCATTTACAGCCGCTAGAGGCGCTTCTGCGCATCTCACTGTGATTTTCACAGTGAGAAGACGCCAGCGTCCATAGGAAAGCATTGAGAATGCTTTCCTATGTACTGGCTGAATGCGCATTCAGCCGATGGCGGCCAACGGAGGAGGAGAGTTCTCAGCGCCGAGGGAGCCTGGCGCTGGAGAAAGGTAAGTGTTTAACCCCTTCCTCCAACTCCAGCCCGGCGGGAGTGGGACCCTGAGGGTGGGGGCACCCTCAGGGCACTATAGTGCCAGGAAAACAATTTTGTTTTCTTGGCAATATAGTGGTCCTTTAAATGGAACATTTGGCTTACCTCAACAAAAGTTGTTTGTGCCTATCTCTGAATGCAGAGCGTAAGTATCCTTCACAAAGCTGCATAGGCATTTATTCACTAATCTCCAAATTATAGCAAACTGATATCTAAATAGCATAATTTAGGTCACATTTTAGGCTTTCTTTTTGTTGGCTCACATTTTGCCATTCTGTTTTCAATTTGATACAGTTTGGAGTTTAGTGATGGAGTTATTTACTTCTGTGTGAATTAATGGGAATCCATAGTCATTTTTAAATTGTAAGCCAAAATGGCAACTTGAAAACATAGCTGACTTGGAGATTTATTTTTTCCTAGCCTAAAATTTTAAATTCAGTCAGCATTACCCAGACAGAGTTATTCACAAAACGATGAATGTTGAATTGGCAGCCATCTTTTAAAGCAAGTCAATCATGCCAGGTTCAACTAAATGTATAACAATTCCCAAAGCAACAAATATATCATTTTTCATTAAGATAAATGATCTTTTTCATTGTATTGGAAGCTGATATTTTCCTACTTACCTGCAGTCTATTTACTACAGTACTGACGTTCCCACAAGATCCACAGATGTTATACTATTTTAACACACAAACTATGTTCACCTCTGCATATTGATTGGTTCTGCTTGGGGACAATTCCCTGATAACACTTTATAGCCAGTACATTACCTTGCACCAGAACAAGTGTGACAGAGCAGAAGTACCACCTTTCAGACGGTTCTCCTGCTTTCCCTGTCATTCAATGTTGCTCACAGACATCTGTCCTGATGGCTCAGAGAGTAAGTGTAAGTACAGGTAGGAGAGGGGCTATACTTTTAAAGAATGTTAAGAGAAAATATGTATACATTTGCTAGCACAATTTCTACATGAACTTTAATACTCTTTAAATTTAATCTAACTTGTGTGGACCAAAACATGTACACTTTCATTTCAGATCTGTTGAACCTAAAACTTGAAATTCACTTTGAATCCCCGACAATTTACAGTTTAGTGAATAATGTGGTCAGTGGACGGAGACATTGGGCCTTTATTCAGTCACAGAACATAAAGCTATTAGTTTAATCAGTAAATCTGCTTCAAGAGTGACTACATGTGATTCATGTATTAAAATGTCCAGGCATTTGCTTTAAAGTTCATTAGTGTAGAATCGCAAACAGAGGAGAACAGTCCTTGGAACAAAAAATTAATTCAGAGTTTAGCAAATCCCATGTTATCGTCATAGGCCTGACATATTGTAGGTCCTAAAAGACCCAAGTCCTTGTGTCAGCTACCATCAGATAATGTCTTTGCAGCAGAACCGGGTTTTAAAACTGATGTAGAATTCCAGGACCACTGGAAATTCATTCCCATCAATCCTTAGAGGCATAGCAAGTACAGCCTCTTAAATTCCTTAGATTAAATGACAGTCCAGAATCTCTCGATATATTCACTTGGAGGTACAACCACTTCTGCTATATCCTGTGGCAATCCCTATATATCCAATGACAGGTATAGCTATTTACATGCACTAGATTTAGTAAAAGCCCAGTATAATATATTATCAGGCAGATTCAGCTCAAAACTCACCCATCACAAAACTGTTTAATCTAATTACTCTTTTAAATGATTTATTTAATGTATGTTGTCAGTAATTAGCTATAGATGTTAGCAAAATAAATAAGAAAAACACTTATTACCCAGTCATATACAATCCACATATTGTCGATTCCATACGATTAGTTCACAGTTCCATTTGTTAAATTACAAAATAATAATAATTGAGTACATAAAAACCAAACACTGCCAATGTTAAATGTACTTAAAGGTGAACATAAAGGTTGGGTGTCTAATCAAATCTTTAAACAGGGAATTATTATAAAAATGCAGGTTTTAGGTTACAAATGTTTGGGACACTATAGTCTGTTTTTCTATATACAGGCCTGAATTCTAGATTTATTTCTTATAGGTGTCCTGGATTAAAAGATTAAATGATTTTAAAACTGTTTGTTTAGCCGTATTTATACTTTCAAAGAAAAAAAACAACTGGCCATGCATTTAGAAGGATAGATTTACGAACATATGAACTCAATAATTATTTCACGAATACAGTTTTGAAGAGACTATTAGTTTTTGTTTTTTTCAGATTCTAATATACATTTTGGAAGCATAATCATGAACCTGTCCTTGTTTCTGAAAAAGCAGTCTTCAGAAAAGATCAATAAAACACATAATTATCAAAATAATAATTTGTTCTTGCTGCCCTTAAATCCAACCCCTTTGAAATGTTACATCCTTAAGATTTCTATAGGACCAGAAACAGATCTAGCACTGGGGCAGAATGACATTTTATATATATTTTAATGGCATCTACACAAACGTGGCATTATCCCTTATTTATACTTGTGGTAGTATAATAGGCAGAGGATTGGGGCCCCTATCCTGCCAGCATACATCAAACAGAGGATAGAGCTTGCCATGGAATTCTGTTTGGAAGGTATATATTTGCATCAGCTCATCTGGGCTGTCTGCATTATAAAAGGTTAGCTCCCCCTTCTCATAATCCAGGAAGATACCAATACGCTGTGGCCGTGTGTTGATGGGTAGAGAGACACTGGGGGATGTAAAGGCTTCATAGAACCGTCCCTCTTTAAGTCCAATGAGCCAAGCTCCAGCGTCAGGGGCTCGAATCAGCTTTCCTTTGCGACTCACTGTGCCCTTGACCACACCAATTCTCCATTTCTGTTTCGAACCAACAATAACTTCCCAGTAATGTTTCCCAGTAGAAAAACCACGTGTTGCCAGTACACAACTGCTGTGGCCAAAGCCTTCTGGGTTGCTCCCCCGACGGGAGGCAAGTGAGCGGCATTGCACCAAAGTGTCTCCTTTGGATAGCTCTAAAAGGGGATGTGCAGTGAGTGGATCCAACCTCAAAATCTCTGGACCTAAAGAAGATAACCAATATGATGATTAAAAGTAAAATCCAGGTGAAACTTGATTGAGAGCAATAAAAGTGACATCTTAAACACAACAAACCCAGTACAACCTAAACTTTGGTCCTTAGCCTTAAAACCACTAAACCCTAAGTCCTCAATAACCCTAAACAACTTCTAACTAGTACTCCTAAGCCTGTTCTAAAGTGGGGTTACGGCAACGTTTAAGTTGCGAAGTTGGGCCTTCATGGATCAGATTTGTTGTTCCAGCACATCCCACAGATGCTCAACTGGATTGAGATCTAGGGAATTTGGAGGCCAAGACAACATCTCATGTTCCTCAAACCATTCCTGAACAATTTTTGCAGTGTGCCAAGGTGCATTATCCTGCTGAAAGAGGCCACTGCCATCAGTGAACATCATTTCCTTGGAGGGGTGTGTGTGGTCTGCAACAATCTCTACGTAGGTGGTGCGTGTTAAAGTAACATTCACAAGAATGCCAGGACCCAAGGTTTTCCAGTGGTTTTAAAGTTGTGGTTGATCAGTGTAATTCTGTCAAATTTCGACATTTTAACACTTTGACACTCCTATCAATCTTAATGTGAAGCTATAATTGCCCTGGATACAGTGGGACATTCACTACTTGGGCCCTGTCACCGGGTTAGGGTCTTGGTTTTCCCTGGAGTGGAATGCAAGCTCGTGCTTAAATGCTTTCTACAGTATTTCTACTTGTAAAAGAGTACTTCACCTGATCTCTGCATATTGTGGGGCCCTGTTTGTAAAACGACCTGTCATTATGGCTTCCATTTGCATTGGAATGACTTTCCCTTGCATATCCACGAACACAACAGTGACACAAGAGGCACCAGTGGCACGTCACCACTTTCAACCCTTTCCTTTTTCCATACCAACATTAAGCCTCCCAATGCTGGCCAAGATAAAAAATGAAAACTCAAGTTTTAATGAGCCTCTGGACATATCCTAGCTATGAGCATGTGTGTATAATTGCCTACAGAAAACACTTATAATGATAAACCCAGATGCACTAGCAATATTTGGATTCCGGAAGCCCTCTAGTGGCTGTCTGTGAGACAGCCACAGAGGGCAAACGTAGTGCTGGAACTGCAATGTTTTACATTGCAGCACTAAGTGCAAAAGGGTCACAGCACCCAGGCTACTTCAGTTAGTGGTCTGGGTGCCTACAGTGTCCCTTTAATGACAGAAGGTTATGTGACACTTGAAATGTGCTGGGTGATTATGTGTAACATTGTACATGCATAGGATGACATAGGAGAATATTTCTCACTTGGCAGTATTCTGCGGTGTAGGCGCTTCCAGACGGTGAGCTTGATGTCATCTTGTCGGAACCCTGGCTTAAAAGAGACAGCAGTGTAAGGCTTTTCAACGGAGCGTGGGAGAGGTGTCTGTGAACTGGGAGAGAAGATATAGACCATCAGTTCTTTGTTTGCCTATTACCTTTAAACACTACCTGGCGGGACCTATTTTCTCACATACTTACTTAGATGTGACCACAGCATAATTCTGTAAACAAAAACAAATGCAAGAGTTAAATAAATGAAAAATACAGGTAAGACACAGATGGACCTAAAGGGTTAATCTGCCTTTCTAATGCCAATCTTGTGGGAAGTTGTAAAACAGTGGTCACCATGGTAGTACTAAATAATTGTGCAATGTTTTTTTCTTAGATTGTTTTGGATCAGTGATTATATACAATAATTCCCATATTTTACTATTAGCATGACGTAAAGTGATGATTTTAATAATGACACAGAGGCAAATATTATGCATTCTCTTTCTTTTATTTACCTCAGCAACAAAGAAAAACACGAGATAAATCATATAAAGGTAAAAACAAAACTGCATAGAAAGATCATAACCAATGACAACTGAGTTATGAACCATAGAGAGTGTGACATCATCGAGCACCTCCTCTTTCTTGCGGATTCCGGAGACCATAAAAACCAGATCACAGGAACCAGAAATACCACCAACAGGATTCGAACAAAGAACCGACCAACCAACAGATCTTTAACCCCTTAAGGACCAAACTTCTGGAATAAAAGGGAATCATGACATGTCACACATGTCATGTGTCCTTAAGGGGTTAAAGAAATGATGACGATGATTCAGACTAGAGAAAAGAAATATGGTAATATTTCTACAGTATTTCTATCTATATGTATGTATATATCCATTATACATGCATAGAATCTTGACCATATGAGACAAACATTTTTATGAAATCAATAATGAATGTCAGAGAAAAGGCAGAAGAATAAGACAATATTCAGAAGCAGTTCAACCTTTCAGCAAAAATTCCTAGAAACACCAACTTGCCATGAGAAATGGAAAATAAAACAGCAGAAGGCCAAAAAAGAAAAAAAGGTGGACAGGTGTCGTCCAAACGGCAAGCCACCACTGATGCTTTTGAAGCCATGACCCCTAGAACAGAATGTGCCAACGACAACAGACATTTTACCCATCGGGTCAAGGTGGTTGATGAGTTATGAAAACAGATAAAAAAGGAAGGGTCTACCGAAGATCAAACAGATTCTGTGTGCAATTCATATCCTGAAAACATTAAAAACCGAACAGAGATTTGGTTTGGTCGGAATAGCCAGATTTAAAAAAAATCCAAAGACAGTCCCATGCACCAATGAGACCATGACTACCACACTGCATGGTATGAGCGTCTAGGTCTTGGTGCCTAGGCATGTACGAGGAAATGGAGAGTTGTTTGTGTAACTCCAACAATTGTCCAGAGTGCTCAGAAATCAGCCAAGCCAAGACGAGTTAGCCCTTGATCGAGTAAATCGTGTAACTTCTGGATCAAGCTGGAAAGAAACCATGTCTGGTAACAATTGTGAAAAATCTATCAATATTTCCAGAAGTTGTGGGAACCAAGTTCGAGATCTCCAGAAGAAAGTGATAAGAACCACTATACCTTAGTGAAGACGAAGGTGGGTAAGGACCCTCGAGATGAGGTTGAACGGCAGGAATGCATAATGTCATGCCGAAGAGCAATCCTGTAGAAATGCCTCTACCACTGAAGCTGCTTGACCCAGTCTGAAGAAACGAAGGATAAGCATTCAGCCAGGAAGCAAATAGGTTGATGTGCAGAGGAGCCCACAGTTTGTAGAGCTTCAATAATATCAAACAGTGTAGACGCCATTTGTGGAATCCTGGAGGTAACATGAATTCCAATCTGCTGTTGAGTTGGCTAGACCTGGGATGTGTTCTGCCACAAAAGAGATGTTGTGAAGAAAACAATAATGGCAGAAACCTCGAGCCACAACAGCTAAGACTTTCAATTTTGTGCCTTCTAGGTGATTTATGTATCAGACTGCTGACATGTTGTCCATCTTGAGAAACATCGAACACGATATGTCTTTGGGGGAAAAACTGTGAATGGCAATGGAGTACGCCAGTGACTCCAGACAGCTGATGTGGAGATAAGATTCTTTGACGAACCATCTGCCATCAGTGGAAATGGTCCCACAGTGTGCATTCCAACAGTGTAAGATCTGGTGTGGATCCAATGATGGCCTATCCATTCCACATGTAAGCGAACCTCCATGTCAGTTTTCCCCTGAATTCTGGATCTAGAGAAATACAGGCTTCGTAGGAATGACCGGAGCATAGATAACATGTTTTAAAGCATTAAAACACCTGATAATGTAGGGCCTGGGAAAATTGTTTGAATGAATGACGCAAGCAGGCCGATTATGTAAGCAAGATGTTTGAAGAATATTATAACGGATCACCTGGCACCCCGACTGGGTACCTCCACCAAAGGACCACTTCCTAGCTGGACCAGGGGACAAACCGCAGCACTTCTTGCCTTCAGTTGCCGTAGCTTGATTGGGGCCCTGGAACCGCCACCTCCCTCCTGGAGCCGAAGGGGAAATTCGCTCTGACACCTCCAGGCACTGGACGATACTCAGTCCTGGGGAATTAGCTCTAGTCCTTAAAAGGACTTTCCCTGTTGACTCTCCTGTAAGCTGGAACAGCAGACACAGGAGAAAATCTTCTTTCCCTCCAATAACTGGACGACACACAGTTTTGGAGTGTAAGCAGGAATCTCACTTTAATGGGACAAACTGGCCTTTTATACAATTTTCCCAACAAGGTTGACGCCCAGGTGGACCTTGTGGGGCACAGGACACAAAACATGCAAGACAATAAAAATAGTGTAACAATGAGCAACACTCCCACATACATTACACAATCCCTTCCCTCTGCCTGTGATACAATTAAGGTAGATAATACAATAACCTAATTATCCACAGGCAGAAAAACACACATATTTTATTAAGTCCAACAAGTACCCCAAAATCCAACATATCCTCATACAAGTCACATCCCCATGATAGCCCTGATCTGGGTGAACAACATATCCCAAAATCACCCAAATCAGAGCAGGGGTTCAGGAAATTCCTGGAAGTCTCTTTTGACCGACCGCGCGCATGGTTTCATGCCCAAAACAGTTCCAAAGAATTAGGCTGTGCGGCCAGGCTAGTTTGGTAGTTTGCAAACGAACAATCAAACGAACAAACTACCGAACTGAGTCAATAGTCTTACCCTGGAGCTTGTTCCCTTCATGCAGACGAATGATCTCACCGAACAGCGCCCTTCTAAGCTAAATAGAAACGAATGCGGGCGATGTTGGAAGTTGTAGCGGTACTTACCCTTTCCAGGGGCCGGCCGGGGTCCTCTGTTCAAGCCGCGCGCAGCCCTGCTGCTGCACGAGCCGCGTGCGGCTCATCTGACGACTGCAACAGGAAGGCGGGCAGTGACCGCGAGAAGCGGTCACGTGTCCCGCCTGACACTAAGAGTGCGCCGCGGGTCTCGGGCGCGCTCTTAAAGGGACAGTGGGAGCCTAAATTGGCAAAGGCCGCCCATTGGTCCCTGTCATGCCACACTCCCCATACACTTACCTTTTGGGGGCGTGGATGTGACAGGGACCAATCAAAATAGATGTTAATATATATATACTCACCTTTTCCCCTTAGTTCCTTGCCCTATCGTGGTTTCTGTTTCAGTTCCCTTTAGCGCTTGTTGTATTCAGTTGTGTTCCTTCGTACTTGACCTTGGCTTTGTTTTCTGACTACGTTATCTCTTTATCCTTATCTGTTCTGTTTGCCGGCTTGCTGTTTACTGTGTACCAGACCCCGGCTAGCCCTAGTTTACGCTGTCTCTTTGTGCTCTTGACCTCGGATTGCTCCTGACTCTGTACTTCTCCTATATACGTCGAGTCCGGCCACTCTAAGGTCTGGTAGACGTATCTCCCCTCTGTGTTGTCTTCTGTTTAGTTGAATCCTGCGTGTTGGGGTATATTTTCGTTACATTACGATAGGGCCATGGACCCCACAGATTTGACTCAGCAAATGGTGTCTCATGAGGCTAGATTTGTAGAGCAGGATCACCGTATGGATCAGATAGCCCAGGCTCTCCAGACGCTCTTATCTAGAACTATTCCAGCAACCACACCTAACCCTCCTACACCTCTTCTTCCTGAAGTATCTACTTTGCCTAATACTTCGGCCCATTTAACACCTCCTCCTAGGAATGGAGGGGACACTAAGACATGCAGAGGTTTCATTAATCAAATAGAATTCCACTTTGAGATGTATCCACGTTCCTTTCCCACAGAAAGGTCTAAGGTGGGGTTCCTTATGCACCAGCTTACAAATAAAGCACTTGAGTGGGCAAATCCTATTTGGGAGGCTAATGGACCTATGGTGCATGATTTCAATAGTTTTCTTACGGCTTTTCGTAGAACTTTTGACACAACGAAAAGGTCAAAAAATGCCGCATTAATGAGCATTAATGAGAATTAAACAGGGTTCTAGGTCTGTGGCTGACTATGCTATTCAGTTTCGTACCCTTGCTTCACAGGTAGATTGGACCAACAATGGGTTAACTACTGCATTCATGGAAGGTTTATCTGACACTATATTGGATGAGGTAGCAGCTAAGGAGCTTCCTATTGCATTAGAGGACCTTATTGACTACCTCATTGATATAGATAATAGGATTCGTGACAGGCTCTATACTAAGAACAGGAATAGACGTTTGGTTACACCTATTAACCCCAGAGTTGATAAACCTGAGAGTGTTAAAGTATCGGAGGAGGAACCCATGCAATTAGGGGTTGCCAAACTCTCTGATACTGAAAAATTACATAGGAGAAGGTACGGACTCTGCCTATACTGTGGTAGGAGAGACCATATGGTAAAGGAATGTCCTTTGCTTCCGGAAAACTCTCGCACCTAAGACCTTATAGGGGACTGGCCTTGGGTGTGATATCTAAGTCTCCTAAATTGCCTCCTAACCATTTGCTTCTCCCTGTTTCTTTACATATGGGAGAGAGTTGCATAGCTGAGCACATATACGCTCTGGTTGACTCCGGGGCAGCTGAAAATTTCATAGACTCTGGTTTTGTTAAGAAAAACAACATTCCCATCAGAGAGAAGGAGATACCCTTGGCAGTTGAGGCCATAGATGGTAGACCATTAAGTTCTCCAGTTGTTACTCATGAAACTGTACCGTTACACATGTATACAGGGGTTTTACACTTTGAAACCATTCGCTTCCAGGTCATTACCTCTCCCTCTTCTCACGTCGTGTTAGGGTACCCATGGTTACGTGCTCACAATCCCATTTTCGACTGGGAGTCAGGGCAAATAAAATCATGGAGCGAAGCCTGCCACGAGTCTTGTACTATTGAAACCCCTTTGAGTTCTATTAATATTCCAACTCCTCCTCCTTTGTCTACTTTAATACCCCCTCAGTACTTGTTTCTTAAGACTGTCTTTGATAAAAGGGAGGCTGACAAATTACCGCCTCACAGACCCTACGATTGTGCTATTGATTTATTGCCTGGCACTATACCTCCTAAGGGCAGGGTGTACCCTTTATCTGTTCAAGAAAACTGTGTCATGGAGGAATATATTAAGGAATCACTAGAAAAGGGGTTTATTAGGAGATCCTCTTCTCCGGCTGGAGAGGGGTTCTTCTTTTTATCGAAGAAAGAAGGTAATTTAAGACCGTGCATCGATTATAGAGGTCTAAATAAAATCACCATCAAAAATGCATACCCTATACCCTTAATCACGGAATTATTTGACAGGCTAAAACATGCTACTGTATTCACTAAATTGGATCTTAGACGTGCATACAATTTAATACGTATTAAGAAAGACCACAAATGGAAGACGGCATTCAACACTAGATCTGGCCATTATGAGTATACTGTGATGCCATTTGGTCTATGTAATGCCCCAGCAGTATTTCAAGAATTTATTAATGACGTCCTAAGAGACTTTATTCACACATT
The DNA here is from genome assembly GCF_036172605.1 of Pelobates fuscus. Taxonomy (NCBI): domain Eukaryota; kingdom Metazoa; phylum Chordata; class Amphibia; order Anura; family Pelobatidae; genus Pelobates; species Pelobates fuscus. The sequence goes on along the minus strand of NC_086317.1, from coordinate 69,141,759 downwards.
TGTAATTGTGTACTTGGACGACATATTAATATACTCTACAGATTTACACACTCATCACAGACATGTTACAACAGTTCTGAAGACCCTTCTTGCTAATGGTCTTTATTGTAAACTGGAAAAATGTCTATTCGACCAATCCGAAGTCCAGTTTTTGGGATATTTGATTTCTGCTAAAGGTTTCCGTATGGATCCCCAGAAGCTTTCTGCTGTCATAGAATGGCCTCTACCACAAGGTTTGAAAGCCATTCAGCGTTTTCTTGGTTTCTCTAACTATTATAGACGCTTTATTAGAGTTTTTTCCTCTATTGTAGCGCCTATCACCCGTATGACAAAAAAGGATGGCAATACTCGTGTCTGGTCTCCCGAGGCACTTCAGGCTTTTGAATTTCTTAAAACTACGTTCGCATCTGCACCTATTTTACAGCATCCTGTCCCCTCACTGCCCTATATTCTTGAAGTTGATGCTTCCGATATCGGGGTAGGTGCTGTCTTATCCCAAAGAGAGTCGCCTGAAAAGCCATTGCATCCTTGTGGTTTCTTTTCCAAACAAATGTCCAAAGCAGAAAAGAATTATGATGTGGGTAATCGCAAACTCCTTGCTATTATTTTAGCACTCAAAGACATTTGTTAGAAGGAACTAAGGATCCCATCCTCATATTTACGGATCACAAGAACCTATCCTACCTTAGTGAGGCTAAAAGATTGTCTTCTAGGCAGGCTAGGTGGTCACTGTTTTTGTCCCATTTCAATTATATTATCACCTATAGGCCAGGTAATCGCAACACTAAAGCAGACGCTCTGTCCAGACAGTTCGAAACTGCTGACAAACAGGAGATTGATGTTACTCCTGTCATTCCCCCAGACAGGATAATAGCTACTACTATTTTGCCTATTTCCTCGTCCCTCTTGCAGACCATACAAGCGAAACAAAGCATGGCACCTAGCGAGAGGCCTACTGATAAACTATTCGTTGATGTTCCCGAGAGACGGGATATTCGTATGCCTTGGGTCTTCCTAAAAATCTGCATATTCCTAATGTCTTTCACACTTCATTGTTGAAGCCTTACGTACGCAACCACTATACCAGGCATACTCCTCCTCCCCCTCCTGTCTCTGTGGAGGGTCATGAGGAGTTTGAAGTTTCTGCCGTTCTTGACTCTCGTTTCCTTAGGGGTCGACTTCAATACCTGGTGCATTGGAAGGGCTATGGGCCTGAGGAGCACAGTTGGATTTCCGCTTACGCTGTTCACGCTCCTCGCCTTGTGCGTTCCTTCCATTCTCGTTTTCCTGCCAGGCCTGGCCCTCTCCGCCCAGAGGGCGTGTCCTCAGGGGGGTACTGTAGCGGTACTTACCCTTTCCAGGGGCCGGCCGGGGTCCTCTGTTCAAGCCGCGCGCGCGGCTCATCCGACGGCTGCAACAGGAAGGCGGGCAGTGACCTTGGATTGCGGGCGGGCAGTGACCTCTGTACTTCTCCTATATACGTCGAGTCCGGCCACTCTAAGGTCCAGTAGACGTATCTCCCCTCTGTGTTGTCTTCTGTTTAGTTGAATCCTGCGTGTTGGGGTATATTTTCATTACAGAAGTTCAGCGGTGTTCGGGACTTTCTGTATCCGATTTCAGTTCCATGAGATTCATGCCCAAACACCGCTGCCTGCATTCATGTGTACAAGATGGCCGCCACCTTGTGGTTTTTCATAGGAATCACGGCCATCCAGATGAACAATTAGAACAATGCGGTGAGAAACGTTCCAAGTTATTAATAGGTGTTAACAAGCTCCAGGGTGGTCTCTGTTCATGCGGTTGTTCGGTAAACGAACCATATAGTCCCAATTGCACAAATAGAGCCTGTTTAAAGTATATTAACCAGTTCTATTGCAGGGGCCATAGTCACAGGGTAAAAGGTTGGCAAGTAGTCCCCTCCAAGAACTCGTGTCAAACTCACTTGAAAAGGGGAGTTTGTCACAAATATATATTGCACCACTGGAGGAGTTTGATTTCTTTCTTGATCAATGTGATTTTGATCCTTGGTAAGCACAAAGTCTGTTGCACAGAATCGACCATGAACCCTAGGAACTCCACATTCTGAGACAGGTGAAGGATGGATTTCTCCCGGTTTACAAGAAAACTAAGATTCTGCAGAAGGTGGCTGGTCCAGGACAAATATGTTTGGAGCAGAGACATCGTTTTAGAGACAATGAGGATGTTGTTCATGTAGATAATTAATTGGACACCCCAGGTGTCCCAAGAAGGAACGACACTACTGGTTTCATGACATTGGTGAAACACCAAGGAGCCGATGACAGGCCGAATGGTAGGCAAATTAATCTCAAAATCTTTATGTGCCAAAAGAATTGTAGAAAATCTTGGTGTTTTTCTGCAATCAGAACAGTCACATAAGCATCTCGACCATCTAAATACAAAAAGAAAAAAAGTTACCTGTACTCTCTCCCAAGTCCCTATGTATATTTAAACAAATGGACCATCCAGTCTGATGGCAGCAGTAGATAATGAATACATTCTTAGATAATGAATACATTCCATTTTGAAATGCTGATATTGGACAAAGGCATTCAACAGTTTCAGGTTAATAACAGGACAAACAGCCTCTTTTCTTTGGGAACAGTTAAAGATTTCTCACAAATTTCAGCATTTGCCATGGATTTGTTTTGTATAGCGTTCTTTGCAAGTAATTAGATGTTCTTGCTGGAAATCCATTATCAGTCGTTTTGGATCATCATCAGTTCTGGAGGCGGAGATATCTGTATCAGAACAGAAATTAATTTTAAACGATGCCCCTGAACAGTTTGCAGAACCAAGATATAGCCCATATATGAGAAGAAAGAGCAAGTCTGCCCCTCCAAGCTTTGTTGGATAGAAATGGAAACCATGGGCCCAACGCCGGCCAGTCGCTTCTTGCTTTTTCGGCCCCTAAAAACTCTTGGGTGAGAACACCCTTTTATGCAGCTTTCTGCCTTATCCAAGGCCGTAAACGTCTTCACAAAATTTCCTAAATCTTTCACGAAAAACTCGCCAAGCAATAAGCCTTTACTGGCCGCCCCAGGCTCATTAATTGCCATGTTGACTAACTTAAGTCCAACTTTCGAAAGCCTTTCGGGCTTATTAGACCAGGCAGTGCTGGCATTACCCAAGGGCAGACTATGCGTTAGAACCCAGACTTTCTGAATGAAAAATGGGAGTAGATTGAGATGATCTGTACTGCACTGAAGGTGCAACAAAGAAAGAGTTGGTGATGTCACATCTGTGATGAATCATACTCAGTTGTAAATGATTATGATGTGTCTATACAGTTTTGTTTTTATTTTTATATGATTTCTCTCATGTTTAATTTTTTGGTGCTGAGCGAAATAAAAGAAAGAAAAAGCATAATAAAATTACACTTTTGTTTATCCTCTAGAAAACCAAAGGCATTTTATGTACAGTTATTACAATATGGCCTTTAAACACTCTAATGTGATGTTTCTACTCTGCAAAAATACCTCCTTCAGTAAGCTACTGGAAAAAAATCAGGATAATATTTATTTGAAACATAGCACATTAACATTGAGTGAAAAAGCACATATTTAGCAAATAATCAAAGTAGGACCTACGGACAGAGAAATATATAACTAGACATATAGAACCTGACTAGAGAACTCTGCTGGTTTTGTAGAAACTTTATATACTATCAGGGTTATAGAGTAAACTGTGAGTTTTCAAGAATTCAAAGTAAATTAAAAGTCAAATTGAAAATTTAGATTACAATACCTACATTGGAGTATTTCTGTTAAGTTACTATTTTAGTGAATTGCTGTTATACAGACAGACAGCAGGCTTTCAAACTAAATACTAGTGAAAATGAAATAAAACATTTTGGCACATATATTTATGTATGACAAATATAGAGAACTACATTCACTGATCAGCCTCAACATTAAAACCACTGACTAGTGAAAAGAATAGCATGGATTTTATTGTTACAGTGGTACTTTTCAATGGGTGGGATATATTAGGCAATAAATGAACAGTCCGTTCTTGAATCTCTTGTGTTGGAAGCAGGAAAAAATGTGCAAGAGAAAAAGACCTGAGTGACTTTGACAAGGGACAAATAGTGATGACTCGATGATTGGGTCACACCATCAAAAAAACAGTCATTTTTGTGGTGTGTTCCTGGAATGAAGTGTTTACTACCTACCAAAAGTGGTGCAAGCTAAGACAGTAGGTGAACTGGCTTCACGGTCATGGGCACCCAAGGCTTATTGACACACTTTGGAAGCAAAGGCTAGCCCGTCTGGTCCGATCACACAGAAGAGCTAGTGATGCTCAAATTGCTGACAAATGTAATGCTGGCCATGATAGAAAGGAGTCAGAACACACAGTGTATTGCAGTTTGCTGTGTATGGGTCTGCATAGCCACACACTGGTCAGAGTTCCTATGATGACTCTTGTCCACCACCAAAAGCACCTACAATGGGGACATGAGTATCAGAAGTGGACCATGGAGAAATGGAATAAGGTTGCCTTGTCTGATGAATTATATTTTCTTCTAGATCATGTGGATGCCCTGGTGCGTGTGCGTCATTTAACTGGAGAATAGATGGCAGCAGGACGTACTATAGGAAGAAGGCAGGCCAGGAGTAGCAGTGTTATGCTTGAAGCAATGTTCTGCTGGGAATCCTTGGGTCTTGATAATAATGTGGATGGTAATTTGACACGTACCACCTACCTAGAGATTGTTGCAGACCACATACCATGGCAATTGTGTTGCCTGATGGCAGTGGTCTCTTTCAGCAATAGAATGCACTCTGCAACACTGTGAAAATTGTTTAGGAATGATTTAAGAAATATGACAAAGAGTTGAAGGTGTTGCCTTGACCTCAAATTCCCCAGATCTCCATCTGACCAATAAATGTGTTTAAAAATTGTGCTGTGTACATTAGATACTTTGTTTTTAGCTAAATTACATTTAAGTTCTATAAATTGTAATTAGTAAATCACAAACAATTTATCTGAACAACCCTGCCACTGGCCACATCCCCATTCACCTGTAACTAAAGTGTCCCTCTCTGTCCATTTGAAACTTTGGGAGATATAAAAAATGTACTCAGGATTTTAAAATATGGAATTTATAATACCCACATTCCTTAGGTGCACAAAGTTGGTTATTGCAGACTCCAAACATAATTTCGGGGTTTGTCACCAAGCAGTGATTTGTTGTGAATTGATGAGCATATTTCTAAAATGTAGGGCCATATATTCACCAATTCCGCTGTTCTTATAATTCGGTGACTTTGACCTTAGTTTAGCGACTTTGTTGTCAAATACCTACAATCCCATGTTATTATAAAGAAAATACATACTTTTCTACTATATTCTGGCCTAATTTCATCATATGTATACATGCCTGTCTCTATTAACTGGAAGTATAAGCCATTTTCCCCAAAATAATTTGGCAGCTGTTATGGTCAGATGATAGTTTATCAGATGAACTGATGCCGAATTCCTCTGTGATTCTAGAGATTTGTCAAACAGCTGCATTGCTATTCAGTTACTTGAGCAGTTAAACAGATTCCTTCAGGAAATGTTCTATAGATTAATTGTGTAGTGTTTATGTTAGTGCAAGTATTTTATGATAGACTGTAACATGCTCTTATAAAAATAAAACCCACATGGTGTATAATATATGATAGAATTGAACTGAAATTATATATTTTCTATATGAGAACATGGAAAATGTAGGGGGAAAAATGAGGGAATCACACAATTTAGGCCCATATAGCTGTTGACATGTTAAATGTTTCCTATTAACTAATTTTAATAATATTTCAAAATTGGCAATTCTATCACCAATTTTCCACTATGACCAGTTTAGTGACTATAGTCTTAATTTATGTGGTATCAGGCAGGCTATGTCACCTGAATGAAATGCAGGTGGTTTTCATTTCCCAAGTTTTCCAGCTGTCTTTCTCGTTCACGCACTGTTCTCAGGATCTCATTTTTCTGCATGAGCTGAGACTCAATGGATCTGATGAGCTCAGCAGCCTTCCTCGCTACCATGTCCAGGAAGTGTGACTCCTCCTCTGCAATGTATTTGTGTAGCTCCCGAAACTCTTTGCTAATCAAGCGCTGGAACACATCAGACTCATTCTGTAAGGAAAACGGCAGAAGAACACACTGAATATTGAAAGGTTAAATAAATAATGTACATAAGTTATGGTTCTAACCTAATTTGAACTTACAGTTAACTAATGTCACAACATGCCCCAACATTTACCAGTATATCTGGTACCCACTCCAGCTCTGACAGCATGTCCAATGCTCTATTGTACACAGTTTATAGCTATAATATTTTACAATTTGGCCATGTTGAATTGGAAAAATAAGATGCGCACCAGGTACATTTGGTGTAACCTACTGGGTCATTTACTAAATGGAGAAATGTTGGGAATTCAAAGTGAATTTCAAAGGCCGCAGTAGCTGAGTTGGAAGCTTAGTTGACTTCCATTTTGGTCTTAAAGGACCACTATAGGAACCCAGACCACTTCAGCTTAATGAAGTGGTCTGGGTGCCTAGTCCATCTAGAATTAACCCTTTCTGCTGTAAACCTATGGGTTAATCCAGCCTCTAGTGGCTGTCTCATTGACAGCCGCTAGAGGCGCTTCTGCGCTTCTCATTGTGATTTTCACAGCAGATGACGCCAGCGTCCATAGGAAAGCATTGAGAATGCTTTCCTATGGACTGGCTGAATGCTCGCGTGGCTCGTGCCGATGACGGGAAAGGAGGAGGAGAGTCCCCAGCGCCGGGCGCTGGTAAAAAGGTAAGGGATTAACCCCTTCCTCCCCCTTCAGCGCCACGGGAGTGGGACCCTGAGGGTGGGGGCACCCTCATGGCACTATAGTGCCAGGAAAACTAGTGTTTTCCTGGCACTATAGTGGTCCTTTAAATTTAGAATTCACTTTGAATTCCCTGCAATTCTTAGTGAATAGCCCTACAAATTAGCACCAAATATAATAGCATGTAAACTCAGAGCCACAGATGACTCACTGCTGCCTTATTGTGGCTTGAGCATGTATTTCTATTATATTGAATTTGGTATATCCACCTATTATTTGTCTAGTCTTGATCTCTCGTATCTATCCTGGCTCCCACCCTGGTTCTGTTCTTGACATCAGCTTGTATCTGAACTGTTTGTAGGTTATTATATCACCCAGCTAAAGGCACGGCACATAGCCCAGACAGTCCTATGGGTAGATGTTATGCTTCATTGCGTTACTTATTATTTATATAGTATAGACACAATTGAAATCACATTTCTCAAAATAAATAAATAAAATGCTGCACTTTTTCAAAATGTTAACCATTTTTATTCAGCTGCTTAGTTGACAATTTGCTTCAACCGCAAATGTTTCACATATAATAGTGGGAAATGAAAACAACGCAATAAACAAACATTCTGTATTGAGAGATTAAAAAAAATCTAAATTTGGCACAACTATTCTAATTCTAATAATAATAATAATAGCAAGTTGTTTTACCTGAAAGGCTATACTAAGAATTCCAAAATATGTTGCTTTTGCCCAGCTCTTTTTATTACCCAGCCATGGTTGACACTGCTAGGAATAACATTTCATCTCTGAAGTTTTTAACAAGCTTTACATTTAGTGTATAAGCCAATGAGGTCACAGTAAAAACAATATATATTTTTTTCAAAATAGGGAAATATGGGGTTGTGGGAAATGCAAAATAAATATATATGATTCAGATTTATACACCCCTGCTTCCCGCCTACACGTAGAGTCATGTTATCCGGAGTTGTAACAAATCTCTGTTTTTCCGTTTTGGAACAATATGTGCTTATTAGTCATTTGTATTGTTAATATTTTCACCACTCCTTTTATTTTTATCTCACCTACACGGTTGCTTTTCCCATAGCAAAGTCTTATCACAAACTTTGTAGAGGACAATCCACAAGGACATCTGTCTACCTATTTGTGACTGGTTCCCTAATCTCTGTGTGTTAATGGGTATGTGGGCATTTCATTGTGTAAATGAAAAAAAAGTACACAATGATCTCACACTCCTAGTCACAAGCACACAGCATTTTTTCAGTAAACAGAAACCTGCATGTTCACCACTATGGTGTGGAAAGTTTTGACTCAACACATTACACCTCAAATGGATTCAGCCAAATATAACAATACTAACTCCAAATGAAGTGCCACTAAATAGAATATGGCAAATGGCCTCACTATTTAAAGAGTTATAGCAGCAATAATCACATAGATGAAGTCCTCTTGTAGCATTAGGGCCAAAATCACACTAGTTCCTACTCAGCTATTACAGGACTCTCATGCAGTAGTGGTACAATTGGTTGCCCTTCCCAGTGGCCATGCTGTAGCTCCACACGGCATACCTCCCGAGTATCCCTATTTAAGAGGGACATTCCTTATTTTTGCTGCAAATCCCCCTGTACCTCTTTTCAAGAAGCTCCATATTTGTTGGTGTGTCTGAGTGTATAATAGAACCCCAGAGCAATAATAAGCACAGTAATGTGCCTTTAAACTATAATAAATGTGTTTAGAAATCAGTCTGTGTAAACACATTATTCTTGTCTTGAATTATATTTCAGTTACATAAATTATTATTAGTAAATCACCTAAAGTTTCTCAGAACAGGCCCTGGTCATGCTCCTAAAATTAAAGGGACCCTCTAAAATGTTGGGAGTTATGCATGCAGTTCAGCCACTATTGAGATGTCTGACTGCAAGCATCCATTTTGTGAGATGGATACAAACATAACAGTGTGTGTGCATTTGAGTTGTCCTCCCTTTTCTTCCCTCTCTCCATGCTGGAGGAAGAAGCCCCATCAACGGATACATAGCCCTGAGCCTTGAGATGGGGCAGTGAGATTCATGCTCTTTGATGACACCCCGGCTTCAGCTGCTTAATTGAAAAGATGGAATATCTTTCCTCGTTCTTTTTCCCTACTGTCAACTTTCCTATATTATTCTTTTTCAATGCCTCTCCATGTATTGATGCAGTAAATCCTGTTTCTGTAAATGGCCATTTGGGTTAGTGCCTTTGAATAGATTTGAACAGATTACACCGCCAGTGATTCTAAGTGAAAATCAAGGTCACACAGCCAAGTAACCACTGTGAGAAAGATGATCACATTAAATATGGCGGATACAATAAGTAAGCCATTCATTGTCACAGATATGTTTATTCGGCCACTCACTGATAGACGAGATTACTCAGTCACTCACCAAGTAACAGATAAACTCATTCACAAAGTCAGTGACACACTGTAATTCTTATGATCCCTCAGCCACTCATTATGATAGAAACAGTCTGTCAGACACACTGTTATATTTATGATCACTCACTACAATAGATACAATCTGTGATACATTTAACACTTACTCACTAAGATAGATATGATAAATCACTCACACTCTTGTGACATGTCAGATTGCACTTTACCACTTACTGAAATGCGGGTCTTGTTGTTGGTGAGTTTACTAATGTGCTCCTCCAAATTTCTCCTTTCTTTCTGTACATCGGTTATTAGTGTAGACACTTCCTCCTAAGACAAAGCAAGTGACAGTACATAATATAAATACTACAAGCATAATTTATATTTTATACAACATCAATATCTGCATTTCCAATTGTTTATTACACATACAGCAAGGCAAATCAAGAGATTCTCAAGAGATTCTCATTTGCACTCTCTAGAAAAAATAAAAATAAAAAAATTAGCAGCTCCCCCCCCCCCCCCCCCCAATCAATGTATATGGAATCCCTGTACATGTTGAATACTGTATTCTGGTTCTGATGTGATTATTTAGTTAATGATATGTGTAAACATTCTTTTTACTTTATTTAATGAAAAAAAACAAATTTCATGTAAGTATACATTTCCAGTCTTTTAAATATATTTTCCATTTTTCTTTTACAAAGAATAAGTAAAATATACGTTACAAATAGGGGTAGTTATATGTTTTAATAACCCTATGTTAAATTAAATATATTGGGCCCATTACTAACACAAGTGATTTTTGAAATAAATACAAAAGGAACTCACATAACTATTGACTTCCTGCCCCTAGAGGCCTTCCCAAATATGTTTACCTTCATCCTGCTGTATACACTGGTCAACGGTGTGATGTGGTGATGGTGGTGATCACCAATAATGCCACATAGACCGCAGATAATTTCCTGGTCTTGCTCACAGTACAAGCTCAGTGGATCGTGATGAATGGGGCAGTTCTCAGCCCCTGTTTGTTGCTCGTTCAACAACTTCAATGTTTCGATGAGGTGTTTAACAGTAACATTGGAAGGGAAGCAGCTGTCGTCGACCGCTTGCCGGCACACAGGGCACAAAAGATTGATCTCGGTTTCTTTCAGTAGGCCCCACAAACAGTCCCTACAGAAGGAGTGTCCACACTGTAACATAAGAGGGTCCTTAAAGACTTCCAGGCAGATTGGGCACGTCAACTGGGTCTCCAAAAGAGGGAGCCTTATGTTACATGCCATCCCAAGTTGACAGATCTGCAACACAAGACTGGAATTACATACATGCTGCATAAGGTATTCTGTTAGGCATAATTCCAAACTAATATTTGCATCAAATTAGTTTAAGACCCATCAAAGTTAAATTAATGTCTAGCTAAGAGATCTACGACCGCACAACCTGACTTTATGCCAGTAATTATCATCTGAAACAAATGTTTTTATCCAACCGTGTATCCAATATTTGCAGCTCTTCATTTTTGTCTAAAGATGGTTCTGGAAAGATAATGTGGAAGTAAATCTTCCGTATTATCTGAGCAGGCTGAACGAAAATGCGGAGACAGTACCCACAGAGTCCTTGCACTATTACCACTACAATACACTAAAGTAGTTCTGATCATTAGACTGCCCCTTTAATGTGTTAACGTTTTCACAAAACAGAAAATATGATCTTGATTTGGGATGCACATATTCTGATTCTGATACTGCAGTAAAACAGTTACCATTAAATGTCAGTCTGCAGATATGCTTTAACATTTTAGAGCTAATTAAATTCCAGGGATACCCTGAGAGAAAGGAATTATTTTTTTCATTGGACCTTCACGGCATTAATCCACATTGCAATGAGATTATTAAGCAAACAGTTGCTGGTACTAGACATGGGTGACCTCTGATTCACCGGAAAACATAGAACAATGTAGATGATAAAATGGGTTTGGTCTGTAGGGGACTGGCAACTTTCAGAACCTACCATTGGATGTTTATTGGCATCAGATATTCACACACCTTCCAGGTTTGATTTTCTCACAACACTTGCTTATGTTTTCTTACAAAATATTGTATCTGGCCAAGCCATCTTATGTTTGGATGAATAGAGAACTGATTTGTTGTGAGAAAATGCATATTTACAGAAGTTTAGAGAGCAAGATGAGGCTAGAAGAAATCTACAGTTATTCTTTTCTCAAAACACCAATATAATTCTATGTAAAGTAAAAATAAATAAATAAAAAATTGCTACACATAACCCCCCCCCCCCAAAAAATAGCAGTGCTCCACTTTTAACCTCCACAGATAGCGAATAATTTTTACCAGTGCAAAACGTTGTGATTTTAAATCATAACTTTAATTTATTGGAAGTGACAGTTGCTTGATTCCTCACCCCAGTTATCGTTATTGTAGCATTTACTGAGGTGAATTATGCAGTGGAAGTACATAAAAGACATACTTATCTGCTGTGCACTACTGGGTATTGGGCAACTTTGACACTTTGACACTCCATGACTCTTGAGGTGTTTCATTGGGACAGCAGACAGGACCCCAAAACTGTCCCGCCAAAATCGGTTAATTCTACATACAACAAAAGTTGTTGCAGGTGGTGCAGTGAAACAAACTAATATATTTGTGAAATATCAATATAATCCATTCTGAACATCCAACCACTTTCTTTATTTAAATAATTCAGTATCTTTCAAAACTATAACCCATTTCCAGGTGTTAAACGGTTCCTACCAGTTCCACCTTGTACACCAACAGTGTTATCCACTAAAGTGAGAACTGACTGGAAATCAAATTGAATTTCAAATTTAAGAATAAAATAGCCAAATGGAAAACGGAACTGATTTTGAATCTGACTATTTAAGCATAAATTTAGAAATTCAGTTTGAATTCCCGAAATTCTCACTTTATTGAATAACCCTGCAACTGTATTACCTTTAGATATAAATATCTATATTTGTCAGAATTCCGAGAACAACCATGAAAAGCTCTAGGCCGGGGATTCTGATAATCCATGGACCAACATTTGAGAAATCCTGCACAAAAATGTCACTGTTACTTCACTTTTTGAGATTTACTGGCTTAACCATAGTTCCCAAGTGTCACTATTTAGGAAGGAAAGTCCCTATTAGAAGCTCCATATTGTTGATGTGTTTGAAAGTAGAACAGAGCTCTACAGCAATAATACAGCAATGTGTCTTTAAATTACAATAAATGTGTTTAGAAATCAGTTTGTGTAAATAGTATGCATTATTTTTGTTTCTATATTGCATTTTAGTTGCATAACTTGTTATTCCTAAATTACCAAAAATGTTTCAGAACAGCCCCACCCCTGGTCACACTCCCACTCACACCCTTAAAACTATAGAGGACCTTAGTACCTTAGCATTGTAAATGTTAGGAAGTATGACTTAACGGTATATTACAGTGAACTTTTAGAATGTAAGCTAATTTAAGCAGTGCCCTTTTTACCTACTGCTCCAGTATGTGAATCATATTTTGTTAGAATTAAGTGTTTGTCTTGTTTACCTATGGTACAGCGCTGCGTAATAGGTTGGCGCTATATAAATAATTGTAATTGTACCAGAAACCAAGTTACAACGTTTGTACCAAATTAGCCAATTTTGAAAAAGAAAAATCTCCCACTCAGCTATAGTTAGTGCAAGGTAATTTTTGCCTAAATTTTGCAATTTGTTTTTCATTTCCTTGTTTAATGAATTATCCCTAATGTATTCTATTTCCTCCTCCGCTAGAAACTGTTCCATACACCCACCATCATCAATAATAAAAATGAACATTATAAAGTGCAGAAAAGGAAGAAGTTCCTTCCCACTTTACATAAGGAATACATATAAAACCAATTTTAAAATTGTAGGGTCCATTTATGTTGACCTATGTATGTTGCAAATATACAGGGTTTATTTACTAAATTGTGATTCGGCATATTTTTACCAGGTAGTAGGTAACATTTAAGGCCAGAATAGCTGAGCTGCATACTTATATGTTGGAACTTTCTACTCTGCTATTCCCTTTTGAAATCGTGACAATTCACAGTTTAGGTACTAATCCCGGGGCTATTGACTAAACTGGAAAATGTAACTAATCGGCAGAGGGAGTGGGAAGTGCAAATTTATTACCAAAGTATTAGCAATTTCCTTGACAATTCTTCATAATTCTCAATTTAGTAAATGACCCCAAAAGATCCCTTTTACCCTAGATTGAGATACAGACCTGCTGCTGTTTTCAAGGAGCTCCCAGTATTTTCTGTAGCAGTGGCCAGGGTGCTGCTGTGACTTTCTCTGCGATTAAGTCATGTGATGATGTGGTTAAGGTCGATATGTGTTATGTACCTGTATTAAAGGAGGCAGAGCCATGCAGAGAACAATAAGCCTGTAAAATACCAGCCCCACTTATTAACCCCATAAGAGCACAAAATACATCACGTGTTTCAGTACATGTAATACACAAAAGATGTTTATATCAACTTTGACACTAAAATGCAGTTTTTAAATGTGGTTTCTTATAAACTATATTTTATGAGTTTTGGAATATAAGAGTACTTTAACCATCTTAAAGGCAAATGACAGTCTATACCAGGCATAGGCAACCTTCGGCACTCCAGATGTTTTGGCCTACACCTCCCATGATGCTTTTGTCAGCATTATGGGGGATGTAGTCCATAACATCTGGAGTGCCACAGGTTGCCTATGCCTATCCCAGGTCTATATCATCATAGCAATCTGTTCTTTAAGTCACAAAAGCAACGTTAGCTTAATGAAGCAGTTTTGGTGTATAGATCATGCCCCTGCAGTCTCACTGCTCAATTATCTGCCATATAGGAGTTAAATAACCTTTTTAATGCAGCCCTAGTCACCAGTGCTGGAACAAGTGTAGACAGAGCCATAGTGCAAGAATTTATTTTGGCCCTTCTAGCGCAAGAGTGGTGAAAAGATAGATCCCCATCTATCATACAACTCCGTGATGCTAGTTGGAGCTCTACCGATTGCCCATTATTGCAGGGTTGTATTTTTGAGCAGTGTTTGTGCATTTGAATGTAAGCATGCTTTTGTCTAGAGTATGTGTGTGCATGTAAGAATGTATTTGTATGTACTGTTGCCATTGGTTCAGTAGTATACTTGTGTGTAGTGTTGGTGTTTGCATATTGGTGTTTTAACACAAGGGTGTGTTTGTATGTAATGTTTGCATTTGAGTGCAGTGGTCTGTTTGGATGTAGCGTTGGCTTCTAAATGTGGATGTACAATTGTGTATAGTATTGGTGTTTGAGTGAAAGTGTGTGGTTGCATATAATTTTGGATTTTAAATGCACCAGTGTGTTTGTATTTGATTGCAGGGTTGTGTTTGCATGCTGTGTTGGTGTTTGCTATGATATATGCACATACATTACCACATACATAAATACACAGATATACATACACATTAACACACAGATACACACACATTCATATACGCACTGATAAACACACAGAGATGGACACACAGATGCACACACTGACACACAGATACATACACTGGCACACAGAGACACACACTGGCACCCATACACACAAACTGACACATACACATACACTGGTACACATACACACACTCAGATACACACACTAACACATACATGTATACAAATATACACACACAGATACACACTGGCAGATACACACACTTTGACACACAGATACACACACTGACAAAAAGAAACACACTCAGATACACATAGTGACACCCAGATACACATACTGGCACACATACATATACACAGTGACACAGATGCACACACTGACACAAAGATACACACACTGACACACATACACACACAAACACTCAGAAACACTAACAGGCCCAAAGATACATACTCATAAACATACAGTGACACATAGATACAAATACTGGCACACATACATACACACAGTGATACACATTTACCCACAGTGACACAAAGATACACACACTCAGAAACATTGACGCATACACACACCTTGACACACAGATACACACACTGACACACATTTATGTACACACTCACAAACACTGACACATACACACACCTTGACACATAGATACATACACTGACACAAAGATACACACTCAGAAGCACACACTGACTGACAGACATACACACACACACTGATATAAACACACACATATGTCATTATTTTTTATATTTAAAGCCACCCTCCTGCTAGCTTACCTTCTGTAGGAGGGTGGCTTGCTTCAGGTGCTGCTGGCTGAGGCTGATGTGTGGGCAGCAGCTCACTCCTTCCTCCTCCCTGTGCTTCCTCTCTCCTCCCTCGCGGTTATACTTCTTATGTCTTGTTGGAAATACTGTCACTTCCTCCCAGATGGCTGAGATAACAGAGGCACGGTCAGGCTCTTAAGAAGCTGCGACACCGGACTGGGCCCATGTTAAGAATATGCGTTGTGCTGGGCTGTGCTCCCCAAACGCTCTAGGCCTTGGACTCTAGAGGTGGCCCATCACCAGGCAGCAACAGTTAGACTCAGCAGACACAGTGGCGGAACTACCGGTGCCAGTGGCGGATCCAGAGCCTGATCTCTGGAGGGGCACTTGTAGATTATTTAAATAAATAATCCTGGCACAATAACCACTACAGCTCAGTGTAGTAGTTATGGTGCCAGTAGTGCCAGGATCCCACCCCAGAGTAAGTAGGCATACCGTTTAAGAACAGTTTGACAACTTACCTGGGGTCTGCTGGGATATAGGGCATAGGAGAAGTGGTGTGTGTTAGGGGTGAAGTGTGTGTGAAAGGTGCAGTGTGTGTGTGAGCGGTGAAGTGAGTGTAAGTGCGTAAGGGTGGCAGTGTGTGTGTGAGGATGGCAGTGTGTGTATGGGGGCACTGTATGTCTGTGTGGGGCAGTGTGTGTATGGGGGGCACTGTATGTATGTGTGGGGCAGTGTGTGTATTGGGGGCACTGTGTGTATGGGGGGGTCGTGTGTGTGTGTGGGGCAATGTGTGTATGGGGGCAGCAGTGTGTGTAGGACACTGTATTTGTCGGTGTGTGTATGGGTGTGCAGTGTGTGCGGTGCAGTATGTGTATGGGGCAGTGTTTGTGGGGCAGTGTGTATGGGGACAGTGTTTGTGGGACAGTGTGTGTATGGGGAGACAGTGTTTGTGGGACAGTGTGTGTATGGTGGCAGTGTTTGTGTGTATGGGGGCAGTGTTTGTGTGTATGGGGTCAGTTTGTATGTGGGGCAGTGTGTGTATGGGGCAGTGTGTGTATGGGGTCAGTGTTTGTATGTGGGGCAGTGTGTGTATGGGGGGGGGGGAAGGGAGGCTCTTTAATAACAAAAAAATATGTATTTAATAAAATAAATATATTTATGTCCCCCCTCCCTTCTTACCTTTATTGAGAAGGAGGGGGGACATTTCTGGATCCCTGGTGGTCCAGTGGTTACAGTGAACTCTAGCCCGCAGCTCCAGGGCTAGAGTTCACTCTCGCGAGATTTGGAGCATTGCCGTGGTAACCGTGGCAACGCTCCAAATCTCGCGAGAGGAGGACCCGGAGGAGCTGCGGGCTGAGCTCCCGGGTCCTCTCTCCTCCCTCTCCCTCCCCTGCCGGCTGTCAGCACAGTGTCTGCGGACCGGGGAGGGAGATCACTCACCCTCCCCGGTCCGCAGGCACATTGCAGGGCTGGCGCTTGGGCAATGCCAGCCCTGCACTAGCCGGCAGGGGGGAATCTCAGGGGGGGGGGCAATTGCCCCGTTGCCCCCCCTGGATCCGCCAATGCCCGGTGCTGGGATCCCCTAGCGCTCTGGGCCCTGATGCAGCCACACCAGCGGTAGTTCCGCCACTGCTACTCACACCACCATGCTTGTAACATGCACAGCCTTCCTAAACACTTCCTGTAAAGCGAGATCTTTATTGCACAGTCTGTTTAATGTATCATTTATTATCTCCTGCACTGTTAATAGCTTGCTAGACCTTGCAGAAGACTCCTCTGTGTGGTTAAAGTTTCATTTACAGTGCAGGAGACAAAAACTTCTAAAGTAAGTTTACATCTGATTGAAAATTAAACTTTTTTTTCATGCAGGCTGTGTCAGTCACAGCCAGTGGAGGTGTGGGTCGGGCTGCAGTGACAGAAACAAAAAGTGATTAAACTCCCAAATGGCAGAGGATTGAGCGAGCAGTGACAGATCTCAGAGACATGATCTATACACAAAAACTGCTTCATTAATATAAAGTTGTTTTAGTGAGTATAATGTCCCTTTCTGACTAACAGTGTACTCAACATTGTGAGGTATGTAATGGAAAGTGTGGGCGGGCCTTCTAGGGGGAAATTTGTGTCACTGGTGAAACCCGCAATGGGAAGGTCTGCCCAGGAAGTTGATGTGCCCACCTTCAAAATGGGTCATGTCAGCCTGGCATGAAGTACACCAGGCTGACAGAATTCCTTTTAGCCTGCCTCTTACTTGCAGGACCCCTTAAATGCCACTTTTCCAGTATTGCCCAAGGACAGTTCCTTAGTCCAAAGATGCGGGACTTCAGGGAAGTATATCACGACAATGCGGGACCCTGAAATCGGGGCTGTCCCGCCCAACGCATACGTGCGCTGTCATCAGTTATACAGTTGATTAAAAATGACATTGTTGTGGACATGAAATATTATCCTAATTTTTTTAGTCAGTAAAATGTCTATTTACTTTATATAGTTCTTGATCAGCATTTATTAATCTTTGTGATTTACCTAAAATGGCTGCTAGGGCCAGGGAGTTTCCCTTAGTCATCGAATAACACCCTCACTAACAAGATGGCGCTGGAATCTGGGGGAGACCCGCAAGATGCCAGTGACATCACACCCGGTAGGACGAGCAATGAATCAACCACTTAACCCCTAACCAATTATTAATGTATTATTTCATGTTATCTCTGACAATGCTTATGATGTAATTTTGCTTTATAAGGGGCATGCCACCCCCTCTAATAAACATTCCTCAAGTTTTTGATTAACCTGAAACTTGTGTCCGGTGTGAATTACTTCAGCGAGCGTGCACGCACTGTTTCTTTAATTTGGCCAGGGGCAGATACACAAAATAATCAATTTATTGATTGATTTCCATTTCAGACATATACTGTACATCTTTGGTCAATAGTAATAGCAATCTAATTGGACACTGGACAAGATGACAACTGTAGGTCAATAAACAATGTCTAAAGTTGGTCTACTAATATAAACCTCCGCTTTAGCACTACTGTGCCAACCAAAAGGTCCGTCCATGGCCACCTGACAGAGCAAGGTAAGTCTCCATTTATGAGTGGTTTCACGGTTTACCAGGAGATCCATGGCACCATAACCACTACAGCGTTCAGAAGTGGTGATGGTGATTGGAGTATCCATTTAAAGCAGCTGTAGCCAAGCATAGCTGTGGATCTACTCTTCTCCAGCTCAAAGCAATGTCACAAAAAGGTGGTTGATTTCACAATGAATGCTGCACTGAAACATGACACTGAAGGGTGTGTGGAATAAATAGAAACTAAATCACATTCTGCACTGATTTCCAATGTCCTGCAAAGTATTCCATATTAGAAACTACACCTGCTGCTTTAAAGTAAATCTGAAAGGCCCACTCTCATACAGCTGCCATCAAGCTGTGGCCCTAAACTCCAGCTCCAAATGTAAACACTGGCTGTGTCTCTAGCATTTAGAGCTCTCCTGCCATCTCGCAGCGTGGCTATTGGAAGGCAGCGAACTGTCTCAGAGTCCGAGAGCGCTGATTGGTTAAAAGGCGAGCTAGTTAGGCGGGGGACGTGCTGCTCGGCCAGTCACGTGGGAGCCTGAAAGGCAAAGCGTGGACAAAATGGAGAGAAGCAGCAAGTGCAGTAACGGGCTGGTAAGAGAGGGCACTGCATGGCTAGTTATATGGGGGAACACTCAGACTGAAAGTAATGGCGTTTTATATAGTTTAATTAGATTTGCTTGCATGGATTTGTTGCAGTCTGGGCCATTTTTGATATAATATCACATTATGCTCTGTAGTTCCAATGCATGGATTAATACAACAGCAAGGTTTAATCCCCAAAACTGTGAAATGGAAACTAAGTAATAAAATTCACCCTAAAATATCCCAGCTGAAACGATAGTAGAGTAAGAAGAATATTTCCCAAATCTGAATTTTTTTTTTTTTTTTTAAATCTTTATGCCAATAATGTTGCGAATCACTGGTTTACTGAAGTTTAAATGTTCAGAAATTCACAGTGGAATTCTAAAGTTTGGGACATAATGGCTAAGCTCGCACACATTTTTAAGGGACCACTATAGTGTCAGGAATTCAAATACGGTATGTATATGTATTCCTCACACTATAGTGCTGGTGTGGCTGTTTAGGCAACTGGCCCTGCTATGATCGCCTGTCTTGCTGGGGCTGGCCCTGCCTTCTTTCATGGCTGGACTGAGATCATCAATCTTGAGCCAATCCAATGCTTTCCCTTAAGAAGCCATTGGGAGGCTATGGCAGATGCGCGTTGAAATGCCGCGCCAATCCGCATCTCCTCATAGAGATGTATTGAATCAATTCATCTTTATGGAAGGACGCACCTCTAGTGACCTTCTGAGTAACTATTACAAGACCCAATTGCAAAGCCTACAGGCTAATAGACAAATGAACCACTACACTAAGCTTTGGTTGTTTAGTTGTTCTGGTGACTATAGTGTTCCTTTAAATATTACTTTTGTGTCTCTGTTCACTGTGAAAAGACTATCAGCTCTCAGTAAGTAATGAATTTGAGACCCCAGATTGAAATGATTTGTATATAGCTAGGCAATTCTTTTTTATATATATATTATTATTATTTTTCTCGGCTGTCTTCTCCCATATTATTTTTCTAGGAATGCAAAGTGCCTTTTTATTTAAATGGCTTCTGAATTTCTTTTTTCATACTTATAAAGGTTGCTGGATTGGTCTTTTTAAGGAGCTCTAAAAATGCTCCAAGCTCACTACTGCTAATGGTGATCTGGGGCAGTCACAGTAAAATTTGTAAAGTCATTTTAGTACCGTTAAACAACTAACTAACATTCCACCCTACTATCAAAGTAGGGTCTTATGCATATGTGATTCATATGGCTAAGAAAACTACGCTCCCCATTGACTTCATGGCCTACCTTTGAGAACCTATGGAAAAACGTATGGATGGGATCTTATAAGATCTTATTTAGCCCTAGACTCCGCTCTCCATCCTGCCATGGCACTAACCACTCTTTCAAGGGCCTTAAGAGTATGGCTCGCAAATCTGGAGGAGGGCATTGACCGTGGAGTCCGCATGGAACATCTCCTGGAAAGTCTCAAGGACTTCAGCCTTGCTACAGAATTCTGCTCAGAAGCCTCTTTTAGACCTCACTTGTATGATTGCTAAAGGTATGACCCTGTCTGTGGCCTCTAGAAGGGCCCTATGGCTTCATTCATGGGGAGTCGACTATGCCTCCAAGGCATCTTTGTGTGGCCTTTGTTCCAGGGGAATTTATTATTTGATAAGACTTGAGGGACGGCTGCTACCAAATCACTATAAACTGCGATCGTGTAAAATTTCTCAGATTATGGGCTCTACGAAGACACTTTCAATTCCGGGGCCTCCCGTTTGGCCTCAGCTTGGCACTAAGAGCTTTCTCAAACGTTCTTGTCCCTTTAATAGCCTTCAAAAGAGTAAGAGGTATCTAATTCTTCCATTACTTGGACGATATCCTCATCATAGGTCCATCCCAAAGGATAGTAGCTCATCATACTGTAGCGAGAGAAGTCATGACATCAACAATGGGGCTGGTAAAATGGGCACAATGGAAGTTTCGTCCTATTCAGAATTGCTTCCTCCTTCAATTCGAAGGATAAAGGATAACTCTTCCCCTGCCGGTAAGAAAAGAGTTGAACTGGTGGAGGGGCAAGAAGAATTTGTCGAAAGGCTTCCCGTTAAAGGAATCTCCTTGGAACGTTATTACAACAGATGCAAGTTCTTTTGGATGGGGTGCCCACTTCAATTCCACACGGGAACAAGGGAAGTGGACCTAAGAAGAGTTGTCTACACTCAAATTTAAGGGAGAGAAGGGCCATTTCCAGAGCAATTTTGGAATTCCTTCCGATGATCGAAAAATATTGGGTCCTGATCAAAACTGACAACCGAGTGGTTGCCTCGTATGTGAACAACCAAGGAGGCACAAGAAGCAGATTGCTCTTGAAGGAACTAGCTCCCTTGAAGAAAGTGGCCATGAACCGTCTCCAAGGTCTGAAGGAAATCTATTTTCCGGGTTCAGAGAACGTTACTGCAGACTTCCTCAGCAGAACAGAAATTCTTTCAGGAGAATGGAGGCTTCACCCGACCGTCTTCTCATGGATTGCCAATCGGTGGGGCATACCCCAGATCCGACCTGATGGTAACTTACCAGAATTGTCAGGTAGAGAATTATTTCTCTCTTCCTGCAGACAATGGGGGCAGTGGGCCAGGATGCTCTCTCCCTTCCTTGGTCATTCGATCTCGGGTATGCGTTCCCTCCCCTACCCATGACACCCAGATTCCTGCGGAAGGTTTGGACGGGAGGCAAAAAAAGTAATTGCCATAATCCCGATCTGGCCTTCGACAATTGGGCCTTTCGGAAGCAGTGGTCAATATCCTTTTGCAGCCTAGGAAGGGTTCCACTTCCTCGTGCTACCATAGAATCTGGGATATATTCAGAGAATGGGCATCGGCAAAGAACATTGACTTCTTGCAACCTCGTAATGCTCAGATCCTGGATTTCCTCCAAGAAGGTCTGGACCAAGGCCTTGGCCTGAGCACTTAGAATTCAGTCCTTTTTGCTCTTTCAGCATCATGCAATTTCTCATGGGCTTCAGATCCTTTAACCCCTTAAGGACACATGACATGTGTAACATGTCATGATTCCCTTTTATTCCAGAAGTTTGGTCCTTAAGGGGTTAAACTCCAGATTCATCAAGGCAGCTTTCAGGTTGAGACCTTCCAGATCCGGTACCCCTCCTTGGGACCTTCCTCTTGTTCTCAACTACCTGACTGATGATCTGTTCGTTAGGGTTTGTCTGATACCAAAACCTGAGTTTCTTCCTGAAGTGGTCCTTCCATTATTCTATCCCAATTCAACTTCTAGTGAAGAAGTTATGTGGCAACGTTTAGATGTTAAAGTGGTCTGTCTCTACCTTTTTTTTCGTTCCAAGTCCTACAGAAAGACTGACCAACTCTTCGTTATTCCTTCAGGAGCTAGAAGAGGTGAGGCAGTTTCTTTATCTACGTTCGATTTTTCTAATATTTAGGAAAGCTTATGTCTCTAAAAGTCAGTCTCCACCAATAAAGATAAGAACACATTCTACCAGAGCATTATCGACTTCATGGGCTAATTGGGCAGAGGTTCCATACGATATTTGCAGAGCAGCCACGCGGTCTTCCCCGATGACGTTCATAAAACGCTACAAACTGGACGTGGCCTCTCCTTCCACCTCCTTCTGGAAGAGTGTTCTGTCTATGGTTTCTTTATCCCACTGATATTAAATTTCAGTATGAGTGTGTGTGTGTGTGTGTGTGGTTTTTCTTTTTTCTTTTGTTTGTTTCTCTTCTTTCGGTTTCTTTATTCTCTCTCCCCCCCCCCCCCCCCCCATATATTTCTGTGAGCTTGGGTATTACCCATAAGTGATGCTGCCTTGATCAGCCAGGAATAGAAAGTTTATGACAAACTTACCGTAATTTTCTTTTCCTGGCTATTTCTCATGGCAGCATCAGGGTTCCCACCTTTTTATTTTATTTTTTTAGCTTTATAAATGGGCTGTGGTGTAAGGGGGAGAGGGACTCTTTATACCTATCAGTCTAATAAATTCCTGTCCTGTGACTGCTAAGGGAGGAGCTACCCATAAGTAATGCTGCCATGAGAAATAGCCAGGAAAAGGAAAATTACGGTAAGTTTGTCATAAATTTTCTCTATTATTTTCTTCCCCCAGTCTGTGTTTGAACAGCTAGGACAGCGCATGGAAGATGTGTCTGGAGACAGAGGGGTGTTAAAGGAGGTGATCAGGGCAGGAAGTGGTGAGACAGTACCCCATGATGCAACAGTGATAGGTATGTGAAAGTACCTATTCTGTGGTTGCCATTGATCTCTGATATATTACAAAGCATCTTATTTTAAGGTATATATGTTGTGACATGGCTTTTAGTATTGCAGATTTATGTATGAAACCTAAATCTATCTGTTTTTTTTTTTTGTTTTTTTGGGGGGTCTTCTTTGTGTCTACTTACAACCATGGGCTTCACATCCTGGTACTTTGTCCATGGTTTGTCCCTATTTTTCTTTAGTTGACCGGCACTGGCTTAAGCCATAGTTATCGATGCCAACAAACCCTGTGCACTACACTGCTAAACTAACTCCTTAAGCAAAGAACTTAGTAGCCGTACCCCAAAAGCATAGAATCAGTTTTGCATGTTTTCTTTCTGGGCATATGAAATCTTAGCTTGTAATAGCCACAAACCTTCTACCAAGCTGTCTGATAGCCAGGGAGTTGTAACAGATTTAAAGGGACACTATAGTCACCTAAACAACTTTAGCTTAATGAAGCAGTTTTGGTGTATAGAACATGCCCCTGCAGCCTCACTGCTCAATCCTCTGCCATTTAGGAGTTAAATCCCTTTGTTTATGAACCCTAGTCAAACCTCCCTGCATGTGACTTGCACAGCCTTCCATAAACACTTCCTGTAAAGAGAGCCCTATTTAGGCTTTCTTTATTGCAAGTTCTGTTGAATTAAGATTTTCTTATCCCCTGCTATGTTAATAGCTTGCTAGACCCTGCAAAGGCCTCCTGCATGTGATTAAATTTCAATTTAGAGATTGAGATTCAATTATTTAGGGTAAATTACATCTGTTTGAAAGTGAAACCAGTTTTTTGTTTTTTTTCAAGCAGGCTCTGTCAATCATAGCCAGGGGAGGTGTGGCTAGGGCTGCATAAACAGAAACAAAGTGATTTAACTCCTAAATGACAGTGAATTGAGCAGTGAAATTGCAGGGGAATGATCTATACACTAAAACTGCTTTATTTAGGTGACTATAGTGTTCCTTTAACTTATAGAAGTGACCATGTCTACTGTAACTGTCACTTATTTAAATCTGCATCTTTTATGAAATGAGGAAGAGGAACAGTTTGTAGAGTACACCCTTTTTCTCACACATGAAGTCAAGCAAGCTAGGGGCTTTATACAGGGAGTGCAGACTTATTAGGCAAGTTGTATTTTTGAGGATTAATTTTATTATTGAACAACAACCATGTTCTCAATGAACCCAAAAAACTCATTAATATCAAAGCTGAATATTTTTGGAAGTAGTTTTTAGTTTGTTTTTAGTTATAGCTATTTTAGGGGGATATCTGTGTGTGCAGGTGACTATTACTGTGCATAATTATTAGGCAACTTAACAAAAAACAAATATATACCCATTTCAATTATTTATTTTTACCAGTGAAACCAATATAACATCTCAACATTCACAAATATACATTTCTGACATTCAAAAACAAACCAGTGACCAATATAGCCACCTTTCTTTGCAAGGACACTCAAAAGCCTGCCATCCATGGATTCTGTCAGTGTTTTGATCTGTTCACCATCAACATTGTGTGCAGCAGCAACCACAGCCTCACAGACACTGTTCAGAGAGGTGTACTGTTTTCCCTCCTTGTAAATCTCACATTTGATGATGGACCACAGGTTCTCAATGGGGTTCAGATCAGGTGAACAAGGAGGCCATGTCATTAGATTTTCTTCTTTTATACCCTTTCTTGCCAGCCACGCTGTGGAGTACTTGGACGCGTGTGATGGAGCATTGTCCTGCATGAAAATCCTGTTTTTCTTGAAGGATGCAGACTTCTTCCTGTACCACTGCTTGAAGAAGGTGTCTTCCAGAAACTGGCAGTAGGACTGGGAGTTGAGCTTGACTCCATCCTCAACCCGAAAAGGCCCCACAAGCTCATCTTTGATGATACCAGCCCAAACCAGTACTCCACCTCCACCTTGCTGGCGTCTGAGTCGGACTGGAGCTCTCTGCCCTTTACCAATCCAGCCACGTGCCCATCCATCTGGCCCATCAAGACTCACTCTCATTTCATCAGTCCATAAAACCTTAGAAAAATCAGTCTTGAGATATTTCTTGGCCCAGTCTTGACGTTTCAGCTTGTGTGTCTTGTTCAGTGGTGGTCGTCTTTCAGCCTTTCTTACCTTGGCCATGTCTCTGAGTATTGCACACCTTGTGCTTTTGGGCACTCCAGTGATGTTGCAGCTCTGAAATATGGCCAAACTGGTGGCAAGTGGCATCTTGGCAGCTGCACGCTTGACTTTTCTCAGTTCATGGGCAGTTATTTTGCGCCTTGGTTTTTCCACACACTTCTTGCGACCCTGTTGACTATTTTGAATGAAACGCTTGATTGTTCGATGATCACGCTTCAGAAGCTTTGCAATTTTAAGAGTGCTGCATCCCTCTGCAAGATATCTCACTATTTTTGACTTTTCTGAGCCTGTCAAGTCCTTCTTTTGACCCATTTTGCCAAAGGAAAGGAAGTTGCCTAATAATTATGCACACCTGATATAGGGTGTTGATGTCATTAGACCACACCCCTTCTCATTACAGAGATGCACATCACCTAATATGCTTAATTGGTAGTAGGCTTTCGAGCCTATACAGCTTGGAGTAAGACAACATGCATAAAGAGGATGATGTGGTCAAAATACTCATTTGCCTAATAATTCTGCACTCCCTGTATATTTGGAGTGTTCTTAAACATTTTTACATCGTGGTATCTCATCACTGCTCCTTCATTTAAGATCTGAAGGTTCAAGTAATTGAAAGGGGCAAATAGAATGTATTGATGTTAACCGGTCAAAAGGCAGAGGTTTTTATAGACAAAAACACATTCTTGTATTTTAGAACTTCGTTTACTATTTGTGCTTGGTTTTTGGCACTGGTTCAATGAATGTATATCATATTGAAAACAACATGCATACTTCTTTCCACCTGAGGCTTTTTTTGAAAAAAATTGAATAGTGGAAGTAGAAAAAATATATTTCATTCACCCTTCTGTAGGTGGCATTCATGTTACGCTTCACAGACCTGTCAAAGCTTTGTTATTGCTTATTCCTCCTTGCATGATGTGCAGTATGAGAGAGCATTAATTAATTGGGGGAAGGTATCTCACTAACAGTCTCTCACACTGTGAATAGTGAAATGAGGGAAGAGTAGTGACCGACAGTACAGACCTTCACTGCTCTAACACGATTGCTACTTACAAAATCGTTAAAAGGACGCTGTGGTTATCCTTGTGATATGGAGCCGCACTGCAAATAATGATTTTGATGATGACTGTCAGCGCTACATTATATACATTTTTAACAAAAATTGGGCATTTAGAAACCTACTGATCATTGCAGGACCTCAATATGATTGATAACCAGTTGGATAGCACTGTACTAGAATGTGTGATGTATTTTTTTTTTTTTTTGTTTGTGAAATTGTGTCTCTACAGTAAAGTACTCTGGGTACCTGGAACATGCAGAAAGACCTTTCAACACCAATTGCTTTCAGCGTTTCCCAAAATTAATGAAACTTGGTGAAGGTGAGAAACGTGCAGTATCTTAATAGGAACTGCAGATATTTTATGCTTTTTAAAAAACAGAATCCACTGAACAAAACAGCTGCATATTTTTGGAAAACCTTTTCCTTTTCTTAAACACAATGTGTTATTGCTTATATGTTAGCAAGTGGCATAGAAATGCTATAGCACAGATGTCCCGTCTATTGCCGTGTAAGTACATATAGCTATAAAAAGGAGCCAGACTCCAGTGCTTGCTTACATCCCATTACTGGACCGGACTGCCATTTTGGTTCCTGAATTCACTGAGTGCAGCAAAAATGTTTCTCAACCAATTCCATTGCTGCCATCGTGCTACATCAGCATGGAATTCTGACACCCTGGAGCTGCCAGGAAAATGCAGTTCTCCTGTAGAAACTGTTTGAGCTGAGCGTGTGTGTAGTAATTTTTACTGTGTTTTGATTTCCTGCAGATATTACTCTTCTTGGAATGGAAATTGGGTTGTTGACCATGCAGAAGGGTGAGCTCTCCAGGTTCCTGTACTTTCCCAGATATGCATTTGGAAATCTAGGCTGTCCACCACTCATTCCTCCCGCAGCCACTGTCCTTTTTGAAATTGAGCTTCTGGATTTTCTAGATACCGCTGAATCTGATTCTTTCTGTAACTACACGCAGGTAATCTGTAGTAATCTCTCATGCAGTATGAAGCATGGCGGGGGCATTGTAGCATGGTTATTGGAACATGTCTTTGCGGTTTTAGGAGCAGCAGTCCAGGTTTCCACTGGATAAAGTTCTCAAGATTGCTAAAACGGAAAAAGAGTTTGGAAACTACCTATTTAAACAAAGCAGATTTGATGATGCCAAAGATAGATATAAACGGGTAAGTCCTCATCCACCAAGTACCTAACATAAATGCTTTCCCAAAATGAGGCCTCAGATGATTTTGTGGTGATATGCTAGAAATATCATTGGCAATGCCAGATCTGTTAGAGATTCTACCATAAACTCCTTAACAGTTTGGAGAACTCCCATAGGAGTGCAGCAGTCATTTTCTTTTATTGAACAGGTCTCTACAAAGCTTTGACATAAAGATGGCATGACCCTGGTATAGATCATGCTCCTGCTATATCCCTGCTCCATTCTCTGCCACTTTGAATTAAAATCACTTGTTTGTTTATGCAGCACTAGCCACACATTCCCTGCCTCGACTCACACAGTCCTCGTGGAAAAATTAGTTTCACTTTCAGTTGGATGTGACAACCTAGTGTTTACTTTAGAAGTTTTTATTTCATGCTCTAGTGTAGGCTATTGACAGAGTTAACAAATTGAACACTCTGTGCAATAAAGGAAGTTTAAATCCCCACCTCCTAAAGACTATAAGCTTGTTTAAACAGGGTCCTCTTCAACCTATCGTTCCTGTAAGTTTTCTTGTAATTGTCCTATTTATAGTTCCATCCCCCCTCTCATAATATTGTAAAGCGCTTCGGATCTGTTGGCGATTATATAAATGGCGATGATGATAATAATTAACTGTGACCAACTGCCCTTTGCCCCTGGCTTTTGGAGGAGCCTGATTGCCATCCTCCTGCCTTATGACTATGGCCCTGGGGTGTAAAGCCCTTTAAAAATATTATTTGGGCATGTGGGATTGTAACACACTTTTTCTGCCCCTTTAATTGCATGAGAAAATTTGCCTCTTCCCCTCCCCCTTTTTCCTGTCTATTGTTTCTCCAGCAGGGCGTTGTCCCAGGGACACTGCCAGACCAGTTTAAACTGGCTGCTTTGTCCCTCCTCAATCTCTCATCAGCCCTTGCTAAACTTTAACCCTATGGCGATTTTTATTCTGTTCATGGGATCTGAGCGCTGTTCGGATATATTGAGTACTCAAATCCTAGCTATCTGGGGATAGGTTGAATGTGGGGGTTCTGTTCAGTATAATAGGAATTATGTATTTTAATGTATTTTTACTGTTGTAAATGGAGATCTTCCCTGTAACTGGAGATAATTAAGTTACCACACCCACTTAAGCCAATTATCACCAGGATAGAGGAGAAGCTAGCACCGCTGAACAGCCTAAATCTGTGGAACTGTTTTTTTGGCAGGAAAGCCATGCTTGCAGTTGGTCAAATAGGACTTCCACCTAACCAAACCACTGGACCAATTTGTATGATTGTGACATATGTTTGTATACTGCTTATGCTGGTTCAGAATATGTGACTTATGTGAATTGCATGTATGGTTTGGAAGTTATGAATATTGTATGAAACTGTGTATTTTCCTGCCTCTGATAATTAAGTTAACCCATTGTGTTAAATAGTTATGACAGGCAGAAGGGAGAGTTTGTATGCCTTGGCTGGGAGTGTCTGACTGGACTGTAATGTTTTGATTGGCTGCTGTAACTGTATGTCCTGTGTACTACAAGGTCCACGTGGGTGGTAACTTTGTGGGAAAACTTGTATAAAAAGTACTTTGGTGCTCATTAAACAGATCATCTTGTACTTTCATGCAGTTTCGACTCAGGTTTGAAGGATTGGAGAATTGGCTACAACTCTGGGGATTGCTATATCGCCATACTCCCCAGAGTAAGCTCTTGTAAGAGCTTGTTCCTGATTCCTGCTCTCTGGATTTAGGAGAGGTTCACCCACTGGAAGTTGGAGCCCGGTCTTGGGTCCTGGGTGGGTGGAGGATGGCGAAACCCCAACCAAGCTAAGGCGGTTTGTGGGGTTGGCGGTGGTTGTGGAGTGCTTGGAGCCCTCGGGAAGCACTAGGAACATCCATCAACAGTTACCCAGTCGGGGTGCCAGGTGATCTGTTACACTGGTGGCAGCGGCGGGATGGCGTCCTAGTGCAAGGAGAAGCATCCTAGCGACACGGTGTGGTGACATTCTGTCATCAAACTAACATGGTGACCAGGGGTCATGTGACAAAGTTTATGTAGATCTTTCTTACAGGGGATAAGCTTAACCTTTGATATGGTAATTCAATACCTTTACAAGTCAGGAAACAGATAACCACTCCCCCTCTATCCTCGTTCCTCTCTGTTCCTTCTTGGCTGTGCTCCTGAGCAGATGTGCAGACGCCATGTGCTATCTTGGTGAACCATGTTATACTCTGTTGCTTCCTTTTCTTCCTTGGTGGATGTGATGTTGGACTTGCAGCAGTGAGCCATTACTAGATGTGAAGGCCTAACCGTGGGTGAGATCAAACATGTGGGGAAGGGGATTACTATATAGATAGATTTAAAAGGGTTGTTGCTCCGTGGGTCTGGGCTGTGTGTTTGTGATACATTTATAGTATTGTGTTGTCTTCTAAATAAATACCTTTTAATGTAGACGAACCTTGTGTAAAATATTTATATTAATTTGGTGATACACCACACACGGTACCGTGGATTTACAATTAGGGCAACTCTAGTACTGGCTACAGCAGCATGGAATCAGCTAGTTCCTAGACCGCGTTCCATGAGGATGAGCACCCAGATTACAAGGATGCAGCCCGGAAAGACGTATGGCAAGGCTAGGGATCGACCGATTATCGGTTTTACCGATATAATCGGCCGATATTCGGTATTTTCGGCAATATCGGTATCGGCCAATAGGGATACCGATATTGCCGATAATACCTCCCAGGACCGCCGGGCTCATTACAAGCCTGGGGGGGCGGGCAGCAAGCGTTTACTCACCTCCCAGCAGCTCCCCAGTGTAAATCTCGCGAGACCCGCGGCCAGCTCTGACGGCCGCGGGTCTCGCGAGATTTACACTGGGGAGCTGGAGGAGCTGCTGGGAGGTGAGTAAACGCCTGCTGCCCACCCCCCCTCCTCCCCTCCCCCAGCTAAGCCAATGCCACTGGACCACCAGGGATTAACATATCCCCCCTCCCTGGCAAGGCAACAAGCAGGGAGGGGGGACAACAAAAAATAATTAATAATAATTAAATATATAAAAAAAATAATAATTTAATATTAAAAAAATTAATAAATAATGCCCCCTCACACACACTCTATTATTATACACATACACTACACAAACACACTGTGTATATAATTCAGTGTGTTTGTATAGTGTGTGTGTTTGTATAGTGTGTGTATATAATTCAGTGTGTTTGTATAGTGTGTGTGTGTGTGTGTGTGTATATAATGCAGTGTGTTTGTATAGTGTGTGTATATAATGCGCACTACACAAACACACTGTATTATATACACACACACTATACAAACACACACTGCATTATATACACACACTATACAAACACACACACTGCATTATATACACACACACACACTATACAAACACACTACACACACTGCATTATATACACACTACATTATATACACACACACTATACAAACACACACTGCATTATATATACACACTATACAAACACACACTGCATTATATACACACACACTATACAAACACACACTGCATTATAAACACACTGCATTATATATACACACACACTGCATTATATATACACACACACACACTGCATTATATACACACACACTGCATTATATACACACACACACTGCATTATATACACACACTATACAAACACACTGCATTATATAAACACACTATACAAACACACTGCATTATATAAACACTACACAAACACACTGCATTATATAAACACTACACAAACACACTGCATTAAATACACAGTGTGTTTGTGTAGTGTGTTTATATAATGCACACTACACACACACACTCTGCATTATATACATACTATTCAAACACACACACACTGCATTCACTATACACACACACACACTGCACAAACACACACACTTTGCATTTAGTATATACAGCATTCATTTTACACATACTGCATTCACTTTACGCACACTACCCACACACCACACAAACACTCTGCTTTCATTATATACACACTAGACAAATACACACTGCATCCACTACACAAACACACACTGCCTCCACACCACTCACACTACACAAACACACACTGCATCCACAACACACACACTGCATCCACTACACACACATACACAGCTCCCCTGTCTAAACACACTGCATCCACTACACGTGGCATGTATATTTTGTGCATTTACCTTTAGAAATTGTTTTTTATTTTCCAAAATGGTAAATGTACAGAATATCGGCAAATTATATCGGCTATCGGCCTGAAAGTTCACAGAATATCGGTATCGGTATCGGCTCTAAAAAATCAATATCGGTCGATCCCTAGGCAAGGCCCTGGAGGAAGTGCAGCGACGACAGGGCGAGAGTCTCCCCAGTGAGGAGCAGAGGTTGCGAATGCGGTTGGTGCTGCGAAAGCCTTTACTGGGAGAGCAGCCCCTGCAGGAGTGGGTGTCGGAGCTCGAGACCCTGGTATAGCAGGAGACCTGGTTGGATGACGCATACGGGCACTATGGTGGGACACAGTGCGACAGGCTCCCTGGATGGAGGAGTACCACAGACCCGATGGTGAGGATTACAATGACCCTGGTTTATTGTGGGAGGCCTTTGACGATATGAATTTTGGGAGCACGGGAGAGTCCACATTATGGACTACAGGATAGACCTGTAGCAGATCTGACATTCCTGGTCCAAAGGGAGTGGGAGCTGGAGCAGGACTGCCAATGGGCAGAAGTGGTTTGGGTGCCTGGAGTGTTCCTTTAACTCATCATTTGGCAGTTATACTTGTGTTTTGTGTAGATTTTTTTTTTTTTTTTTTTTTTTATCCCTTACAGATGAGGTAGAAGGGAAAATTTGGAAGTGATAGCTAAAGTAAGTTAACGTAGAGTTGCAGCTACTGGTAAAGAGAATGAGCCAGTAATGGAGTATGATCTCAAGCAGTTGGAGCATGCTAGAAACATGGAAACATAGAATGTGATGGCAGATAAGAACCATTCAGCCCATCTGGTTAGCCCAATTTTCTAAATACTTTCATTAGTCCCTGGCCTTATCTTATAGCTAAGATAGCCATATGACTATCCCACGCATGCTTAAAGTGGTCTGGGTGCCAGGTCCCTCTAGTTTAAACACTGCAGCTGAAAACCTAGCAGTTTCAGAGAAACTATGTTTCACTGAGGGTTAATCCAGCCTCTAGTGGCTGTCTCACTGACCCCTTCAGCCCAGTGGTAGGGGGGCCATGAGGGTGGGGGATGGACCTAATGATCCTATAGTGCCAGGTTTGTTTTCCTGGCACTATATTGGTCCTTTAAACTCCTTCACTGTCTTAACCTCTACCACTTCAGCTGGAAGGCTATTCCATGCATCCACTACCATCTCAGTAAAGAAATATTGGTTTTAAACCTTTGCCCCTCTAATTTGAGACGATGTCCTCTTGTTGTGGTAGTTTTTTCTTCTTTTAAATTATTATTATTATTATTGCCATTTTTATAGCGCCAACAGATTCCGTAGCGCTTTACAATATTTTGAGAGGGGTGGGGATGTAACAATAAATAGGACAATTACAAGAAAACGTACAGGAACAATAGGTTGAAGAGGACCCTGCTCAAATGAGCTTACAGTCTATAGGAGGTGGGGTATTAGAAACATTAGGATAGGAAATATCAAGTAGGAGTGAAGCAGAGCTGGAGGAGAGAGCAAAGCACTGTCCCATAGGGGAGAGCAAGAGACAGGTATGTAAGGGACAGATTATTCTGGGAGGCCATACGCTTTCCTGAAGAGATGGGTTTTAAGGCCCTTCTTAAATGATTGAAGACTAGGGGAGATTCTGATGGCAGTAGGCAAGTTATTCCATAGGAGAGGAGCAGCCCGCGAGAGGTCCTGCAAGCGCGAGTTGGCCGTACGGGTGCGAGCAGCGGTCAGGAGGTGGTTGCGGGCAGAGCGGAGGGTACGAGGAGGGGCATACCTCTGGATCAGTGAAGAGATATAAGAGGGGCTGGAATTGTTCAGTGCTTTAAATGTATGGGTTAGCACTTTGAATTGACTCCGATAGGATACAGGGAGCCAATGTAAGGACTGGCAGAGGGGCGAGGTGTGAGAGGACCGACTGGAGAGGAAAATCAGTCTAGCTGCAGCATTCATTACAGACTGTAGCGGGGCAATACGGCTTTTGGGGAGACCAATCAGGAGAGGGTTACAGTAATCCATGCGGGAAATTACTAGAGCATGGACAAGCTCCTTGGTAGCATCTTGTGTAAGAAAGGGGCGGATGCGGGCTATGTTTTTGAGTTGGAACCTACAGGACTTGGCAACAAACTGGATGTGAGACTCAAAGGTGAGCCTCCTTTACTCTGCTGATTCCTTTTTATGTATGTAAATGTTTCGATCATATCCCTCTTTCTCTTCTTTCCTCCAAAATAAATTTGGTAGGAAAGGGTGTTCAGGAAGTCGGAATGGAGAGATTCTGTATTGCTTGGTTCTGGGTGTGAAAAGTGAGGCCTAAGGAACAGAGAAGGAGATAAGACCATTCTATGAATGTATTTCCGACTAGCAGAGGCAAAGGATGGAAAAAGATGCCGTGGGTAGAATTAAAATTTGTTGTATACAACTGAAAACATTTACCAACCAATTTCTATCATGCAAAATATTAACTGTGTAAATGAAATATTGGTGGAGTACATTCAAGGCAATTTAAAAAAAAAAAAAAAAAAATTCGGGCACAGAAAATTACACTGGCAAACTACAGGTATAAGTGGTAACACGATAATATGGCAACAAAATAATAAGAAATTTCTCCGCCATTTCCATGATAAGGATGGAGTAATTGCCACCAGAACTATTTGCAGAATAGCGTTTTGTGAAGAGGCTGTCTATATATCCCTCTGCTGTTAGTAGGAAATGTCAGCTCAGCCATGCTGGAGAATGACCCTGTGGGCGGTCAGAGTTCTCCTTGGTAGAACTCCCTAGCTGGGCTGTCCGCATACATTTAGACTGCGAGCCAGATTCATAGGATCTGCTGGCTGCATGCGACCCACAGGCTGTTTGTAAGAACACTTACAAATCTGTCTCCTTGTCACTGCTTCTTTCTCTAACTATTCAGTGTGAGAGAAACTGTTATTGGGCAGAATATCCTCACAAGTCGTGTCAAGCCTCACTTACATCAAACTGCATGAGAAGGAATAGACAGTCACAGATTGCCAAAAACAGCAGTGGCTGCGCTTACTAGAGATCGACCAATATTGTTTTTTTTTTTTTTTTTTTTGTAGTGTAGTGGATGCATTGACAGTATTTGATTAGTGAATGCAGTGTGTGTGCGCGCGCTTGCTTGTATATTGGAGGGGGGGGGGCACATTTTTTTTAAAATGCATTTATTTTTAAATTTAGTCCCCCCTCCCTGCTTCTTACTTGGCCATGGAGGGGAGATATGTCATTACCTGGTGGTCCGGTGGCATGGACTGGTCCGGTGCAGTGGGGGCCCGCAGCACCCTCTTACTTACCTTCCCAGTAGCTCCCTTCAGCTCCCCTGACAAAATCTCACGGCCAGCGTGCCGTGCGGAGCGTTGCCATGGTAACCTGTGGCAACTGACTGTCGCGGGACTCGCGAGATTTAGATTTCACCTACATCAGGGGAGGAAATGCACTCCTTTTGACCTACTAGACACAGAACTGTGCTTCAAATGCTGTGGTGTTCACTTTAGCGGTACTATGAAAATTGCTATTAAATAAAATAGTTGGTGACCCTGTACCATGAATAGGAGCTTGTTTTGACATAAAAGTGACAAATGTAGGTTTGAACCTAATGAAGTAAAGTTTTGTATGATCTGTTTTATTTCTAGGCATTCACTCTACTATCTCATCGATCCTTCCTTGATGAATGTGGTAGTCTAAACTCTGCTCTCCTTTATGTAAATTTAAATTTGTCTCTCACTTACCTGAAGCTGGAGCGCCCTTCTCGTGCCCTAACCTATGGAGAAAAAGCCTTGGCCATTGATGGAAACAACACCAAAGCACTGTACCGCTGTGGGCAGGTCAGCAAATGTACTTTATGTGTTAGACCAGAGATCCTTCAAAATAATAATAATAATAATAACAAAGTATTTAACCAGGAAAGGTACATTCAGATTACTCTGGTTTCCAAGTACGTCCTGGGGATGTTGCCTTAGCCCAACATCCAGGGGTTGTTACTATCACCCAATTTAATGGTACTCATGAAATGAAAACACTGCTATCCGATTCAGTTTATATTTTGTCCATAATAGTAGTTTAGGGGCAATCAAATGGTGGTTTAACATTGAGGGGAAAAACAAAGTGCTCCTAAAGCAATGAGTATGTAACTTGACATAAATTACATGATGCAACTCCTTGCCTATACTCTCCCAGTGAGCAGAAGATCAACTATAAACGATACTAACCGCATAGTCACCTACCCAGTGCTCTCTACCTCTCTGTTATGTTGTCACTTCACTTTATTTTTACCATGATGGAATAGTCACGAGTAATTGCCTAGTTGGTCCTTTTATTGTGAATCCTACTTATATTAATTTTTACATATTTATTTTTTCTCTTTTTAGGCCTCTCTAGACTTAAGAGAATATGAGAAGGCTCAACATTTCTTACTGGCTGCACAAAAGATGGAGCCATTTAACCTGGAAATTAACAATGAGTTGAAAAGGCTTTCAAGGTTTGTGTTCTAATGTTGGCATGGACCTGTTTTCTCAGATCAACACCGCATTTGTGATTGGTTATTGACTACATATTCATTTTGTTAGTATACTTGTCAAGCGTAAGAAAATACTAGCCATTCAATAGAGTAGTATCCCAAAAGATAAAACATGTATAATGGCAAGAGCACTAGAGGGAAATATATAGCTGGTAATTTATTTATTTGGAGTTTTGTCTTTAAAAAAAAAAAATAGACAGAATTTTTTTTTAATTGAAAAAAATAATAATTTAAAAGAAACTGCTCCACCCCGGGTGACTTATTAAATTACATTGTTGTATTTTCTATTTTTTTGGAGGGGAGCGGGGGCATTGGTGAGTATAAAAC
Organism: Pelobates fuscus; assembly: GCF_036172605.1. Taxonomy (NCBI): domain Eukaryota; kingdom Metazoa; phylum Chordata; class Amphibia; order Anura; family Pelobatidae; genus Pelobates; species Pelobates fuscus. The sequence goes on along the minus strand of NC_086317.1, from coordinate 69,104,969 downwards.
GTGAATCCGTATTGCTCACGACTGTTAATGATATTCAAGGGGTTTGGTCACTAAACAGTGTGAATCATGATGAACTGAAAACTGGATTTCAGAATTTATGCCAAATGGCTATCTGCCAAATGGCTTGTTGGAAAGGACTTTATCTTTCACTACACTTCACTGTTGGTGGGTGGGAAAAAAACCCTCAAGCTTTTAGTATAAACTTTTTATTTATTCATTTTTTATTTGTAAGCATAATGAGGGCAGAACAATTGGCATGAACCTTTCTAAAAAAACAAAACAAAAAACTGATTTGTGAATGTGCTCATACTTTGTGCTGTGGTTTAATTTTTATCCTTTTTGTCACCAGTTGTTATCAGGAGTACAAGGACCAGCAAAAAAAGATGTGCCGCCGTATGTTTTCTCCACAAACTGCCGCAGCCACATTGATTTAGTAATGGTAACGTGAATTTTTTTTTTTTTAATTCTTTATTTTTTGTAGTGCATGCATCATTGACAGAAACAGTTGTCATCATGTAACATAAGAATCAGGTAAGGGTTTGTAACAACGGTTCTAGTGGTGTAAAGTCGGGTATCCGCACCATTTTATGTTTTATTTTCCAGGATTTGTCTCTCCAGGTCAGTCGGGGTCTAGCTTGCTAAGGTTGGGTTTTTGTGTGAGTGAGTGGTGTTCCAAGAGACCTGGGTTGGTGGACCTGGGTTTATGCGGGCTGTGGGGAAGCAGGGTATGTGGGTTTATTCCGCATATTAGTGTTTGTGTAGGTTCGGTCAGGCTTTCACAGTGTGAGTAAGGTGCCATGCTGTGGGTCTTTTGTCCGGTTACTCATAGCTCGTCTACAGTGCTGTGGCGTTGTGTGGGTTGTTTTATGGCCCCTTTCTCTGTTGAGTAGTATACCCCTTACCTAGGGGGCGTCGTGGAGGGGGGGGGGGGGCGGTTTAACTCGCCTGGGTCGGTGCAGGTGTGTGTGGTCTCGATCTGTCAGCTTTGGTTATACCGCGTCTAAGTGGGTTGCTCATGGTGTTTGTGTAAGATCATTACGGCAAGCTTAAACTAAACATTATTAAACAGTGAACCAAACAACTTTTAGCCAACAAAGTCATGTCCATGTTCTTGAGGTCGGTGTATCGGCTCAAGTCCCGGTCAGGGGTTGGGTAATCAAGTCCCTTGTGTGTTCAGTCCTCTGGGCACAAAGGGTGTGATGGTGGCTGGGTCCCAGCTGCTGCCGGAGGTTCCAGCCGATGCTTCTGTGTCTGGAAGTGATCGTCCCAGGGCTGCTAGGAACGTTTGTGAGTTGGTCATCGAGTGAAGCGTGTGTGTAGCTCAATTGTGTGTCACCACTAGGGATCCCATCGTTCCCCATCTGTACGGTACCCCTGAGGACCGGAGGAGGGCTGTGACAGGCCCCATGGATCCGCACCACTGCAGGGTTGTCTTGGAGAGGTCTTGGAAAAAGTTCAGGTGTGTGCCTTCAAACTGCAGGGGTGTTTTGCCACGTAGAGCCGCCATAATGTGAGCTTTGTCAGAGATGGATGTGAAGCGGATTATAACATCCCTTGGTGTGGTGGAAGAGTTAGTGGTAGTGGTGAGGCGGTATATGCCTGCTAGGGTGATTTTCTTGGCTGCTCCGGGTGATAGGATGGTCCCCAGCAGCCGCCGGGCATAGTGTGGTAGTTCCTCCGCCGTTATGTCGGCCGGTACGCCCCTTATTTTTAAGTTGTTGCGGCGTTGTCAAATGTGAGTCTGCTGGGTGTGGAGTTGTTCTACTGTGCTGCTCAGGGAGGTCACCGTAGATTGGGCAGATTTGAGGCCGTCCTCCGTTGCTGTTATGCGAACGGTGTTAGCTTGGATCTCTCGCCTGAGCAGTTCTCGGTCTGCCTCCATCATCTTGTGTAAGTCCGAGAGGAGCATTTTAAGGTCTCCCTTTGTGGTCGGATCTGAGCTGTCTGTTAGTTGCAGACTCAGGGTGTGCTCAGGTGGTGGAGATGGTGAGGTATCCCCTGTAGTGCTCCGGGTTTCGGGTGCCGGTACCGGTGTTTCCTCGTGCTCTATAGACTGTTTTTGGTGCTGCTGGTCGTTGGAGCATGACTCCAATGTCCCTGTCATGCTTTTGTGTGCAACGCCCCATTAGCTGTGTGTGGGGCTGCGGCGTCAGTAGATAGGAGTCCGGCTCGTTCCTGTCGTATGCCTCCAGTAGGCCATTAAAGAGCTTATCCAGGCCTCGTGTCTGTGGAGCGTGGTAGGCCCCAGGTTTGCGTTTTTGCTTTGTGTGTCTCGGCGTGTACAAAAAAGGCATCGATCGGTGCAGTCCGTCGCCTAGTTTGCAGATTTGCGGTTTGTTTCTGTGTTGATCGAGGCAGTTTTTTGGGCGAAATTTGTGAGGATAGATGAGGAGCAAGCAGAAATGGCGTCTGCTCGGCTCCAGCGTTGGTCCCGCCCCGGTAACGTGAATTTTTAATTGTGCTCTCATTCTAAAAACGAAGACTTGAACATGCTGCATTGATCAAGCACATATTTGACCTAGGTGTTTTATCTTTTGAGACACTAATCGTTTTGCACACACCTCCTGAAAGTCTCATAACATTTTAGAAATGGGACAACTCCTTGAGAGTAAATGTAATAGAAAATAATCCTCCTCTATGCCACTTATGTGATATAAGGTTAACTTTAAATATTGTGTAATGGATTTCAGTTTTTACATTGGGGGGACACTCAACACAGGAACTACAGGTTACTTTAGTGGTTATTGTGTAAGGAAGCTGTAGTTGATTTTATTTTTTTTATATTTATTTTTAATTTGCTTTAAAGGTAGGCTCTTCCTTCATTCCAAACCCTGCCATCTGATGCCAATGTAATGAAGTTTCACCTTGCTTATTTGGCAAATCGGTAGAATAAGCGATGAGTTGTTCCTAGTTCCCCCATAGATAATCATTTTTGTATAATATGAGAAAAAAATAAAAGTTCCTGGTATTTTTTATGAATATAGTGGGGACCTTTCTTTTGTGAGTTATCCAAAGATCCTTCCTTAAAATTACTGATGGCAGTATGCAGATAGTTAATTTGATTGGTAATCGCAAAACTAGTTTATTGTTTTTATACCAGCCTATGTAAGACTAACCTTTTAGATGAAATGTTGCTATAAAGTCTTTCTGGCTCTGGCACGCTCAGACTTTGCATATCTTATGTGACAAGTGCCCTACTGGCTGGTTTCCTCTCTGTTCTAACCTCCTGGAGAAAAAAAGAGGGGGGGGGGGGGGGAATGTTTTACTATAAAGTTGTTATTTTTACACAAATGTTTACCTGTAAAATATTATTATTATTTTTTTTTTTTTTTTAATAAATATAGTTGTGAATGAATATAACAAAAAAGTTCATGACATCATCTGAAAACCGGTCTGGGTGACCCAGTCAGGAAAACTATGTTCCTGAAGAGACTATACAGGTCCCCATGGTTTTTCATTGTTGGCAAATGTAAATAAGCATATGAGGGTTGAATATGTGGTACACTTTCTCTCTTGAAAATACTTTCAAAGTAACATATAATTGTTTGTGGGTTTTTTTTTTTTCCTTTGGTATTTATTTAATTTTTTTCCCCATGCTTGTAACAATTGCTCTATATTTTACCGAATATAACTTGATTCTTAAGTAGTTTTATGTTAAGAACTAACATTTCTGTTCTGTATTGGCATGGCTTCTAAGCGCATTGTACACATTTATTATGCAATTTTCTATATATTTTATGTATCTGTGTTTTTGGCAACCAAAATCCAGCTCCTCATCTGCTTCTCAAGCAATAAGTGTTTTAACTTCTGTGTAACAGTCCATGTAACAGACAAGGAACTTCCTTGATCTCTCCCCCCCCACCCCCCTCTTTTTTTTTTTTTTCTTTTCTTCAAAAATAAATACGAAATTGGATGGCACCTGAAGACTCTATAACCTTTACAATGGACTTTAGTGGTTGTATTAGTTCTGCAGAAGATAGGGCTACAGATGTAGGACAAACCTACACTATTGCCACAAAGTAGGTTACGGAGGTAATGAAGGGCATGAACCCCTGAAACATTAATAGAACAGAAAAAGGAGTGGAGTGAGGGATCCACCTCAAGTAGATGGGACCCACTCCACTAAGATAACTTCCTGAAATTATCATGTAGTGGTATTGACCCTTATTAAAGAGCCAAAAATAAGTAATACATATAAAAATTGTGTAAACCTACGGTGTAAAAATAATAATAAAAAAAAATTCGTAGTTCCATTATCACTTGAAATTTTTCCATGGTAGTTCTGTCTTGTATATCTTATATTCTGATTGCATGTATTGAAAGAGAAATTCTAATATATGGACCGTTTTACTCAAGAAGCAGAATGTTTGCTGTATAGGAATGCTTAGTAATAAACCATTGTTGATTACTCACATGTAACTGTCCAGTTTATTGTAAGTTCTTTTGTGGTTTGTGTTGCTGGGGTGTGTGTTTTTTTTTTTTTTTTTCATTCGGTATCATGTTGTGCATGACATTTTGTTAGTTTCATGCGCAATCTTATATACATTCAGTATCAAATGCTTGTCATTGAGAGGCATTCTACTCTGTGCTTCTCAATTAAAAAAATTGGACTAGACTTCTTCTCAAACCTGTCTTGTGGTCATAAGGAATGAATCTTCTTTCTGATCCATCCAGCATCTCAAGATCTTAAACCACTTCCAGAACTCTCAATTTCAGGGTGAAAATATCACGGTCCATCCCTCACTGTAACCAGGTATATACATGACCACTGTGGATTGAAAGGATGCTTATCTTCATATTCCTGTCCACAACTGCTGGTTATTCCTCTTTTCCTTAATGGACAGTTGTTACCAGTTGGTGATGCTTGAACTTTGTATAGCCATGTCTCAAGTTTTTACATCCGCATTGGGTGCTTTGACTTGGGACCCAAACCATAAACCCCTCTGTTTACTCCTTCTCCAGATGGACTATTATGGACAAAAGGGGTCCTGCCCACAGACCAGCCATCTTGCTTATATCCAGAACATTGCTGGTAAGTGAGTCTACTATAACCAGTAGCATGGTGAACCTTTTCTAGACTTTATTTCTGGATATGACCTTCATAAGTCTTCCTTACAGATGCTCGTATTTTAATGTTTCATTCTGTCTGAGCCTTTACTAATTGCATTCAACCACATAGGACTGTAGGTCTCCTACTACGCATACCCTTTACAGTGTCTCACTTTTTCTTTTCTTTTTTGTCCTTCTTAGGCAGTGGAATAGAGATTCTGTGACTCCCAATACACTCTGATGCAGGGTTGCTCCATTTTGTAGACCCTGCTCATCCATAGTGAAACAGTGAGCAGAGTGGAGGCTTCTTCAAACTAATGGGACTTGGTCTTCTCTAGTTGCATGGTTGCAAATCCGTATGCCAGAGCTTTGGGTGAACTTCCATGCTTTCAGGTTCTGACCTTGCCTTTGGTAGGTCAAGCATGTTTTACTACAGTATGACATACTGTGAACTATTTCAGTGACAAACGTGGACGAAGTCCAGCTGCCTTGGTGAAGGTATCAAAGATTCTTCATTTTGCATAAGACAACACGTTTATACTCTCCAACTGTCTTACTACGGGGAGTGGATTTCCATCCAGTGGTCACCTATCTGGTGGACCGATTTAGAATCCCACAGATATGATTACTTCTCAACTTGCTGCAAAGCTCTGGAGAAATTGTGCCCTGACCAAGGCCCCACAGACCAATAATCTGTTAGTTCTGATGCATTACAGTCTCTTATGCTTCTTTGATGCTCCTGTGAATTTCGACTGCAGTTGGCAGTAATGATCCTAATAACCCCTAGGTAGCTCTGCCAAGCTTGGTTTGCAGATTTGAACAAGAAGTTAAGGTTGGCACCTCGGATTCTTTCCATATGCCCAAACTATCTGGTTCAGACAATGGGATCATATGGCATTTGCACCATTCTGCAAGCCTTGAAGTCCATTTTAGCTTTCGGGTGCTGCAAGCATACTTTTTCTGTGGTGTTCCTACCACAAATACAGGTGTGTGTGTTTTAAGGGTTATACTTTGTATCCAGGGCATGCTTGACCAGAGCTTGTGCAAAAAGAAAAAAAGGCTTTAAAGTCTTGTTTGGTGGAATTCTGGCTTGAATCTTTGATTTGACAGACTTCTTCCTTTTTTGATTGTCTATTTCCTAGAACAGTACCATTATTTTGCAGCTGTGACATGGAGCAGATCTGCAAGCAACCATTGGGTAATTTGTGCACCCCTTTTGTGCCAGAAATTACCTTTTTGGTGTTCTCAATGAATTAATGCTCTGTGAAGAAAATTCTACAGGCGTTTTTCTGTATAGTCTTCTCCAACCATTTTCCCACTGTGTGTATATCTATAATAATAATACAGATTAAGGAACAGTGACAGACTGAGACTTGTCAGCTGACTTCTTTTAGCCTATCAGAGCTTCAACTGACCATATGAATGGGTATGAGAACAAGAAAGTGTGTTATCTCTGCCTCAGCAACACCTTCCGAAGGAGCTGGTCTCCGGGGGCCAGGGACCCTTATTTAGTGTTAAACTGCTCTAAAATTGTTTCTCACTGAATTGTGGGACAGTGAGAGGGAACTCCAGGCTTTATAACCAATTCAATTAGATTAAATGTTTATAGGGACTACAGTGTTACTTTAAAATGCACTGTGGGTGGCTCAGTGAATCAAATTGGTGAATCAAATAAAATAGTTGGAGAATACAAACCTCATCAATCCAAACTATATCAAAATAACCTATTCTGTCATAATATAGTAGGTGTATCTCACCTCAGCTAAACACTTTACAAATGGATAGTAACAACAATATAATAACAGCAAATCTAATTATGCATGTACACAGCTATACAGTATCACTAAATAAAAAAAAAATAAACATGTAAAAATAAATAATTAACCATTTACAAAGTTATAGGAAGTCTATAATGATGAGGGGGAAATGCGCACAACGAATCTGCAATATAACCGTTGCTTGGCTGATGCAATGGCAGAGATGGTATGTCCTAGCTCAGTGTTCAGGGAGTAAATTGCACACCATGTGAAGGTAGAATTTAGAATTGGCACAGCCCCTACACTGGTATTTATCGGCTTATTCCTGTGTGGGACATGCTGTCTCTTTACAAACCCGCAAATGAATCCAGACTCTCCGATGCTGCTCCCAGTAGCACTTCAAACAGGATAGCAGAGTGTAGAGGAAATTAATCTCTGTATTAGGCAAATTACTCCACGTAACACAAGTGCTCCGTCAAAGGTGGACCATCCATTATTCAGCTGTAGCAGACTCCTGGTCAACACGCTTTGCTCACTGTACAGAACTTTATCAAGACCTTAGCGGATATTAACTGGGTTTCAAGCTTTTCTATACACACTAGACCAATATATACTAACCTGAAATCCCATCACTTTCCTACATGAATCTCATCTTGCAAGGTTGTAAACACGCAATTCCGAATTAAATTCACAATATAATTTGTGGAAATTATACGGTTTCTGATGCCACATGTGGGCAAATAGTACATAATTGGTTGGTTCAGCAACGCTGCTTCTTAATTGCATACTATTTGAAACAAAGTATTACACAATGCCTCCTAAGTGAATTAATATCTTCTGCCAGCAGAAGGCAGCACACTCACACCGAAAGCCACAAAGACTTAATTTAAAATATTTACACATTGACTGAACAGGAATTTGTCATTTGTACAGTTTATTGAATGTTATTAGCTTGACATTTATAATATAAATCTTTTTATGTATACAAACTACCTTATTTGAATCAGATTGTTAAGGGGTCTTTGCAAATTCTTCATTTTTGCATGGTTTTCTAAAGAATCTGTTGAAAACTTTGCTCAGTTCATTTAATATTAAATCGGCACGGTCAAGAAATGTTCACTCTACTACCTGCACTCAGCTTTTTAGTGAAATCTGCAGTACACACACACTTGAGCTTGGCTCGATGCAGAGAGCTTCCGGCTCTCTTAGAGGAGGTGCCCAGTGGACCCCAGGTACGATGTCCAACCGTTCGCAAATGGTTTAGCTACTTCCATTTGGGGGGCACCAAGGCACCTTTTGCTACGTAACCCCTACAGAGTGTTGTACTGGTAGTGGGCTTGCAGTTTTAAAACGAACCTAGAAATCAATTTCTCACATGCTCCATTCAACACATTTTTTTCGTTTAACATTTGCTGTATTGGTCTAAGCTTTATGGTCAATCTATCTTTTGTCAATTTTTAGTAGGATTCGTTCAAGACCACTGATTCAATTTTCTTTTCTGATCAGTCTGAAATGTGAAGTGAAATTTATTTATTTTATGATTTAGTGAGAGGCGCTTCAACCTATTTAAATGGCTGCTGTTTTCTTTCCCAGCAGAGCTGAATAAGACCACTTTCCTGCAGTCAGACATTAAACCTATTTTAGATGCGCTCCTTCCTAAAGGTGTGGTTCAGTAACCGTAGTATTAAATAAATTCCAATTTTAGTTGAATATGATTCAGTGTGTTTTCTTTACTCTACGAAAGACGGAGTGGAGTAGAATGGCGTCTTCTAGGGACCATAAACAAACAACCTCGATTCTCGTTTAATGAGGTTTGGAAGATGTTACCAGCCGTGTGCTGCTGGCAAACACACGTTCTGTGATCTATTGTACATTTTAAATGGTGTTGTCTTGTACAGTTGCTATGACGTTCTTTACTTTAAGACCATTTCTTGACTCTTAATGTTTAGTTGGGCTCGACAATCTCCACATAACTATGGCAAGTAAAAATGTCTGGGAATGTAGAAAATAATCCTCATAACTTGTCAAGCCTCAATACTACTCTTGATACTGTGCAAAGTGCTTCAGAGAAGAATTAGCATCTTGCTGCCTTATGCTTTGTTGGAAGCCCTTAAAGGGACACTCCAGGCACCCAGACCACTTCTGCCCATTGGAATGGTCTGGGTGCCAACTCCCTCTACCCATAACCCTGCAACTGTAAATATTGCAGTTTTCATAAACTGCAATATTTACCTTGCAGGGTTAACTCCTCCTCTAGTGGCTGTCTCCTAGACAGCCATTAGAGGGCACTTCCAGGTTTCTAGCACAGAAATTTGAGGACCTCCAGCGTCGCTAAAATCCCTATAGGAAAGCATTTTTCAATGCCATTTTTCAATCACCCTGCCGGCGGCCGCGCATTCGCAATCGGTCTCCCTCGCCGGATGACGTCGGCGGGGGAGAGGTGTGGGCGGACCCTGGACCAGCGCCGAGGGACATCTGCGCTGGACTCCGGTGAGTCAATGAACCCCTTCAGCAGCCTTGGATGGGGGGTGGGAGGGATAGGGGAGCTGCAGTGCCAGGAAAACTATTTGTTTTCTTGCCACTGGAGTGTCCCTTTAAAAGAACACTTTAGTGTTCTGAATACAAAGCTGTATTCCCAACATTACAGTGTCCTACTGGCCCTGCTCCTCACCTCCCACAATGAAAGGGTTAAAAACACATTACCCACTTACCTGTTTCCAGCAGTGGGGTCCCTCAGTGCTGGCTCCACCTAATCCGACGTCAGCATGAGGGAGAACCTAGTGCGTCTGTGCCGCAAGTGCCACGCACAGTTTAGGCCTTTCTCATAGGAAAGTATTGAATCCATACTTGACTATGGGGATTTGCAAGATGCTGGATGTCCTCCTGCACAGTAAGTGTTTCATGGCGTTAAATGCTCTCTGGTAGAAAATCACTAGAGGCAGTCTTAACCCTGCAATGTAAACATTGCAGTTTCTCTAAACCTGCAGTGTTTGACATTGAAGGACTTATTGGACAGGGACAGTGCACCCAGACCACTTCAATGAGCTGAAATGGTCTGGGTGTGTATAGTGTCCGTATAAGCGAGATTTAAAAATATGTAGAACATTAAACTTTACTAGTAACAGAGATGGTTCATGTCGGAGTAATACAAACATAAAGTAAATCATACTGTAAGATAATCGTATCGACATGGAGAAAGCTGGAGTAAAACTGATCATTCTATGTGTATGAGCATACACTTGCTGCAGCCCTACCAGCTGTTGTAGTCTTTTAAACACATAATTACTTATCATTCTTAGCATTTATGTGGCACTAACATGTTCTGCAGCACTTTACAATTATAAAAAGGGGATATTTGACAAGTAATTCACATACAAAATATAACAGACTAGGTAAAGAAGGCTCTGCTCAAACAAGCTTACAATCTATGAGGAAGGGGTTTCTGTTGAGGGTCATTGTAAATAATTTTAGTGGTTATGGTTTCTTCCACACCTTTGAAGCACAAGATGACACAATCCTACCAGAGAATAACTGCATGAGCTTTGTAAACAAGAGAAGCTTGTCAATATTAATTGACACGTGGAAATATATATGTGTAAATTATTATTATTATTGGTGTTGATATAGCGCCAGCTTATTCTGCAGCGCTTTACAATAGAAGGGGCATTTACCAAATGAGACCATAACAAAAGGACGACCTGACTCAAACGAGCTTACAGTCAAGAGGAGGTGGGGTTAAAAACACAATTGGAAGGGTATTGAGAGAGGCAGCAAATAGACATGGTGGGAAAGTAGCAGAGCTGGAGGTGAGAGTGGAGTGTGGCCCTACAGGAGAGCGAGAGGAAGGTTTGAGAGATAGAAGTTACTCTTGGAGGCCAGAAGTATTCCTGAAAGTTTTGAGGGACTTCTTAAAGGATTGAAGACTAGGAGAGAGTCTGACGAGTAGGCAGGCTGTTTCACAGGAAAGGAGCCGTCCGTGAGACGTCTTGCAGGCATGAATTTGCAGTAAGGGTGTGAGCAGCAGAAAGGAGGTGGTCATCAGTAGAGCGGAGAGACAGAGAGGGGGCATACATATGAATCAGTAAAGAAATTTTAGAGTGGGTTAGAGCTTTATTAGTAAGCGTTAGTATTTTAAATTGACACCTGTAGGGGACAGGAAGCCATTGTAAGGATCGACAGAGGGGTGAGGTGTAAGGGGAGCGACCGGACAGAAAGATCAGCTTGGCAGCAGCATTCACCACAGGCTGGGTGCTGCTGCCAGGCTGATTACTAGAGCATGAACAAGCTCCTTGGCAGCATCTTGCGTATGCAGGCAATGTTTTTAAGTTGGAATCGACAGGTTTTTGCAACAGACTGGACATGAGACGCAAAGGTGAGGTCAGGATCAAAAGTGACACCAGGACAGCGAGCTTGAAAGGATGGAGTGAGGCAGGTACCGTCAACCTGCAGGGAGAGTGAAGGAGGGAGGATCAGTGTTATGTGGAGGAAAATAAGAAACTCTGTTTGAGATTGAGTTTCAGAAAGCGGGAGGACATCCAATCAGAGATAGAAGAAAAGTAATTGGTGACACTTTGTAGGACAGCAGGGGAGGAGAGATATATCTGGGTGTCGTCAGCGTACAGGTGGTAGTGGAATCCAAGTGAATTAATGAGTTTGCTAAGAGAGGCAGTATAGAGAGAGAACAAAGGGGGACCAAGAATGTATGAGACCTTCTGCAGTACCACTGGCAAGGCACATTGCTACTTTGTTTTTGTTTGTTTGTCGGCTATACTGTGTTGTATCTGGGAAGGGCATTATTATGGGTGAAGAGGGTGGGTTTAAACGTAAAGGTCAAATGCTCCATACGTTTTCTTAGTTTTGATAATTCATTAATCGGGAGATAGTGGTGGGATTTTTTTATTTGATTATTTAAAAATAAAAAAATGCACCCATCTGTGTCATCTTTTTAAATGCAGTGTAATGTTCTACAGTGTTATTAATCTAAGTAAGAATTCAAAGTGAAGGGGGCGGGGCTTGTCAGCCAAGATGGCCGGTCGCATTTCATGAGAGCTCCAGCCCTGGAGAACAAAACACACTAATTTTGATTAAAAGAATCACCGCCTTCGGCTCACGGTGCACGGAAAGCGACACAGTACCGACCGGGGAAGAACAGGATGATACCCATCCTGAACAGAAACGTCATGAAACTGCCTAAACTAGAGCGGAGCCTGAAGTCTGGGGGAGACGTCCGCTCTCCCAACGGGGGGCACGCTCACAAGCGAGAGTCCGAAACAGCCCTGCTACCCCCATCCCCCCAGACCGGTGGGGGATATCCCGGTCCTCGCCGGGGACGAACAACCCCACACTAAAGTGTGAAACCCAACAGACTCAGGGTGCCCCTGGAATTACAGCTGCAAAAGCACTGAATCAACCCACGGAGAGCACGGAGCAACCAGAAGACTGTCAGACTACGCGGATTACACAGCAAGGTTGGATGCACTCTTTGCAGCATTCTGGCATAAGCTTGAAAAGCACATGCCAAAACGCGCGGAAATCAAACACGAAACCCAGCTAATAAAGCCGCCACGAGGAGAGAGTAAAATGGCTGCTGCAAAACAATCTCAGCGCGCACAGAGCCAGCAACACTGCTCACCCCTGCACAACAACCCGCGAATCCCAGCGACTGCTCGGAGCAATAAACCTCCTTCTGGGCATGAAGTCATACAGGGCCACGGTTCGACCCACCGTCCACATTCTCGGAGGGGCTTCGGGGCAGTGGAGCTCCAGAGCGCCCACGGTCCCACCAAACAAGGTAAAGGGACCCTTGGACACTGGGAAGTGACCCCCGTAAAAACACGGTCTGTAGGCTCTGGGCTGCCCCGACGCCACCACACCAGCCACCCTAGATACCCACGGGGACACTATCATACACGGAGCCATCACTTTCAATTGTTTGAACCAATCAAATGCTCTACTGGTGAACAAATTGATCTCAACAAATCAATTTAATGTCAAATGATGAATAGGCATTTGATTCATTAAGCATAGCTGAAATGGATTTGTGCTCAAGTCTTGGAAACCTGCATGACGAGGTTGTTTTTCAAATGTTATTTTCCAGAATGTTTATGTTAAGGATGTTGATACAGAGAAAAAGAATGTGCACGTTATTTTAAAATGTCTTCTCTGTTTCAATGTTGGCGGTAACAAAAAAACTCCAAGTATTCATGTATTCCGTTATTCATGTTATGCCCCATCATTGATCAGGGAAACTCACCAGCAACTGAAGTTGGCATGTTACCCCTGTCCCTTTTGAAGTATTTAATTTCCTTTTTCTTTCCATGTAAGTCTAGCAAAGCAAATCTTATTCGGTGTACTGTTAAAAATTCCTCTCTGGCATTGGGTAATTGAAGTTTGTGCCAGTAAAAATGCGAGGAGGAGGGAGTTCAAGAAATAATCCCCCAGTGTATACCTATGTTAACAAACCTGGTAGTATTATATAATTTTTTTTTTCTTTTTCTCTAAAGTGTATATATGAATGGATTCCTTTTCAAAGCATCAAAGCATCTAAGCTAGTGGTTCTCAGCCCAGTCCACACTAACAGTCTACTATTAAGACAATTCCCAATACTATTCAATGTGGATACTGACAAAACCTAGGCTGTTGACATTTCTTGTGCAAGTGGGTTGGAACCACTGCTGAGCGGACCTCTGTGTAGTAAAACCAAACATTATGCATATCCCTCAGTAGTTAGTAGTATTTACTTCTCCGGTTTTGTCACTGTAATATAAACTAAACAACCACAACATTAACACCACCTGTCTAATATAGTGAAGGTCTACCTTGTGGTGCCAAAACAGCTCTGATGCATTAGGGCATGGACTCCACAAGACATCTGAATGTGCCCTGTGGGATCTGGCACCAAGACATTAGCAGCATATCCTTTTTTTAAGTCCTGCAAGTTGCGAGATTGGATTTGTTGTTCCAACACATCCCACAGATGCTCAATTAGATTAAGATATGTGGCATTTGGAGGCTAAGGCAACACCTTGAACTGCTGTCATGTTCCTCAAACCATTCCTGAACAATGTTTGCACTGTAACAGGGTGCATTATCCTGCTGAAAGGGGCCACTGCCATCAGGATCTCCATTTCCATGGATGGGTGTACGTGCTCTGCGACAATCTCTGGGTGGTACCTGTCAAAGTCACATCCACATGAATGCCAGGACACAAGGTTACCCATCTGAACATTGCAAAGAGCATAACACAGCTTGCGCCATCCTGCTTTCTTCCCATAGTGCATTCTACTGCCATCTCTTCCCCTGGTAAATGACGCAAATGCATGCGGCCATCTAAAAGAAAACGTAATTAGTCACACCAGTCAGCCTTCTTCCATTGATCCATGGTCCAGTTCTGTTACTTATGTCCCCATTGAAGGCTCTTTCAGTGGTGGACAGATGTTGTCATCATCTTGAGTAATGCAGAAAATAATTTTAGCATTAGTCTGTTCAACTCTGGGTGTCTGTCAATTATAGCCTGATATTGCAGAGGTCATGATAGTATAGTGCTATTTCAACCCTGTAACTGATGTCCCAAGTTGGATAGACTGGGTTTTAGTTTGTCACAATGGGAAGGTGTGGTTAATACCTTCAGAGCCACCACATTCTACTTTTATGAGTTCTTAGATGGCAATGTTAAAGTCTGAATGGCATGCTAGTATTATTTTTATAACGCAACAACATATTCTGTAGTGATGGATGTCTAGGAAGAAAAGGTGATTTGAAATTCAAGACTGGTTGCAAGGTGAATATATGCTTTAAAGTGAGAATTGTTGGGAATTGAAAATTAATTCAGTTAATTAAAACTTACCTTTCCCCTACTCCCAGTGGTATTCTTATTGTTGTATGCAACTAAAAGCTCTTCACCAATTATTATTCTGTGTTTAAGCATACATGATCTGCCTGACTGTGTGTTACTCTTTTCTCAAAAACAAAAAATGTGATGTCTTTCTTACATGGAGTATTGTCTGACATGTTTCACTGAAAACCAGCATTGTCTGCCGAGCTTTCATACTCTGTTGTTTTTGTCTTGATGTGTACTGCAATCATCACAATAAAAGAAAGATTGACAAAAAACAAAAAAGCTCACCTTTCCCTGCACCCCTCGGCCACCTCACTGCAAGCGTTAAAGTCACCATTGTGAATCACTGCAAAATATGCGAAGACCCCAGAAGGTGGCAGAGCCGCTTTAAATTTAACTTTGGTTTCCTGAGAATTCTAACTTTGGTGAATAACTCTGCATATGACACCTTTTAGAGGAAAAAAGCAGAAAAGACGGTTAGTGAAGAGTTTGGAATGGGAGTTATTTTATTGATACACCTTTTAAAGAAGTACATTTTTAAAGGAATGGAGACGGATGTTGATGCACACCTATATATTAGTAAAAAGTTCATGTAATGAGGTTTTTTTTTTCCTTTTAATAAGCCGCAAAACTAGTGAACAGTTAATGGTACAGAAAGCTAAAATAAGGACTGACGGAGGGTTGAAGGGTGGGAAGAGCAGGTTCTTAGGGAGATGCATGTGGAATCTTTCATTAAAGATTGTAAGCGATAATCTGGTCACAAGTAAGACCAACGAGGAGACCATCACAACCAGAGACACTTGGAAAAAGGTAGATGAGAACTATAATGTGTATATCTAAATGACAGGGTTTGGAAGGTGACTGGATGTGAGGAGTGAAGAAAGAGAATGCAAAGGAAATTAGCCTGTGGTAAATACAGGGAGTGCAGAATTATTAGGCAAGTTGTATTTTTGAGGATTAATTTTATTATTGAACAACAACCATGTTCTCAATGAACCCAAAAAACTCCTTAATATCAAAGCTGAATATTTTTGGAAGTAGTTTTTAGTTTGTTTTTAGTTATAGCTATTTTAGGGGGATATCTGTGTGTGCAGGTGACTAATACTGTGTATAATTACTAGGCAACTTAACAAAAAACAAATATATACCCATTTCAATTATTTATTTTTACCAGTGAAACCAATATAACATCTCAACATTCACAAATATACATTTCTGACATTCAAAAACAAATCAGTGACCAATATAGCCACCTTTCTTTGCAAGGACACTCAAAAGCCTGCCATCCATGGATTCTGTCAGTGTTTTGATCTGTTCACCATCAACATTGCGAGCAGCAGCAACCACAGCCTCCCAGACACTGTTCAGAGAGGTGTACTGTTTTCCCTCCTTGTAAATCTCACATTTGATGATGGACCACAGGTTCTCAATGGGGTTCAGATCAGGTGAACAAGGAGGCCATGTCATTAGATTTTCTTCTTTTATACCCTTTCTTGCCAGCCACGCTGTGGAGTACTTGGACGCGTGTGATAGAGCGTTGTCCTGCATGAAAATCATGTTTTTCTTGAAGGATGCAGACTTCTTCCTGTACCACTGCTTGAAGAAGGTGTCTTCCAGAAACTGGCAGTAGGACTGGGAGTTGAGCTTGACTCCATCCTCAACCCGAAAAGGCCCCACAAGCTCATCTTTGATGATACCAGCCCAAACTAGTACTCCACCTCCACCTTGCTGGCGTCTGAGTCGGACTGGAGCTCTCTGCACTTTACCAATCCAGCCACGTGCCCATCCATCTGGCCCATCAAGACTCACTCTCATTTCATCAGTCCGTAAAACCTTAGAAAAATCAGTCTTGAGATATTTCTTGGCCCAGTCTTGACGTTTCAGCTTGTGTGTCTTGTTCAGTGGTGGTCGTCTTTCAGCCTTTCTTACCTTGGCCATGTCTCTGAGTATTGCACACCTTGTGCTTTTGGGCACTCCAGTGATGTTGCAGCTTTGAAATATGGCCAAACTGGTGGCAAGTGGCATCTTGGCAGCTGCACGCTTGACTTTTCTCAGTTCATGGGCAGTTATTTTGCGCCTTGGTTTCTCCACACGCTTCTTGCGACCCTGTTGACTATTTTGAATGAAACGCTTGATTGTTCGATGATCACGCTTCAGAAAATTTGCAATTTTAAGAGTGCTGCATCCCTCTGCAAGATATCTCACTATTTTTGACTTTTCTGAGCCTGTCAAGTCCTTCTTTTGTCCTTCTCTTGACCCATTTTTGTCCTTCTTTTGATCCATTTTGCCAAAGGAAAGGAAGTTGCCTAATAATTACCTGATATAGGGTGTTGATGTCATTAGACCACACCCCTTCTCATTACAGAGATGCACATCACCTAATATGCTTATTTGGTAGTAGTCTTTCGAGGCTATACAACTTGGAGTAAGACAACATGCATAAAGAGGATGATGTGGTCAAAATACTAATTTGCCTAATAATTCTGCACTCCCTGTAGTTGATGGTAGCACCATTGAGCTGGAGATGTCCACAACTGTCTTGTGACAGATGTGAGAAATCTGCATTGTTGAAGTGTGGAACTTGTGAGGTCTTGATAGGTTAGATTAGCGTCCTTGAATTGGTATGACGTCTTGACCCATAGTGCTGCCATGATGAGGCTTGTGGTGTGAAGATGGACAACAGACTGACATCACATCACTAATTTATATACAGCCTGTCTTGCCAGCGGAAAGCGATATGCCCCGTCACAGCTATCTTCTTTCCCTGAGCCGGTGGAAGAATGGATGCCACCAGGCGACTAAGGTAATGAGGCAGTTCCTCATGGGTGATGGTGTTATGGGCATATGCAAATATTACAAGTTTTAAAATTAAAAGTTGTATTTCTTAAACTGTGTACTTTGTCTTTAAGACATTTTGCAAACTAACAAGTTGTTGGAAATGGAACATATTGTTTTTCATACAATGTTTCTTTAATACATGACCTCTTACCCATATTCAGTGAATTTGGTGTTCAGACTTTAGGACGCCATCTTGTCCTAGGTTTGTGTAATTCCCCAAGTCAGGGAATTTCCCACGTCATGTGTACCCATACGTTTTAGTCTAAACCTAGATAAGATGTTCCCATGTGAAATGACCAAGTTATGGCCTCGTATTTTTGCCAGGTTAAGGTAGGTCCTAAAATGACCTAATTGAACATCTAAGGCATAAATACATGTACTTATTAATAAAAGAAGAGACCAAGACGCTGCTCCATTTTAATGAGCCCTGGATTTTTATGTGATTTCGTCAGTTTCGGTCCTCCATCATGGACATTTGCTTATAAACTGTGCTGTGAGCAGTTTGTAGCTAATGGACAGAGTCCTTTAAGTTGGACATACCTGCATGAAGGTCTGTGAGGTCTTCCTCATTGGCTCGAACTCTGTCAATGATTGCATGGTCGTCCACTTTAACAAGAGTGATATCAGCAGCCTGCAGTTTCTGAAGGTCCTGCAGGAGGTTTTGGATATCCTGCTTTGTAGCTGGGGCAGAATCCTCCAAGTCAGTATATGGGTTTCTGGGGCAACATGACCCACTGGCTGCTTGGGTATACCATTAGGATTAAGTGGTGGTGGTGAGGCGGAGGCCTCTGAGTTTTCCGCTGTGTCCATCTTCGGCTGCGCCTGGGACTGGAGTAGTTTCAACATACACAAGGAACTGTACTCAATCCCATCAATCTGAGCCAGGGTGCTTAACTAAACCAGAACCAAGCGTCAGGTTCCAATGGCAATGGTGTAGAAAACAAAAAAGGTTCAGGCACTCCTAGGTTCAGAGCAGGCAATTTCATTGGAACCCACAGCAATGTTTCGACCTTTGTGGTCTTTGTCAAGCTTGACAAAGTCCGTAAATGTCGAAACTTTGCTGTGGGTTCCAAAAAATTGCCTGCTCTGAGCCTAGGAGTGCCTTTTTTGTATTCTGGAACTGGAGTAGTGTCCTGATGTCTCGGGTTTCTGCGGGTGCACTAATTGATAGCTATTGTGTTCTGCTCCCCTTACCAGGAACACTTTCTGCCGACGTCTGAAAATTTCTGGGAGATGGGCACGTAGCTGTGCCTGTTTAAACACTGCTATGGAGGGTCCCGAAGGCCGATAGGAGGGGCGTGCAGTATTCCGTGGCCCTGCGTCGTGGTCTTTTCATCCTGGACGTCAGGAAAAACGTAATCTCTGTAGGCATGAGTAAAACCGAAGTTGAATAATTGGTCACTCCTGGCCCAAGGTTCAAAAATATGTAAAATAATTGCTATTTACAGACTTTGGCCACAGGAGCTGTAAAATGTGCATCTGTCCTAGCTGGTTGGCCAGCTCCGCCCTGTCATACATTGATTATAATTGTTAAATTTTACTTATTGCATAGTGGCGCAGAACATGCTGGTGCTATATAAATAGTTGTAATTACGGTTAAAGTTATGTTTAGCAGAGGAGATAAAAACAAGATGGTCAGTTTTGCAGTTAATGACTTGTTTAAAGAAGGGAGGATAGGGTTCAGTAGTGGACAGGTAGACATGAGTATCATTGGCATAAAAATGGTATTGGATTTCAAAAGAACTCGAGAGGCAATATAGATGTAGAATGAAAAAGAATAGAAACATTGGCAATACCAAAGAAAGGAGTTTTAAGTGGAGACTGATCTACAACGGGCTCTAAATATATATGATACTGGTAAGCAGGAATCTGTTTTCCTAGATAAACTGAACAGCCTGCTGTCTTCCTGTTAACCTGCTTGATTTGAAATGCAGTTTTGTGGCAGTAGCCTATAGTAACATTCCTGGCTACAGTATGCTCAATTCAATATTCTTAATGATGTCATACACCCAGTGTTTTGCCAAACTTTACGTTATCATGAACATATTTACATTAGGAGTACTTGGTTTATTTAAGTGGGTGCTAATTATATATTCCTTATGTAAAATGTTTTTATTTTTAGAACTGCCTCTCAAAAGTGACATAACACCTTTGCATCTTTAAAGAGGCACTCATTAAAATAAACTTGCTGTTGGCATGCAGTAATACTTAAAGGGACAATATAGGCACCAAAACAACTTTAGCTTAATGAAGCAGCGTTTGTGTATAAATCATGCCTCTGAAGTCTAAGTGCCCAGTTCTCTGCCATTTAGATTTAAATTAATGTTATTTCTGTCCATGCATCCCCAGCCACACACTCCCTAGCTGTGACTGACACAACCTGCATGAAAACAAAATGGTTTAATTTTCAATCAGATGTAACTTACTTTAACAGTTCTCAACTCCTGCTTTGTAATTTGAACTTCAATTACATACAGGAGGCTCTTGCAGGGTCTAGCAAGCAATGAAGAGTGCAGGAGATAAGAAATTGTAAATTAAACAGAATTTTGCTATAAATTAAGTGTAAACATTAGATTACTCTTTACAGGAAGTGTTTAGGAAGGCTGTGCAGGTCACTTGCAGGGAGGTGTTCCTAGGGCTGTATTAACAAAGTGATTTAACTCCAAAATGGGAGAGAATTGAGTAGTCATGATCTATACAGCAAAACTGCTTCATAAAGCTAAAGTTGTTTTGTGTCTATAGTGTCCCTTTAAATGTTCCGTTGAAGATACATTGTTATAGACTTGCCATACTAGCAACCTCTTGACAGCTTCTTAGGCTTAATTAACAGTCAGGTTTGCAGGTTGAGATAATTGTGTTGTCTTCTCTAATGATTCCATATAACTCTGGGCTACATGATACAGTTTGCATTGAATGACTGGCTGTGGCTGACCTATTCAGTCTGCATTTAGTCTGCGAGTAGAAGTCTAAGCGCCATTCTGAGAGTGTGGTATTCCATTAGATTCCAATTCACTCTCACCACATCAGGTATCCCCAAAATAACATTATTACTTTACGGCAATTTAACTCAAACATCAGACTTTGCTTCCTCAGTCTCCTCTCCAAATCAGAATTTCCAATATCATTACAAAGACAGGGCTTTAACTCCTCTGTGACTTTCTTCCACAATGTCCCTTTCTGGAGTTACAGCTCTTTTGTTATAGGCAAATGCAATACATCTCACTTTTGTCCCATAAAGTTGAATTTCTCATCCCACTTAACTACAATCAATTTTATCTAAATGGGAAAATACTAGATCAAGAGAGATCCACATCATAGCGATTCATCTTACAACATGACCCAATGGTACCCTAAAAGGTTTGTGGTCCCAATGCTCAATCATTGAGGATCTAATGATCTGTTCCAAAATTCAGGAGGCTATTTGAAATTAGTTACAGGCTTGCATGAAAATGCCTCTGGTACTCCATAAACATTTATCTCCCCAACCTGGCAAGTGTACTACTTGTGTACCAGGGAAGTACTACTGCATATATGGTGCTGTGCCCCAAAATCCAACAACTGTGGTCAAGTCCATGATATCTGTCTGGAAAAGAACTTCTACAAATTAAATTACGGTGCACACATAAAAATACAATTACACTTTAATTGTGTAGTTTTGACACTGTTTTTAATTGCTTTCATCACATTAATTTTGTATACTTACAATGCTCTTGCAATAGGTTAATTGTAATACACTTTAGCTTATTTAGCACTATTTATTTGTCTCCCACATTTGGATTTAGTGTAGGACCCACTAATATTCGGGTACTGTGAAGTAGTAGTGGGCTTAATACAATATGGCCATGTGGTGGAACTGATTCCCCATATTTTGTCTTCTTAGATAGGCGAATTAAGTATCCTTATAAGATTATAAGTGTATTTTTATGTGTGCGCCGTAATTTAATTTGTATCTTGTAGAAATATTGGTCACTACGGCAGCACCATTCATGTAGAATGCATTTTTCGGGTGTGCCCCACAATCCTTTTTGTCTGAAAAGAACTTGTGGCAGAATGGATTAATAAGAAAAAAAGATTTAAAGGAAAACTCCAGTGCCAGGAAAACAATTAGTGCCAGGAAAACTAATTGTTTTCCTGGCACTGGAGGTACCCTCTCCCTCCCCCACTCCCCACTCCCCGGTTACTGAAGGGATGAAAACTTACCCCTCACTTACCTGAGGCAGCGACGATGTCCCTCGTCGCTGTCTCCTCCTCCGCGCCGCTCCTCCTACTGTCTTCGTCGGCCGGTGTGCGAGACTGATCCCGCCCACCGGTCGATGAGACCTAATGCTCCCCATAGGAAAGCATTGAAAAAGATTTTCAATGCTTTCCTATGAGGAAATGAGCGACGCTGGAGGTCCTCACACAGCGTGAGGACGTCCAGCGACGCTCTAGCAAAGAAAATCTTTGCTAGAAATCAGGAAGTGACCTCTAGTGGCTGTCTAGTAGACAGCCACTAGAGGTGGAGTTAACCTTAAAACTGCAATAATTACACTTGCAGGGTTAAGAGTAGTGGGAGTTGGCACCCAGACCACTCCAATGAACAGAAGTGGTCTGGGTGCCTGGAGTGTCCCTTTAAGTACAATGATGACAGCATCTCTCGAAAGTCATGTTGGCTGTGCCCAGTCTAGGTGCTTATTCCAGAAGTCCTGCAGAACGCTTCCCACCCCTCCTCATGTCTTTCCCCCTTCAACCCATCCTCATGCACAATGCGGGTATTTTATACACTTTTTTTGTGTGCTTAGGTGGAAAAAAGTTTGGTTACTTCTAAGTAACTTTCACAGATTTTGTCAAGAACAAACGTTCTTTCACATTCAGTCTACAAATTTCACTGTCCAGCATATTTTTGAGCACTTTTTTCCTGCAAGCCTTGCCCCTTCGCATTAACAAATCACAATTTTATTATATTTGTTTACTATGTAATTTGTGTAATTCTTTTATTGCATTTTATGGAAATTTATGCATTAAATTATTTTTATTATGGTACAATTTTTATGATTTATACTAATGTAATTATCCATCTATGAAGATAGAACATTAGTACTTATGGCATACCGTGCTTAAGTTATGGTTGCTCATGTGTAGAAAACATGTGTAATGAAAGATCAGACTAGCAGTTTGCGATTTAATCTGTTGCCATCAACAGATTAGATAGGAACGTATATAACAACGCTCCTCACAGCCGACACACTATCTTGAGAAAGCCCGGTACAGCGGGCGAAACGCGTTGAAGTGCGATTGGCATTCACAGTCAGAGGTCTGAGAATCACAGCCTGGCAAACATTGATTCCAAGCTGCAGTCGCCTTTCTGCACGAACACTCTGCCTTATCAGCACTGAGATCGGTGCGGAATTTGGCACTGCAAGGACTGTGGACGGTAAACGGCTGTCATTTGAGTGTATATGTGGTATGTTGGAGACGAGTACCACCACTTGCTGATGTAAGGGTTTTTTTTGGGAGAGGGAATCTTGTTTAATATGAATAAATAGCAGTATTATACTATGGCAAGTTTGTCTTGTATCTTTTTAAGGTGCAACCTTCACTGAGCTACACTGTATCCATAGATGTTACACCTCAACTGCAAGTCAATATTAGCCCTTTAAAGACTATCACCCAGGACTTTTTGGACCCTTGAGCAAGTTTTATCCATATGTACACTTATTCTGGTACATATGGTTTGATTGTATATATTATGAATCCACAGTTATAAGTTGTTGGTTTACATACTTATATTGATCGCCTATTTAAAGGTTATCAAACATAGCGCTGACACTCATTTTGCAAATATTATTTATGTAAAGATTTTAAGAAACTTTATTTTGTGTATAGCTGCTTGATTATATTATTTTTATTTGAAGATATTTTATGCAGTTTTAATTTAATATAGTTGCGCTCTCAAATAGTTGCGCTCTCCGGTGTGATTTTCACTTGTCCGCAATTGTTGTCTGGTTCTCTAAGACGCGTTTCGCGCGGTCCTTGGGCATTTTCAATCAGAGTTTCTCCTTCCCAGTTTGCCTCTTCTTTTAAATTACCGGCTTCGTCCTCATAGGTTCCCGCCTTCTGTCTTGCACCAATTACAAGTGCGGCTGATGACATCGTTGATCGCCCAGCTGATCTCCATTGTTATGGCGGAAGTGACGTCTTATCCGATCGCGTCACTCCTGACTTCTTCCGTAGCCATTTTACTTATGGGAACAGTCCTTCCGAAGAATGATCATGTATTGTGTTACCGGATTTCCTGTTTCGGACATTTTTGATGTGATCATCTCTGATATAGCTGTTATTTCATATTGAAATAAAGTCCTGGCATTTAGTCCCATTCAATGGGTCCGTGGCCGGTACTCAGAGGTTGCATGTTATGTTTAGGAGTATACATTAGATGAAAAAATATAACAGAAAAACAGAAGATAAAACATATCATCTCATTTATAAATTACTACTGAGGACTAGTGATGTCGCGAACATGACATTTTCCTTTCGCAAATGGCAAAGGCGAACTTCCGCAAATGTTCGCGAACGGGCGAACCCGGTGAACCGCCATAGACTTCAATAGGCAGGCGAATTTTAAAACCCACAGGGACTCTTTCTGGCCACAATAGTGATGGAAAAGTTGTTTCAAGGGGACTAACACCTGGATTGTGGCATGCCGGAGGGGGATCCATGGCAAAACTCCCATGAAAAATTACATAGTTGATGCAGAGGTTGGATACCAAGCTAGCCATGTCCCATTCCTTGTCCTCAATGATGTCATTGAAGGTCTCTTCCTCCACCCAGCCACGTACAACACCAAGGGTCCCCGAAAGGTGACAACAAGCCCCCTGTATTTTTTTATTTTTTTTTAAATGTACACTACTGTTACACCAGATATGAGTTGCACTGGTGTGAAACTGTGCCCTGGCAGGCCCTGAAACACACACGTGTGAAGGAAACTGACTGCTATTATATTACAGTCAAAAAAGTTGTTTTTTTTTAAATGCAAGCTATTGTGACACCAGATATGAGTGGTGGCACTGGGACTACCTTAAAAATATTGGATATCGCTAAAAATCATGATCACTATATACTTTCTCTGCAAACCTCTAAAATGAACCAAACTACTCATCCATCCGCTATACCACTTTATCCCACCCAGAACTAGTGCCCAGTTAAAATACTTGACTCTTACTTACCAACACTCAGTCATGCCACACACATTTCACCACTACTCTCACTGAATCCCTCTGACTACGGCTAAATTCATCTTCTACATCAGAACACTACTCCTAAGATTGGGTTGTATCCATGTCTCGGGTCTTTCATTTAGAATAGGGGCAGCTTCAACACGGACACTCCAGTGCATATTATTAAAAGATTGGGCAGATTGAAATCCTCAGTCTACAACCGATATATTCCTCATCCCGAGAAAGAAATGAGGAAAACTTTTAATAGGTTGGCTTTGTAAATTTGATGCAATAAGTGTGTTTTTCTTTAATTCCTTTTCACCCTCTTTGCATGAACCCGATTTACATATATTACTAATATGTTTCTGAACATATATATTATATTATTCACTCACTCACTCACTCTCTGGGCCGGCCTAAGACCTCATGCTGCCTAGATCCAACGATAAATGACTATGGGGGATAATGTATAATAAACACAGGTTACTGGCTATGGTGGATAATGTATAATAAACACAGGTTACTGGCTATGGGGGGATAATGTATAATAAACACAGGCTACTGGCTATGGGGGGATAATGTATAATAAACACAGGTCACTGGCTATGGGGGATAATGTTTAATAAACATAGGTTACTGGCTATGGGGGATAATGTATAATAAACACAGGTTACTGGCTATGGGGGGATAATGTTTAATAAACATAGGTTACTGGCTATGGGAGGATAATGTATAATAAACACAGGTTACTGGCTATGGGGGATAATGTATAATAAACACAGGTTACTGGCTATGGGGGGATAATGTATAATAAACACAGGTTACTGGCTATGGGGGGATAATCTATAATAAACACAGGTTACTGGCTATGGGGGGATAATGTTTAATAAACATAGGTTACTGGCTATGGGGGGATAATGTTTAATAAACACAGGTTACTGGCTATGGGGGGATAATGTTTAATAAACACAGGTTACTGGCTATGGGAGGGATAATGTATAATAAACATAGGTTACTGGCTATGGGGGGATAATGTATAATAAACACAGACAGTCAATTAGCTCAGGGCTACTCAGGGTGAGGGTTGGGCATGATCTTAAGGTCCACTTGGCAGTAAGCTACACTTTTATGCTCTGTGGGGCATGCATGCACTTCCTGAACTGACCACTTGGATGCATTGCTCTTTCCTTCACACCAGTACTTTAGCCCGTTTTAGTGACTATTTCACTCCCTCCAGGGGTACCTCACCTACCAAGGCTTACTATTTATCCCTATCCACTATAGCCCTCAGCCCTGCTTGCCAGGTTCCTGGCAATACCACTATGTTAAGTTTGACATATTAATGTGCATTATTATCAGGGACCTTTTTCCCACTGGTCTTCAGCACTTATTTACTGCATTAGTTCTAGTCAGCATCTGTGAGTACTTACCTCACTTACGCATACACCCCATTAGGGGAATCCTTTTCTGGCTACCGGTGGAGCCAGTTTTATATCTCACTACTATTTGTAGATGTTGTTCTATTAAAGGTTCAATACCCACGTCTTTTCCCCATTTTTCACTTTTTGTTTTTTGTTCGTGTCCCCCCCTTTTCCCTATAAGTACCATTACTCAAAGGGGTATAGACCATTGAGTGAGCAATCTCCCACCTTCATATAGCTTTATGTTTGGTGGTCGTTCTGCCCATTCTTTCATTTCTTTTTCAATTTTCCCGGGGTTAAGCCCCCTATACCCCTTGTAACCACTTCAGAGTCTGGGCAGCTGGTTTCTTCCAGCACCCCATATCCTCCGTTCCCTTTTTTTCTAATTATAATAAACACAGGTTACTGGCTATGGGGGGGGGGATAATGTATAATAAACACAGGTTACTGGCTATGGGAGGGATAATGTATAATAAACACAGGTTACTGGCTATGGGGGGGATAATGTATAATAAACACAGGTTACTGGCTATGGGGGGATAATGTATAATAAACACAGGTTACTGGCTATGGGGGAGATAATGTATAATAAACACAGGTTACTGGCTATGGGGGAGATAATGTATAATAAACACAGGTTACTGGCTATGGGGGATAATGTATAATAAACATAGGTTACTGGCTATGGAGGATAATGTATAATAAACACAAACACAACAACAACAAAAAATGAATGCAGCTTCAGAATTAATCTAAATTGTATGCGGTATAGGAGGTGGGAGGGTCTGGGAGGGAGGGTCTGCTGCTGATTGGCTGGAATGTGTCTGCTGACTGTGAGGTACTGGGTCAAAGTTTACTCAATGAGGACGAATAGGGGGCGGACGCTATGTTCGCCTGGAACTATTCGCCAGTGAACCGTTCGGGACATCACTACTGAGGACATGATAGTCGGATGTAATGGAAAACACATATGTATGTATAGACTATCATATATATATTTTATTTCTTTTTCCTGGGAGGGAAAATAGTAAAAGACACATAATAAAAGTATGTTAAAAATCTTGATAACAATTATTTAAATAGTATTCCACTGTAAAACAAATATATTTTAAATATCCTCCAAAAGATACATATTCTTAGTAGAAAGTACAAAATATCCTCAGTAAAAAGTACACAAAAATCCTAAACAGACCAAAAAATGTCTATTCACTGCTATTTAAAAAAACCCAAAAAAAAAACCTCCCAACTACTCTTCAGATTAAATAGCAATATTGAGCTATATCATTTTTTATAAAGACTATTTAAAAGACGTCCCAAAAAATTGAAAGGTGGAACACATGGAATGTGTTAAAAATATCTCTTTGGACAATGTTTCAAAATAGGATTTTAATATGAATATTTTTCCAAATTATGGTGAAAATAAATTTTTGGTCTGTTTAGGATTTTTGTGTACTTTTTACTGAGGATTAGAGAGAGGGTTGTACCTTCTAGCCCCTTGCTTTTTCCTTTCTTCCAAAGCTTGGATATTTTTTTTTTTTTTTTAAATTCTTTATTTTTGTTGTGCACAAATTAACAGACAGTTTCAATTCGTCACAGTAGTGGTAAACTGATATATGGTGTTTCAACATACAGTGCATAATGTGACATCTGAGAGTTCCGCACAGTTTTTTTTTTTAAAATTAAGGAACAGAACATGCATCAAAGACTAAACCTTCATGACTAATGGCTACTTGCAGTGTTATGCGGCATAATGGGAGTGTGGCAAGCTGCATAATATTATGACTAGTTAGAGCTGTGGCCCATGGCCCCATGCGTAAAAGTCGATAAGTAACCAGCAGTATATAGGGAACAACATGGCACGCGTCTGGTACAGAGGAAAGAGAGTGAGGCAGAGTGAGAGTTATGTGTGAGTGTGAGTGATTGTACATAGTTTAACATTTTTGCTCGGTCGCAATCACAGGAACAGACAGTGTAGTAACCTTCACGTTAAACGTAACTTGGTATATGATCAGGCAACACATTTGTAATTTCTATCAAAGGGGGTTGAGCCAGTGAGAGAAACATAACATTCTGCTTATGTGCATTACTGCCGACTGCGTCTTGAGTCCCTATGGTAGAGGTCTGGAAGCTATCGTGGTAGAATAGGGGTATGCCAAGTTACCCGGGCACAATGAGTGACACTAGCGATTTTGCAGTGGGGACAATTTGCGTCATTGCCTACCTGAGGAAGTCCCTCGGTCATATCGCCTATTGTCGGTTAACCCGGTGTGCAGGAAACTCATATATAACATGCAACCTGACTAGGTGCTGATGGTCGGCTATGCCGCGGTAAACGCTCTGACTAAACAGCTTGGTTAGGCAGTCTCCAATAATGCAAGACCATGATAGGAAACAGTATCCTAAGTTTAGTTACGTCTATGTGGGTCAGAGTAGACAGCTTGGAGGATCTCGGGGATACTTTAATATGAAATGCCAACGCGGGTAGTGAACCCTCCATGGCTAGGTGGGTGCAAAGGCTGTGTGTGGTCATTATTGCCGGTTGTTCCGGGAGACTGTATGGCCAGATATCGGGAGGTATGGCGTGGGTGGGTTGCAGGGCTAGTCAGTGTGAGTGTGGTAGCTCGTCGGTTTGTCGTGTGTGAGTTGTGATGTGGGAGAGATGGTAATATTGTTAGAGCAGTCATGTAACTCAGTGCTAACTAGCCGTGGGGGAATAGCTTCTCAACTCAGGTTATCGCCTATTGCTACTTCCGTAGGTGTGTACATCCCCTTAATAAAAGATTTTCCAATACCATGTCTTAAGCATCCTGCTCATAGGAGATTGTCTAGGGCTGAGAAGTGGGATCCCTGGGTGGGAAAGTTTTTTGCATTGTGTTTTACCTCGTTTATACAAGTACAATCATAAGAAGAAACAAAATAAATGAATAACGAGAAATCAACGAATAACGAAAAATCAAAAGGGAACGAAATTCAACCCAAAAGTCAATTCACTCTGGTCAGATGGCGGCCCATAGTTTGTGGTAAGTGTTCAGCTGTATCGCCCACCGTAAGTGTGTGGGTAACCATACGGGGGCCATGAGTCCCATAGAGTCCTGTCTTAGTCACCTTTCAATCAGTGTCCCGAATGGCCATCTCTGCGGGTCGTAACGTGCTGGTCAGGCCTTCCCTCCACAGAACAAGTCAGTCGGTCAGTGGGCGAGAGAGGTGTGATGGTAGTCCTTTTAGGCTTGAGGGTCGTTGCACTTGAGTATGGCGGACGGGTGAGGGTATTGTGGCTGATCCAGCCCATCCATATATAGAGATAGTCAAATCATAGTAACAGGATTGTGGAGCGGCAGTAAAACAGGATTCTGTGTTGTGAGTGTTCCCATCCGGAGCGCTTAGGTAGGAACTACTGTCCGTGTAGTGCGGGCTGTGCCTCTCGGGACAAAGGTCGCTGCGGTGGCCGGGTTCCACTCGTGCGGTTTGGAAGGAGCGCGGGACTGTTGTAGCGAGTCCGGTGGGAGGCCCAAGGCGGCCAGGTGCGTCGTCGCTTCCTGCAGGTCGGTTATAAGGTAGGTATTTTCCCCCTGGGTCACCAGGAGTTTGTGCGGGGAGCGCCATTGATATTTGATGGTATGTGCGCGGAGCAGAGTGGTGAAGGGCCGGAGAGTTGCGCGCCAGGCCACAGTCCCTCTAGAGAGATCTGCGTAAAGCGAGAGGGCCATGTCTTCGAAAGTGAGGGGTGTGTTACCTCTGGCGGCGGCCATCACCGCCATCTTGTCCTGACGCTTTTGAAATTTGATGATTAAGTCCCTGGTTGCCGTCTGGGGAGCTGTAGGCGGTTTCGGAATTCTGAACATGCCGTCCAGAATAACCCCTTTGGCATGCTTCGGCGGTAGTAGTTTGCTAATCAGACGCCGTATGAGGTGGGGAAGTTCAGACTCTGGGACCGTCTCCGTTATGCCTCTAACCTTTATGTTTTGGGCTCGGCGTGAGTCTTCCAGTGCCGCCATAGTCTGTTCCACCCTTTGTTGCTGTAATTGTAGCGTATGCACCTCCTGTCGGAGCGTAGACATTTGTTTCGTGTGGTTACGACAGTCTTGCTCCACGGTGCTCACGCGGTGTGTTAGGCCCTGAATGTCCTTTTTCATTTCAGCCATATCTCCCTGTATGTTTCTGCGGAGCTCTGCTAGCAGCTCCCTCATCTCAGCCTTAGTGACCGGGGCAGTGTCCGGCTTTGCCTGAGGCTGTGTCGGGGTATGTATTGCCGGCTGGCACGTCTCCTCAGGCTCGGAGAGTCCTTCGTCAGAGTCTACGAAGTCATCCATGTAGGCGTCTAAGTCGGGCTCTGGAGCGCCACGTGCTCGCCTCCATAGATCCCCTATGCTGGTGCCTGGCCTTGGCGGGTCAGGTTTCGGCTTTTTGTGTTTCCTGCCCATTGGTGTGCCGCCTGCAACAGTAGGTGGACTTTGGTAGCTTTTTGGGGGGTAAAAACGTTGATTTTCGCTTGATTCGGGCCTGTAGATCTCGGAGCTCTCAAAAGGTGCGACCAGTCAGTTCGGCTGTTGGCTCCGCCCCCAAGCTTGGATATTTTAGCCTATATATTCACTTGTAAGGATTGATCCCTAAATGGAGTATTGTAACAAATTCACTAAGAAATATTTACTTTTGTAGGTCGTAAAAGCGGAAATTGAAAAAAATAATCCAACTCTGCTATTTTTCCAGCTTGGACACATTGGCTTAACATTTTGAAATACTGTGGTCCGTTAGCAGTTTAGTGTCTAATAAAAGATCAGGTATAGACCATCAATATTTCTTCTTGCAGACCAAAGGTATGGGCTTATTGGACTTGCAAATCATGCAATTATTTTTTATTACTCGTGGTACGTGTTGACATTGCTGCATCATCCGGTTCTTCCATGACGACATTACTGGATCATTCGGTTCTGCAAGAGCAATATTGCTGGGCCATCAAATGAAGGTGGAATGGTATTGCTTTGCAATATTTTGAAATATACTTCTCCTTTAAGAATTGACCTGCCATTGGTTGAAAAGCAAAGTCATTGAACATTCTAAGAGCAGAGCATACCATTCTCTTTTTAAAACCTTTTTTTTAAAACCAATAATTCACCTTTGTGATTTGCCAGTACTTAAATCACAATATGGATTTACTTCTAGTGTCTATTGCATCCTTTGTCTCATGTATTCTGGCCATTTCGTGGAATTCTCTGTTTACTAGCCCAGGTTGAAATTTCAGTACCTCCTCCTATCTTTCCCTAGGCACAGATTGTCGGTGCTGCTGATTCCTGGCGCCTGTGGGAAGAGGGAGCTGTGAAATCCTAGCACCTCCACCCCCTCTTGCTTCCTTCCATCACCCCCCTGGTTTGTGTTGGCAGGTAACCTCATGCCTAAGATTTTACTGGCTCACAGATTGTGGCCGGTGCGATGAAAAGCTTTTCTGTCCCAGCCCTAGCAAAAAGCCACAGGCAGCCCTGTGAACACAGACTGCTCTTCTTGTGCATCCTGAATGAAATGGTTCAGGGAGAGGGGGGATTTACACCCCCCTCCCAATAATGGATTGCTTAATGGAAAAGGCCACAAGGACACAGCTATAGAAAAAATACTGATATCCATCTGCAGCTAGTGTTTAAACAGCTATTAAATAGTAGTAAAATTTTATTTTCTATAGCAAGAAAAATAATGGGAAACTCTTCAACGTTATTGAGCATGTATCTAGAGCAGAGAGTTATGTCAGTATTTCTGAAATGAACGCTATTTACAACTATGATGTTCATGAGTCATTCTTTCTGGATAAATTGATCATTTCTTTTATGTAATTATGTTAATGTTTTCAAGTCTTGTTTTTAAAGAATATATACAGAAAAAGAGGGAACCAGCTGATAATCTAAGAATAAGGAAATATACAAAACAGTGTAAATCCACATTAATTAAATTATATGCGCTGTTATCAAATGCACTCACAAGATAGTAGTGTAATCAGGCATATATAAGGTGCCTCCCCGGATGGTGATAGGGGGCTATTATCCACTTCTCCGGACGTTCACCACTAAGTTGCAGGACTCCAGGTGGTAGGTTGAAAGATAGCAACTTTAATCGGTACAATATAAACGTCTTAAAAATAATACTAAATGTATGGTCGGTCCAACGCGTTTCGTCCTAGAGATACAGGACTTCCTCAGGGACCAAGCAATAAAAGCATTAACAAAAAATTAAAAATGCAGCCTAACAACCCCCTCCTGCAAGTCTCTTAAATAGGTCTAATCCCTGAGTCCATATGAGATCAAGTGGGCATATTCTTTCTTCTGATTGGACCTGTGTTGGTTTCAGTCACCTCTTGTGGTTAATGCAATCTTTCTTCTATTCTTCGCAGCTGTTGTTTTCATTTTCAGCCGTGTAACCAGGCTATCATCCATGATGCCTTAGTATTACGTTTGTTATAAAGCCCCTACTGGAGATTATCATCGAGGAAAAATTGGACAAAAGAAAAGACTACTAAAATATAATACATAAAAAATGTATACATATAGTCTCTCCGTGATCCATAGTAATGTAAATCTCCTTCCGTGAATCAAATGAGTTTTATCTATAAGTGAAAACTATATTGTAAAAAGTATCTAAATTAGTATATTTCTCAGAAGTGATTTAATCTAATATTTTATTTATCACGTGGTAGCAAGGTTTACTGGAGTATACTGGGGCATCTCCAAGGGCTGTTTTTGAGGCTATTTCTACTCTGCATGTTTAACTTTTTTTCACTTTGTATTTGAGAACTATCTTTGGTTTTGTAGACCTGTCCAATGAAGAACTTTTCATCTTTTTGTTCCACCATCTTTCCTTTTGTTTCTGAGCCACTGCTGGTCTGACCCTGTAAATTATTATTATTATTATTATTATTTGCTAAAGTGGGAATTGTGAACTCTTACATTGTGATTCAAAGTTACTTTTTTTTTTAATTTAGGTTATAGTATCCAAACTAGGAGCTGATCTGAGCTTTTTCTTTTCCAGTTTGGCTAAATTGGCCTTACATTTTAAATAACGCTGCCTATTGTGCTCTTGTTTTTGTGCAGAGGTTTGGCTAAGAATGAGTGCAGAAAGAGCAATACATGAGAGGTGACTGTCAGGTTTATTTATTTGCTTTTCGTGTTTGTGGGTTTTGCAAAGTCTTGCACTAAAAGGTTTTAAAATAAGTGAAATATTTTGTTTTTTTTCTTGAATTAAATAGCTGCTGTTATGTTAATTTGAATTGGAGTCTTAGTTGTTAACTAACAATCACCAGATTTTACTATTTACATGACGTAAAATCATGATTTTGATTGGAGGACCATTATAGGCACCCAGACCACTTCAGCTTAATGAAGTGGTCTGGGTGCCAGGTCCATCTAGGGTTA
This sequence comes from Pelobates fuscus, assembly GCF_036172605.1. Taxonomy (NCBI): domain Eukaryota; kingdom Metazoa; phylum Chordata; class Amphibia; order Anura; family Pelobatidae; genus Pelobates; species Pelobates fuscus. Next base: position 69,071,480 of record NC_086317.1, on the reverse strand, counting down.
ACCCTGCAGCTGTAAACATAGCAGTTTCAGAGAAACTGCTATGTTTACATTAGGGTTAATCCAGCCTCTAGTGGCTGTCTCATTGACAGACGCTAGAAATGCTTTCCTATGGACTGATTGAATGCGCACACTGCTCTTGCCGTGCATGCACATTCGGCGGATGACGTCAGAAGAGGGAGGAGAGTCCCCAGGGCCGAGGCAGCCTGGCACTGGAGAAAGGTAAGAATTTTACCTCTTCCTCCCCCTTCAGCCCGGCGGGAGTGGGACCTAGAGGGTAAGGACACAGAGGTGAGTATTATGATGTATCTCTTTCTTTATTCCTCAGCAGCAAAGAAAGGATACTGTATGTATTCATAGAAAAAAAAGCATATACCCCAAAGGGTTAACCAACATAACATATCACTTCCTTTGCCAATGAATGCCGGCGGAGGAGAGGAGGCAGTGTGGGCAGCAAGGAGGCTCTTTTTGCAGCTTCCCACTCCTCCCTCGCGCACCCTCTGTGATGCCTGGAGCCGGAATATGACGTCATTCCGGCCCCTGGCATACTAAACAGCGCGCTGGAGTGAGGAGCTGCCCCACACTGGACCCCAGGGAGGTAAGGAGGCTGGATGTCTGAGTATGTGTCAGGATGTGTAAGTGTTTGACTGTCAGTGTGTGTGTGTGTATGTGTGTGTCTGCCTGTGTTTGTATCTGTCAGTGAGTGTGTGTATGCCTGTGTGTGCCTGTGAGTGGGTGAGTGTATGTATGTCAGTGTGTGTGTGTGTGTGTGTATCTGTCAGTGAGTCAGTGAGTGTGGCTGCTAGTGTGTATCTGTCAGTGAGAGAGTGACATGAGGGGGCGGCAAAATGGATCTTTGCCTAGGGCGTCAGAAATCCTTGCCCTGAACTCAATAGTTGGCAACACTGGTTCTCCGAGGAAGAAGACGTCCTCCAATGGTACGTATCCGCCAGAATGTGGAAGGGACTGGTCCAAATAGTGCCAAAACCAATTGCGAAGCTGAAAGGAACAGAGCAAAAACAAAGTAGTAAAATGTGTTCATTGATAATAAACATACCCACATGGCACAAAATAAGCATAATAATATAGCCAAATAGAAAATTGGAATAGTACCATGACACAGTAGTACAAATAACTGAATACAAAATAGTAATATGAAGACCGTACAGCAACATATAAATAAAACCCTTGGGGAGGGCATAAGCATACCTGTATCGGGTGGGATAATACTTGCCTCCGTGTCCTTAATCTCGTGACTTTATGTCATGTAAATAGTAAAATCTGGTAATTTTATTAAAGGACACAGAGGCTCCTATTATGCTAGTTCAAAGCTGTGAAATAACCGTAACGGAAAAATTAGATGTTAGATGAAAATATAACTCATGGAAAGTAGATTCACGTGACCAATCAGCAGCACGGAGAATGTCTTCCAGCCTGCAGCCCAAGGAGAAAGCCTTAGACGCCATGGCACCCCTAGCAGGGTGTGCTCCTTAAGCCGAAACCTCAATGTCAGCCGTTGCCATTATCCACTTAACCCAACCAAACAATGTAACTGTAGAAACAGAATGATGAGGATATTAATGTGCTAAAAACATGATGGATCCGAGATTCATGTTTCTTGAGACAGGCAACTGGACACTGTTGACTATTCTGAGGAAAACAAGGATAATAACTAAAATAATACAGGTTTTCATATGTTTAGAAATATCAAACGAAACGCCATTAGAGGTAAATGAACGTGCAAGTTGTTTGAGCGAAAGCACCAAATTCTCTGGTCAATTTTCAAAAAGGAGAAGAACAAGGCTTACATCCCATAATGAGGAGTACCTAGGACGAGGTTAGGAGTGCAAATCTGATCCCGCGAAGGAGGAAAGCTCCTTGACTTGCCGGAAAGCCATCCAAACCATGGTGACATGCAGAAATAGCTGAACGATATACATTTATTGTGCGATAGGCTAGGCCTTGGTCGAAAAAAAGTGAAGGAACGTCAAAATGTGACTCACAGATACACATACGGGATCCACGGGAAACCATTGGATGCCAGAGGCTCTGGGTTTGGTCTCCAACTGAATAACGTTGGTAGTTGGGAATTTAACCGTGATGCAAAGAGATCTATATCCAGTGGGGCCCAGAGTGACTGTAAACTGAGAAAAATTGTAAAATTCAGTCATCAATCGCTGGCATCTCTTAGATGTCGGGAATGACAATCTGCTACTACATTGGACATTCCAAAATGTGTTCCGCTTGTATTGAGAGATTATGATCCAGGCAGAATTGCCAGAATTCCTTTGCCATGTCTGCCAAGACCATCGACCTCCTGCCACTGAGATGGTTGATGTTATGTACAGCTGAAATGTTGTCCATATGTAATAGGATGGAGCAGTTTGTCGATACCCTAAGGAAGCTCCGCTGGGCTTCTGATTCCACCATGAAATCCGAGGGAGTTCCAAAACTTGCCTGGCCGTTCCATGCCTCCATGTATTGTAGCCATCAAGTGAGTTTCTCATTGGCAGCTCAGTCGAGAGGAACAGAGTCTGAGAGTGAGTGACCAAAGCAAAGGTGTTTGGCTTTTAAACGCTGTAGGGCTCTGTAGTGAGGGTGAGAGGAGGACGATTATCCTTGCCAATTGTCTCAGTGTAAGAACAGGATGGGCCAGCGTCCTACGGATTTCGTTCTTGATTGACTTGACCTTGGTGGATCCATTGTGAAACGTATGAATTCCATGGATTGAGAAGGTTCGAGGACCGACTTGTCCCAGTTGATTAAGAAGCCCAGGTTGCAAAGTACTGCCATCGTCCAAGACAGGTGTTAGACGAGCAGGTGAGGATCATGTGCCATAACAAGTATAATTTCCAAATATGAAACCACTGGTTTCAGTAATTTGGTGAAATACCAAGGGGGCGATGAAAGACCGAAGTGAAGGCATTTGACATGGTCTCCTCCCATCAGAACTGTAGGAATTGCTGGCAATTTTCGGCCATCAGAACATTGAGGTATGCTTCTTGTAAGTTGAGTTAGACCATCCAGTCCCCCAACAGGAGAATATTCACTGAGGTAGTGAATACCTTCCATTTTGAAATGGTGGTATGTGACAAACGCGTTTAGGGGGCATAAGTTGATGACTGGTCAAACACCTCCTCCTTTCTTGGGGACCAGGAATAGGTTGCTTAGTAAATCTGGAGTGTGAGAGGGAACTTCCGCAATTGCGCCTTTGGACGTAATAGTCCGCATTAATGTTGACACTAAGGTATGTTCGTGCACAGAAAAATCGATTCGCCATTGAAAAAACTGTTGAACAGGGCATTGTATAAAATGTATGCTGTAACCCAGAACAGTTTGTAGAACCCAAGCATCTGTTGTTAAGCTGCACCAGGCATCAACAAAATGACACAGTCTGCTCCCCACAAGTGATAGGGAAGAAAAATGGTAAGGTAGTAAACTCATCATAAGGCCAGCCATAGAAAGACCCTCTGGTTCCACAAGACTGTCAAGGCCTGCCCCTGACTGGGAAGAATGGTGAGGTGGACTTGGTCTCAGGAACCTGGAATTTGGAAGGAGCGGATCCTTGAGAACTCCGGTACTGGCTCCAGGAAGAATGGCCGTGCAGATGGCCCTGATATCTTCCATTTTCGGAAAAAATTGTTTGGGAGAACACCCTTTTCATATTTGTTTGCATCTTATCAATTGCCGTAATTGTCCATAAGTAGGTGCATAATTCCTTAACGCAATAGTCTCCAAAAAGGAGGCCTTTTGTCTGGGGCCAAGGCTCAGATATAACAAGGTTAACTAGCTTTGGCTCTATTTTAATCAGTGTGGCCTTGCGTCTTCCAGTGACTAATACCATATTTGCATTGCCAAGCAAGCATACGGATCATTGGATCCAACCTCTGATGGGCATTAAGTCCGCTGGTGTGCCACCCGCTAAAGCCGTGGATCCAAGAACGTCAAGAATTTTATCTTGGCATTTTCATAGGGACAAATTTAGGCCTTTAGGCTGCCTCGGCCCTGGGGACTCTCCTCCCTCTTCTGACGTCATCCGCCGAATGTGCATGCACGGCAAGAGCAGCGTGCGCATTCAATCAGTCCATAGGAAAGCATTTCTAGCCTTCCACCCAGTCTTGCCTAGCAATTGGGTGATTTTAGGGTCAACGTCAGGGGTGACGCAAGCATTCTGTCCGTAGTTTATTCCGTGTATAATTTTTTAAATAACTTTCTAATACATGCGGCAATATATCTCGCCACGTGGTCTAAGGGGTAATCAGAATATCTCAGATGAATAGTCAATATACTAGCCGAGGTCAGGGACACAGAATGGGACACAGAATGGGACACAGTGATAAGGGAAAGCCAATAATCAAGGATACCAGAAGTCAGGGAAGTCAATGAAGCCAAAGTCAATAAGCAGATACACACAATCAGGAACGCATTCTCGGATAGTCATCTAAGGGAAACCACAACAGGGCCATGAGGGAAAGTAAAAATGAGTTTAAATAAGCCTCCTTCAGATCCGATTGGCAGTAACCAGCCTTTGACCCTAGAACGTGCGTGTGTGTCTTTTGTGTGACGTCACACGCACGTGGTCATTACTGTGGGCGGACGTGGGGCTATAAAATGGCGTGGATCCGCAGCGGCCATCAACATGTTGCAGGAGTCAGATATACTGGCACAGGGCTGCTGAGCAGTACTGCCGTTAATGTCAGGAAGGCAGTTACTATCGCAGATATCATAAGGTGAGGATGCATACGTGACACTACTCCAGTTCCGACTCAGATTCGGAAGACTCAGACAGGGCTTTTGCCCTCTTCCAACTCCTCACCGATCTTACCCTGTGGGTGGCTCTTTGTTGTGCTGCAACCACATCATTTGTGACCGGACGTACACTGTCCGTCTTTAAAGTTTTGGAGGCCTACTTGTCCACGTGACAAGACTTTTTGGTGGATTTACACCCACTGGGAACTGCTCGTTTATTTTCCGTGGGGTTAGGTGTAGAAATGTGATATGACCGCTGAGTGGACATCAGGGCATTACTAATGGAGTGGGACAGATTGTCTGACATGACTCCCATAGCGTTATAAATGGCGTGCATCACCGATTTAGTCATAGTAGCATCAAGGAGGGAATAAAACTTTTCCGAGTCCATTTACTCCTGTGATGCTTAAGCCACTCCAGAATGGGTACGGGGCTTGGATACAGCCTGGGGTAAAAGGTGGCACTGGTGGAAGAACTGTTAACGGTGACTTGGGGTGGGGGGGCTAAAAACCAGCAGGAAATGGAAATGATAGAGCAATAATGCTCTAGCAAAAATGTGTGGCAAAAATGCATGAGAACACAAACCGATACCAATAAAAGTATAAACAGAAAAAAAGTTACATCAAAAAAGCAATGATATGACAAGGAGAAAATTGGTAGTACAGTGGGACCTCGGTTTACAAATTTAGTGCGTTCTACGGGATGTTTCCTTTTTTTTTTTTAAATTTTTTATTTTGACATGCATAGTGATAACAAACACGCCGGCACTGCCACAACAGCAGGTACCGGCCCTTAATCGACATAGGTTACATCTGCACATTTTTTGTTATAAGTGTCATGCTTAGTTCAGGGTTAAACTACAGCTTGTGTCAGTATAACAGGCAACATAAAACATTGAAGATCTGGACGTATACTGACATTAAGATTAGGTAATAAAACAATACTAGTACTGGAATGGTCAGGCTAGCATGAAGTGTTACGGTTAACCGGAGTGAGTTAAATGTGTACATATTTTTAAAAAATAAGAATTTAACATGAGGTTAACAGGTCAGTAAACATTAATAATTATTAGTTTAGCATGCTAGGGTAAACGAGTAAATAATATAACACTGGAGCTTAGACATGTATTGCGTTGCATTAATTAATAAGACAGCTTTTACGTTAAAGTATTGGTTGGCCGTTGTTAACTGCAGGAATAGATTATCGGGTCCACCGCTGTTTTTTACAGGTTTAAGTTTAACTTCAAAATATCCCTCTGTCTATGACTGACCCGTTAGAGAATATGATAAACCAGTATGAGTGTCGCTAACTGGGCAGCATTAAAAAAAAAAAAGACCATATTAACGTCGCTTGGTAGTGCTAGAAATGAGTGATATGTCAATGGGAGCTTTCTCTGAGTCTGACACAGTGTGAGATGTCTTAACATATACGATAACATAGAATCACATAGCAAAGGGTTAGTGATCGTTTGAGAGATAGCAACAAAAAGGAAAATCATACTGTAAATTATAAAGATAAAAGTCAATGCGTGGTACATATCGATTGTGCATCTGGTCGTCGGAGAGGGTGGTTAGTCAGATGGCAGTCCCTAGGGAAAGTTCAGCCAACCCCTGTCAGCGGCAAAGCCGTTACCCCGCCGGGTATCACCTTGATGGCGTCTCCGCCTTGGAAACTGGCTTTGTCCGTAGGCTGTGTAGTGTGGTCTTGTTTTGTGGCCCGGCTGGAGGCTGTAATCCCACGGGGCATAGGTGCGCCATGCTGGTGCCTGAGGCCTTGGTCCTGTGGGTTGCTTGCGCGTGTGGCTTGCTCTAGGCTCCAGCGTGTGTGAGTGTTCATATCTGAGCCTCCTGGTGCCATTTCCCGGTTTATCGGTCTCTTGTCTCTGAGAGGCCTGGAGATCGTTCTGAGGGCTTGCGGCCGGGGGTCGTAGTGATGGCGCCGGGTGTCCGGGCGGATCAGCCTTGCTACCGCTCTCACCGCTTGGCTGTATGTCATTCCCTTGGAGCAGAGTGTCGTCCAGAAGCTTTTGCAGATTTTGTCAAACTGCTCCAAGCTCTGCTTTGGCGGATGGGCGTTTGAGTCGATTGGTCTGGGCCTTTGCTGAGTTGCCATCTGGGCCATGTCTCGCTTGGATGGTCTCCCTGCTGACTGCCCGGCCGGTAAGGCCAGCATTGGGCAGTCCGACTTGGTAGGCCTCTGTCTGGCTAGCGTGGCCGAGTTATGTGCTTCCGCCATTTTGGATGCCCCTTCCCCCGTGGTGCTTGGAGGTGTCGCTGGCTCTTGCGGGAGATGCCGGGCTCGGGGTGCACCGGTTGGCGGGGACCGGGATATCCCCCACCGGTCCATAGGGGGGGGGGAGGCAGCTCACCAGGCTCGCTGTTAGCTGCGTGCGTCCGGCGGGAAAGCGGCCGCCTTTCTCCGCCGCCTCCCACGGTAGGCCCCGATCTGCCGATGCGGTGCCCGGTTACCCTGGACATCGAATTTGGTGTCTCTGGGTTCGGGCCGGTCTCCCCAGTCCAGTGGGTCCCCTTGTGGGAGGGTGAGCACTTAGTATCCCGTTTCATGCTCGTTTTAGTGCCTGGTGTTTGGGAGCTCGTCCAGAGCACGTCTGCCCTGTTCGTTGGTCAGGCTCCGCCCCCCCTACGGGATGTTTCTTATTGCAAAAAATTTGTCAACCGAAACGCAGTTTCCCATAGGAATGCATTTAAAACCAATTAATCCCTTCTGGAGGTAAAAAAAAGTCAAAATAAGCTGGCATGGAAACCAACCCACAATGCTGAACAAACAATAAAAGGCATGCAAACGACAAAGCTCAGCTCCCTACCTTTCCACAACTGGAGAAATGCACCAAAAAGTCCCAAAACAACTGCAAACAATTTCCAGAATGGCTCCAAAACTCGATGCAAAAGCCGCTCCAACACCTCCACACTCGACGTGGCGAGGCTCCAGCATGCAGGGGGCAGTGCTATAAACCTCACAGGTGCAGTGCATCCTGGGGAAACTTGCTTTGTATTGTGAAAAAAATTTGTAAACCGAGGCATTATTTTCAATGGATTTTCATTTGTAAACTGAAAATTATGTTAACCGAGTCGCTTGTAAACCGAGGTCCCACTGTATACTTAGCTGAGGAAACAGCAATAAAGAAAGAGGAGTGGTCTAAGGTCCCATGGGGATTTACTGCCCAAGGAGCATTGTCATTAGATGTTATGTTGGTTAAACCTTTGGCGGTATATGTTGGTTTTTTTTCTAAGAATATTTACAGTATCCTTTCTTTGCTGCTGAGAAAGAGATAAAAGCATAATAGGAGCCGCCGTGTCTTTTAATAAAATCATATTAATCATTTACAATCTTTACTATGTAGCTAATTATAGTGAGTTAACCAAGTTGGAAATATTAATTACCTCTGCTATTTTTCCAACCCTGCTTTTTTGGATTTAATTTTGCATCCCGATTGTCCTCTAACCACAACATGCTGTTGTTAAAGTAACTGATGTATATGATAAAGATTTATGTGTTCAGTGATAATGACTTTTTCAGGATGCCGCATTAGCTAATGTATGTGGGCAAAGAGACCAGTCCGGGAAAATGCTTTTTTTTTTAAATTAATTTTGTTTGCGTTTGCGGCTTTAAATTTTTTTTATAATTCTTTATTTTGTTGCACAAAATATTTTCAAACAAGCACATGTTGCCATAGTACAAAGATAAAACATTGAATCGGTATACAAGAAGGTTAGTATGGCACAGAAAGTCATTGCACCTTTTTCAATATGCACAAAACAGGAACAGTAAACAGTTTGGTTAGTCACATCTACATAGTGGTTTAGACTTAGCGGAGCCAGATGGTTCTGGTTGTGTGCTACAGTTCATGGTCGGGCTTAATCTACAGTTTGGTTATGCAGCTATGTAGCCTGTGTGATCGACTTTCATATCTACTACGTGAAAAGATAGTCGTGGTGGAGCAAATGTTGGGCAGGCAGGGTGGGTCTCGCGTACTGCGTTGTCCTGTCTCTGCAGGACGGCTGGCTGGTGGTCTGCTCCCGTGAGGGCAGGTATGATGGATCTTTGAGCTATTCTGGTGTTAGGAGTGCCCTGCTCTGTCTCTGCACTGAGGGTGATGACCCCTAACCAAAGGGGCTACGTGGGGTGGGGGGGTTGGCCAGTAGGTGCCTGACAGTGTGGCCTCAGTGCTGTGTGTTCCTCAAGAAATGCTGGGTTTTAGGGCCTAGTGCCCATGTGGGTTCTGAGGCGTGTGTCTGGCCGTTATGTTCCCCAGGGGCTAAAACCTGCCTGTGCATAAGTGAGTAATCATGTGAAACACATAACATAAAAAATAAAGAAATTAAAACTGTTAAACCAGCAGAAAATAACATATAATTAGCTGGAGCGTTAGAGGTATGGACCATTCATGGTGAGGTAGTCCATTACTGTTAGACCTAGGTTAACGTGAGTGTTCATGGAACCTCCTGGGATACAAGGTGAGGTGGTTGCTGGGTCCCAGTGCTCTCCACTGGGTTTTGCTGGCCTTGTTGTGGTCGTGTTTGACAAGCTGAGGGTTTTCGGGAAATTGGTAGCTTCATCCATTGAGTTGAGGACATGTGTTGTCCCTTTGTGGGTGACCTCCAAGAAACCTCCTGTTCCCCACCTGTAGGCTATGCCGGCTGCGCATAACTGTGTGGTGGCCGGGCCATGTGATTTGCGCCACAGTAGGGTAGCCTGTAAGTCCTGATAAAAGGTAAATTCTGAGTCCTCAAAGGTTTGGGGCGTCTTGCCCTTAAGCGCAGTCATAATATGGAGTTTGTCTTGGATTGTAACGCATGTTAGGATTATGTCTCATACTGCGGGGGACTTTAGGCGAGTGTAGGTCGGGAGACGGTATATTCCATCTATTGCGATTTTCTTTGCAGCTACGTGGGGGGAGTATGGTGGCCAAGAGGCGCCTAACGTAGTGTGGCAACTACTCTGCCGAGATGGCGGTGGGGATTCCTCTGATTTTAATGTGTGTGTGCGCCTTTGCCGGTCCTCTCTGGTGGCCATTTTGAGTGCCATGAGTTTCTGGTTAAGCTGGATGTACCTTGTCATCGAGGGATGTTAGAAGAGTTTTGACCTCCACCACATCTTCCTCCGTGGCTTTCACACAGTCAGTAACAGACAAACAGACAAATTTCTGTTTTGAGAAGGGGCGAGTTGGCTGCTAAGAGCTTGTGGATGTTGGCTAGCAGGAGTTTTAAATCTCCCTTGGGGCCGCGTCGTCTGAGGTTTCAAGCCTCTGGGGCTGCATTGCCCTTATGATTGGAGATGTCTCTGGTCGTTCCTGCTCTGGGCTGGGAGCGCGGTCTGTTTCCCGCTCATCTCCTGCAGTTGTTGGCGCGGGCCTCTGCTGCATGGACCGCTGCAGCAGCACTCTGCTGTCTCTGCTGGTTTTTAGGATCTTCGTCCCATGGCCGGCGGATGAGCTGGAGTGGCAGTCAATGAGGGGGATGGAGGGAGCCCCTCTCACTCCGTTGGTTGTCTGAGCAGGAATTCCTCAAGGTCCCGGATTGTAGGTGCAGGTAGGCCTCTGGTTTGCATTTGTGGCTTTTAACTCCTAAACCATAATTGTTTGTTGAACGATCTAATCTGTCAGTTCCTTTCCGCTCTATGCCAGTGTGGAAATTAAGTTTGAAATTTACTTTGGAATAGTTTTTCTCTTATCCTTGTGGGTGTTTTATTACTCTGTGACAGGGGTCAGCAGCTTATGACACATATGGTGCATTTGCACAGCATATGAGGTTGCCAATCCCAAGTAAGCTGAAGATTTTGGAGGATTCACCCACAGAGGATACACACACAGAGATTCCAGTGGTACTTCCTCAGATATCCACTGGTGCCTGATTACAGTAAGAGCAATTTGAACGTGGCAGTGCTGGGAGGAACTGATCTCAGATGGAGAAACAGCCTAAAAATAGTTAGACATTTAACAATAGTATCACCATATAAACATTCAACACACTACCCAAAACCCCAATCTAAATAAATATTTCTATCCCGTAAGACCAGTATATCTGTGCAATAAGTGTACGAAATACCAGTTAATACTTTAGTGCAAATAAATACCCAGTCCAATATCTTAGTCATGTGACATAAAGTGCTTAATGTGAGCTCAAGGGCTCGTGCATAAGGTGCAAAGTAAAAGCACATAAACCATATACATAAAGTTCAATAAAGAGCACATATGGTAAGTGAAAAATGTAATCACATAAAATGTGCAAATATAAAAATGTGAACACATAAATCATGTGCAAAAATACATAATGCATATAAAGTGCAAAATGTGAGCACACAATCATGTGCATAAGTGCAGATGTGAGCACAAGATGTGCAGGTGTGTGCAATGCCACATACATGAAGTGTAATTATATATTAAGCATACACAAGTGCAAAATAAAAACCACTAAGTGCAGATTACCAATTCATATACAAAAAAAAACTTACATGCCTCATGTATTCTCCTAGCAGACAAACCAGTATAACTAAATCTTAATACAATTATATTCCTTGGAAACTATCGCTTATAGATCAAATTCAAAAACATCACCCCAGAGGGAACAGAACTATTCCCAAACGTATGGGTCCTACAATACAGACTCTTATAAGGTTTCCATGAGGGAAGTAGATTGACAAATCCATATTTGGGTTGGAATGTGTCCTTAATAATTCCACTTACTCTCCGAGCACCCTGCTTGTTGTAGATTTTTTCAATTGATGGGAGTTGAGCACCAATAATATATTGAGCAGTCTTCACTACTCGTTGAAGAGCCTATCCGCTTCGAAACTGTTCCCATACCATGATAAAATAATTTTTTTCAAAATGCTTTCAATTGTACAACGGTAAAAGTTTATCATTATCTGTGGTGATAAACATGCTTTCTTCAGTTTTCTTTAAAAAAAAAAAGATGCTGATGTGCTTTCTTAACTACAGCAGTAGAAATGGTGCTCCAAGACTAGTCATCTGAAATATGTACTCCCAGAAACTTAAAATTTGTTACACGTTCAACCTTATCTCCATTTACATATTTACATAAAGTCCACAATGGTCTTTTTGATGTTAAGAGCCAAGTGGTTTTTAGTACACCATTCATAGAGACACTGGATCTCGTTCCTGTAGGCCCTTTCATTTTAATTTCTACAGGTCAATCACTGTAGTGTCATCCGTAAACGTAATTATTTAATTGGTGTAATAAACGGGGACACAGTCATAGGTGTGCAAAGAAAAAAGGAGAGGACTGAGCACACATCCCTCCGCGACACCAGTGCTTAAAGTCAAAGTAGTGGACGTCATATCCCCAAACATCACAGTCTGTAGCCTATCTATACTAAAATCCAGTATCAGATTACAAAGGGAGGTATTCATATTCAACTGTGTAAACTTACGTATTAGCTCCATTGGTGTAACAATGTTAAAAGCAGAACTGAAATCACAAAATAACATTATTGCATAAGAATGGTTATAGAATATTTGACTAACCTCAACATCTGAGGAAAGGGATTTAGGTTTAATTGTTTCAAATGACTTAAAGGGACACTGTAGGCACCCAGGCCACTTCAGCTCATTGAAGTGGTCTGGGTGCAATGCCCTATGGCACGCCTATGGATTGAGTCCTGCAGGAACAGCGGTTTTTTTTTTTTGAGCAGGAACGCTGTTCCTGCAGGCACTCAGCACCCCCAAATGCCCCCCCTTCCTCCCCCCGTGTTCCCCCTGTCATGGGGGGGGAAAGAGGTGATGGATCCCCCCCCCCTCTCCATCTCAGCCGCGGCAAGGGAGCTGTGTCCTTTCTGCTCCCTCTCGCCGCACGCCGTTTGCTGATGCCGGGAGCCGGAATATGATGTCATATTCCGGCTCCCAGCTACAGCAGACAACCCGTGCAGCCGAGAGGGAGCAGAGAGGACACAGCTCCCCCGCCGCGGCTGAGATGGAGACAGGCACCCGACCCACTGGACCCCAGGGACAAGTCCACGCCAGCACTCCAGGTAGGGAGGCTTGGTGGACATTTATTAATTTTTAAAAAATCATTTGTGAGTGTGTGTGAATGTGTATGTGTGAGTGTGTGTCTGTGAATGTATAAGTGTGTCTGTGAGCGAATGTGTGTCTGTGAGCGTATGTGTGTCTGTGAATGTATGTGTGTCTGTGAATGTATGAGTGTGTGTACGCATATGTATGTATGTATGTATATATATATATATATATATATATATATATATATATATATATATATATATATATATACACAATACTGTCCAATGCTTGCACTCCAGTACAATTATATGGATATAGCCCGGTGCTTATCAGCAAAATTAATAGAAATCAAAAATAGGAAAAAGCACTCCAAGGACTTCTTTCAATGTTGAAAAAATAAATAACTTAACTTTATTCGGCAACTGCCATGAGAAATCAACGTTGATTTCTCATGGCAGTTGCCGAATAAAGTTAAGTTATTTATTTTTTCAACATTGAAAGAAGTCCTTGGAGTGCTTTTTCCTATTTTTGATTTTTATATATATATATATATATATACACACACACATACACACACGAGTGCACGAGTGTGTATTATTTTTTTGGGGGGGTGGGAATCTTGGGAGAGATCCCACACCTTATTCCACAGGACTTGTACCCTGCCGGGACTGGAGATCTCCCCTGTTGGCTCACGCAGAGCTGGCACTATCTGAGTGCCGGCTCTGCTCTAAGCCTCCATGGGCCGGCGGGGAGATCAAAGATCTACCTCACCGGCCCAAAGCAGCATGGAGGGAGGCAGGAGAGGACCCCAGGTTCGCAAGAGTTTACTCTAGCACCGCAGGCTAGAGTTCATTCTCCACTGGACCACCAGGGATGGCACATGGCAGCAAGGATCCCCCCTCCCTACATAAGGTCAGAAAGGAGGGGGGATATTTACTAATCTGCCCCCACCTCCACAATACTTCCAAACATACAGCAGACACACACATACAGCACCTACACACATACAGCACACACACTGCACCCTCACACATACAGCACCCTCACACACACAGCACGCTCACACACACAGCACACTAACCGCACCCTCACAAACACACACAGCACCTTTACAAACACACAACACCCTCACACACAGCACACTAACAGCACCCTCACAAATACACGACACACACACAAACAGCACCCTCACAAATGCACGACACTCACACAAACAGCACCCTCACACAAACAGCACCCTCACACACACAGCACCCTCACCGGACAAACACCCTCACACACAAACAGCACCCTCACAAACACACACACACAAACACCCTCACCCACACATCACACTAACAGCACACACACACAGCACTCTCACACAGCACACACAGCAGTGTATGTATGTGTGTGTGTGTGTATATATATATATATATATATATATATATATATACATACACACACACATATACAATATATACACCTATTGCAATAGGCTGCGCACGCCTATGACACTACTAGAAACCGGTGTGATTTATTTGTTGATTTGAGGGAGTATTTGTTGATACAAATGATACCCTTGTATATTTTTTACATGCTCTATAGTTGGTCACTAATATGTTTATTAGGTAGATGGTGTGAATTCTCTACTTGTCAACTGCATCTTACCCTTTATATGCTATCTGTGATTTTGATTGCAGGTATATGCGATTTCTGTATGTCACACATTAAATTGTGACTTTATTTCATTGCTAATACACTCTTTCTTTACCATGGACCACTAACATTAGAGGGATATGGGAAGAATGAGAAGAATTACTATTTTTGTATTCCGTGTCATGATAATGTCATCTCTTATAGAACTATATTCAGATTTTGTTTGTAGATTAAAGGAACCCTATAGGGTCAGGAACACAAACATGTATTCCTGACTCTATAGTGTTAAAACCACCATCTAGCCCCCCTGGGCCCCTCATGCCTCCTTAAATATAGCAAAATCTTACTTGTATTCAAGCCTGAAGCTGTAGCTCTGCATGCTGTTTGCCTCAGAATAGCAAGCTGTCTGCTGACATCAGAAGTGGTGGCCTGATCCAATCACAATACTTCCCCTTAGGATTGGCTGAGACTGACAAGGAGGCAGATCGGGGCTGCACAATTCTAACACAGCCCTGACCAATGAGCATCTCCTCATAGAGAAGAATTGAATCAATGAATCTCCATGAGGAAAGTTCAGTGTCTGCATGCAGATGGTGAAGACACTGAATGTTTGGATGCATTTTAGGCAGCCATGACCCAGGAAGGATCGCTAACAGCTATCGGAGGAGTGGCCAGTGCAGTTATCACTAGGCTGTAATGTAAACACTGCATTTTCTCTGAAAATACAGTGTTTACAGAAAAAAGCCTGAAGGGAATGATTTTACTCACCAGAACAAATTCAATAAGCTGTAGTTGTTCTAGTGACTATAGTGTCCCTTTAAACAACGTTTATACGCTGGGCAGGTAAAAATAGAATTTGAATATCTTTTCTTAGCATAGTGAAGCACAAAGGTTCCAGACAAAACACAACTGATATCTGACATCTAGATTCTGTGAAAAAGATTTTTTAGTTTAGGCTGTGCTTAAAGTCAAATTGGAGGGAAAGAAATCCTCATGGTAATTCTCCTTTAAGAACGTTCAGGCATATTGCCACCGTTGCTTAATTTTTCCAGAGGGCTCCCTTGACTTTTTTTTTTAACAAGGTTCTAAGGGGGGTGTGGAGGGGAGAGCAATAGAGGATATTTGTGCGTTGTCAGACAGTCGAACAGTAATGTTGACATGAAATGTAATAAAAAAAGGAAATGTTTCTAGTCCTGTACGAGACGTTGCTAGTGTCAGAGTAGACAGATGGTTTACAGCTCTGTTTAGAAAACTTAATTTATCTGTCAAAACTAAGGTACGCAATAAATGTTTTCTGCTTTAGAATACATGTGCAGATTTGCTCCATGATTCTCGATGGAACATATTGTAGTTTTTTGTGTTTTTGTTTTTCTTTCTACATATTCAGTAAGCGAATTTAAAATGAAATTGAATAAGCTCCTTGTGGAAAGTTTTTTGTTTTTAATGCAGATTCTTGGTTGTGTTATGGTTCCTTCCCAATCATTCCCCGAGCATATTTTTCCCCAGTGATATTTTATTACAAGAACCCAATGATCACAAGAGCCTTAAAGAAGAAGCATGTCATTTTGCTTTTCTATGTAGGTTTATTTTTTATGTTTTATGCTTTTGTATTTTTTCTTTAAAGTTGTAGAGTTCCTATGGAATTGCTAAGGACATTTTACCATCCTTATATTACCCATGAATAGAAACAATCTACAATTATAGTGACATTATTGGTTACTTCTATTTTTGATTTAAAGGAACACCATAACTACTATAGCTGACTATAGTAGTTATGGTGCCAGAGGTGCCATGGCATCTTCTAGTTATATTCCTTTTAAGAATGTTGAAACTACTTCGCTTGGTTTCCGCTGGGACACCAGTGCCTCCCATTCTTCTGGAGTATCCAGGTGTTCTTTTAGAATTTGATACCCGTCAGAAATCTGTACCCAGATCACGTCCGTCATGCGTGGTAGCACTTCTAACAGGTATAAAAATCTCTAAATTAAAATTATTCCCTAAATCTAACCCTAGGATTAACTCTCACTGAACCCCAAATGTCCCATGCGCCTGTGCTTAGTGAATGCCTTAACTATAATGTCAGAGTGAAACTAGCTTTACTGACCTTGCTGAGGAGGAGTTACCATTCCAGCGGATGACTCGTTATTGGGACTGACACAATGGTCTCGTGCATGCTCCCAATATCAGATTTCTATAACCAACAGGAGTGAAAACACGCATGTGTAGCACAGGGAAGAGGTGACCCGCGTCAGCAGATAACGTAGGGAAATCTGACAGTACACCGGTGGTGCAGGAGTGCTTTCATTGGCTGAGAGCACTCAAATCACTTTCTTAGCCAGTGAGATGGACTTGCTTGGCAGGGCTTGCCTTGTAAGAGCTAACAGACGCTCATTGCAGCAGCCTCCGAGGGAGGCAAAGATAGGTGCCCAATGCGGTTCTTCTACGGTTTAACTACCTACTCTGGGAGGACACCAGGGCACTCCAGACACTAACTACTACAGTGAGCTGTAGTGGTTATGATGCTTTGGAGAGTTCCTTTAAGTGAATCCAGATTCCAGCTATTTAGTTCCTCGGACTCTATTTGTGGTCTTGTTTATTTGAAAACTGGCATGTTGAAGTGCTAGTTATCTGGCCTCTTTTAAAGTTGACACATACCACTAATTGGCAATGAAGTTAATATGACTCATCTTTACAGCTGTATATATAATTGTATTTTAGTTACTTCACAGCTTTTTCATGTGATGTTTTGATTATTGCCCCCTACCCCCCTATTTGCAGTACTTTTGAAGAGCAACATAATTTCCTACATTAAATGGATGCTCTAAGCACCATAACCACTACAGTTCATTATAGTGGTTATAGTACATGGTCATCATCACCTGAGTTTCTGTCAAACTCTTTTGAAACTGTTTGACAGCACTGTCTCTCCCTGTCACCAAAACCCTGGAGCTGATATTGCAGTAATTAGACTTTCACATTATCAAGTGTGTATCCAGCAGTCCTGAACATCAGGCTGAGAGTGTTGGGCTGACCTGCTCCCCGGATTCGTAATCTATTATTGCCACCTAAGGTAAAATTAATTTACACAGAAAAAACACTTTAGCCTACTAAAGTAGTCTTTGTGTATAGATCATGCATCTTTCGCTGCTCAATTCTCTGCCATTTAGGAGTTAATTAAGTTTTGTTTCTGTCCATGCAGCCCTAGCCACACCTCCCCTGGCTGTGATTCACACAGCCTGCATGAAAAAAATAAATAGTTACATTACCAATCTGATGTAGCTTACTTTAACCCCTTAAGACCGGAGGGCGTACAATTACGCCCTATTTTGAGCAGCTCTAAACGCCGCCGGGTGTAATTGTACGCCCTCCGGTCTTTTCTTACTTACCCTGCCGCCGGCGATCCCACGCCAGCGATCGCGGTTGGGGGGACTCCCAGGGAGCCCCCCGCGGCACATCCGTCCTCTTCAGCCCCCCCCGGCCATGTGAGAGTGAGGTCCTTGCGAGGACCTCACAATCACATGGCCGGGATAGCTGGCTCAGGTATTGCCAGCAGGAGGACTAACTGTAATGACAGTTAGTCCCCCTGCTGGCTGGAAATAAAATAAAATGAAATTAATCAGTGTAAAAAATAAATATATATACATATTTTATATATATATATATATATATATATATATATATATATATATGATCTAAGTGTATATATATATACACATATACATACACACATATACACTGTCTAGGTGTATTTTACTATTAATATATATATAATTATATATATATATATATATATATATTAATATCAAATTACACGTAGACTGATACTGATTCAATATATATATAATTATTGTTATATATATATATTTATATATAATATAAAAAATATGTAAATACGTAAAAAAAATAAAATTAAAAAAATAATTACAAATAAATAATTAAAAAATATATAGATGTGTGTTATTTCGTTCTAACTGTATTGTGATATTAATATATATATATTTATATCAAAATACACGTAGAACGAAATAATATATATATCTATATACATAAATATATACGTATATATCTATATATAAATAAAATTATTTTAAAAAAATTATATATATAGTCTACACATATATTTATGTAATATTTTTTACATAATTAGGTATCCTAATTAATTACAATTAGCGGGACCTGCCTGACAACCCATGTCGAAAGTATAGGGAATTTAATTTGCTAGCACTATATTTAACCCTCTAACTTTCCAAGACACCATAAAACCTGTACATGGGGGGTACTGTTTTACTCTGGAGACTTCGCTGAACACAAATATTAGTGTTTCAAAACCGTAAAATATATTACAACGATGATATCGCCAGTAAAAGTGACGTTTTTTTGCATTTTTCACGCACAAACAGCACTTACACGGACGATATTATTGCTGTGATACTTTTTACTGTTTTGAAACACATATATTTGTGTTCAGTGAAGTCTCCCGAGTACAACAGTACCCCTCATGTACAGGTTTTATGGTGTTTTCAAAAGTTACAGCTTCAAATATAAGGCTTGTGTTTCATTTTTTTCACATTAAAATTCTCCAGATTGCTAACGTTGCCTTTGTGACCCTATGGTAGCCCAAGAATGAAAATTACCCCTATGATGGCATACCATTTGCAATAGTAGACAACCCAAGGTATTGCAAATGGGGTATGTCCAGTCTTTTTTAGTAGCCACTTAGTCACAAACACTGGCCAAAATTGGCGGATTTTGCATTTTTCACACACAAACAAATACTAACGCTAACTTTGGCCAGTGTTTGTGACCAAATGGCTACTAAAAAAGACTGGACATACCCCATTTGCAATACCTTGGGTTGTCTACTATTGCAAATGGTATGCCATCATAGGGGTAATTTTCATTCTTGGGCTACCATAGGGTCACAAAGGCAACGTAAGCAATCTGGCAAATTTCAATTTCAAATGTAACGTGCTATATTTGACCCTGTAACTTCCCAAAACACCATAAAACATGTACATAGGGGGTACTGTTTTACACGTGAGACTTTGCTGAATACAAATATGTGTATTTTATTGCAGTAAAAGCAAACAGTATTATGACATTGACAGTTAAAATGTCATGTAGAACTAAAAAATTTTTTAAAAATTCTTATTTTCTCCCATTTTTTTCATATTAAATTATGTTTCATAGCTAAATATTTGATATTAAATGAAAGCCCTGTTTCCCCTGAATAAAATTATATATAATAAGAAATATGAAAGAGGTGAATTACGGTTGGACAGACATATAGCGCAAATGCCATGTTTTGTTTACGTTTTGTTCTGTTCACAACGTGTACATTTGGCTCAGTCCTTAAGGGGTTAAACATTTTTAACTCTTTCTATGTAAACTGAACTTTAAGGACATACATGAGGCTCCTGCAGGGTCCAGCAAGCTGTTAACAGAACAGGAGATCAGAAATTCTAAATTAAGTAGATTTTGCAATAGAGAAAGTGTAAAAATTAGATGACTCTTTACAGGAAGTGTTTAGGAAGGCTGTGTATGTCACATACAGGGAGGTGTGAGTAAGGCTGCATAAACGTGATTAACGTGACAAAAGTGATTAAACTCCTAAATGGTAGAGAATGGAACAGTAAGACTGCAGGGACATGACCTATACAGCAAAACCCAATAGACTTATGACACCATAACCTCTACAAAAGCTGACATGGTTATAGTGCCCCTTTAAATAGTCACTCAAAAGGAAATAAGTAATGTATATCTATATTATGCAATGAAACCTGGAAATTATGGATTAAAGATTTTGGATGGTTTTCATACATTACCACTTTCCTAATATATAGAAAGTGGTTGCTATCATTGCATCAATCATAAAATCATCAGAAAATCGTAGTTCAAACTATGTTTTTTATATTCCAAGACATTCTGGACTTTAAGCCCAATTCAGATCTAAGATGTCATGACAGGTTCACTGTTTAATAGCTCCTTAAAGGAACACTCCTCTTCCCAAATGGGCAAACAAGTTGAAATCACTGTTTAGTAGATCAATGTTTAATGAATACATGCATGTTTTTGTTTTTTTTCAACCATGTGTGCATTGTGAGTATATCCTAAAAAAAAATAGCTTGCATGAGGTTCCAAACCTTCCTGGCTGTTTGACAGCTGGTGGGGGTGTCCCATAATTTATTTATAAAAGTGCCAATTTCTCATAGGAATCGGCACTTTTATAAACTGAGATGAAAATAGGATACTAAAGTGCTTTAGGAGTTTGGGGTGGTCCTATAAGCAATGGATATTGAAATAAGTTTAAGGCCGTAAGGCCTGTATTTGTGGGAGGAGTTAAGCGTTCCTATATAAACGCTACTCCCCCCTTCCTACCTGCCGTACGCACGCTGTTCACCCTGATCTCGTCTCTCTGTGACAGCTGCCGCCTCTCCGTCAGCAGAAAACTTCCGGTTCCTGCCAGCCGCACTTCCGGTTTCCCGTCATCCTTCTGCCTTCCGCCCATTCGTGCAAACTCACGAACCGACAAACAAACGAACGTTCAGGTAATCGGTGGGAATAGCTTCGTTCGGGCTATTCCCGCCATACGACACTTGTGCGTTATGTCCTATATTTCATACGCTCAAACTCACGAACACTTGAAACTCATGAACACTCGAAACTCACAAACCCTCAATACCTGCTATACCAGGTTGTTCGTCAATTCATACTACATGTCAATGTGTGCTTTACGGTCCTTTCGGCTAGGTGTGAGATAGGTAGGTCACTTTATGTATGCACAGAGCTTCCTGTGCCAATTGTATGCTTGCTTTGCATGAACTGACTTGTAACTAACGTAACGTGATATTTAGAATACACCAGTACCAGATGTTGCCTTTTCTGCCATGAATTGCCATATTTTAAGGCTAACTTGAATTATGTTCATAATACCACCATTAGTCAAACGATTGTCGCCTGTTTCTATCAGGTTTAAATAAGTTTTTTGTTCACATTCCAAACAACTGCCTCTACAAGGCCACGTTGTTACATGATTGGGTATTGGGGTACGGGGGCTTGATTCCTGCCTTGCCTCGTCAGGCCACGGCTTCACTCAACAACTCTTCATACGTTCATTCAAACTCACTATCCATAACATTCGTCCTATTACTCACTACCTTGCTAATTTCAACCTTCTCTCTCCGTCAGGTACTAGCACACTTTCTTGGCACTACGCCTTCCTACATCTCCCTTCAGGATTATATAGTAGCCATCACGAGAATCTTCAGCACCCTCAGGGTCTAAGGATACTGTACTATCAGCTATATCTCCAAGAACTGCACTATACTGCACATCATTTTCTTTCCCTCGACCACAGTTCCTTTCCTCTTCTTTCTTCCTCCTTTTACTCCCTTCTTTTCCTCTGTCTCTGACTGGGAATCTCCAGGTGCCTATCATTAACCACAACTTGGGTTTACCAAGCACGTTACGTTACCCCCTTATCAAGCCCCCGTCTAGGGTCAGAGAACTGGCTATCTAGGGTTAGGAGCTGGGCTTAGCTGTACAACGTAGCTGGTCCCACGAGGTCAACTCCCCAATTTCAACACGGAGATTTTCGCCCCTCGGGCCAAATCATAGTTAGAGCCTCGCATTCACCCACCTATCGGGTTTATAGTTAGGGCCTCACCTGACACGGCCACACGTTTTGGATCTTTTACTGTCACCGAGAGGCCGACTCCCCGCCACCACGCTAGTGGCTCGAGCCCCACACCCGAATCGTAGGTAGAGCCTCTCACCAGCCGCTTGGCTACTAGCAGGGCCTCACTTGTCACGGGGTAGAGAGCTTTTCGCTTCGGCACTAGTTAGCCAGACAGTTCCATATTACTTAACCGTATTGTTGTTATTTGAGTTCATTGTTGTTGTCTTGTTCTTTTTCAGTATGTCCTAAGAAGGCAACATCGGACAGGGGATTGCAGCATTTACATAACTATTAGGGTTAACTGACCAAGAGACGCTCAGTCTCGTACCTCACCCAACTCACAACACTCAAGCATAATCCGCATGTCAGCATCCCCTTCCGGTCACTCTGCTATTGGGGCTCGACACAAGTTATCACCTAGAGCATTATTCGTTTGCTCTAAGATACATATGACAGAGTCGTGACATTCTTCCAAGACTCAGTGGAGCACGACATCCACAGGCATACTGATCAACTTGTAGTCTTTTCTACATTTTTTGCCACCTTTTATTCAAACCTTCATACGCACACGATCGCACTATACCGAACTGACATACACGTTCTGACAAGCCTTTCAAACCATACCCCATCTTAACATAAGATATCAAAAGATAAATCATTGGTTTATCACTCTACAGTAACGTACGTCCACAGATGGGAATTCTGGGCAGTATCAGACTCCCTAAACAGCATTTGCACCACACAACCAGGTCTTAAATCTATGTGCCTGCAACCGTACAAGGGTTCTGGAACCCTACAACTCCACGATCACAACTAATCAGACTGGCAAATCATGTCTGCTCAAGGAAGATTTTAGAAGGTACAAACACTACATCGTGTCACGCCAACATTCAAACCAGACAATCAAGACACTTGACCTACTAATCATTCCCTAACTACTTCTAAATACGATTCTACATTCATACTCCTGTCATTAGAGCAGGTTAGGACCACTGGCTCCTATTTAGCACATCTTTTCAATAAGCACGGCATCCAGTAGCAGTACGCCGGTACACATAATTAGAGTCACTAGGAATCAGCTACATTATACAGGAACATTCCTAACGCATAAGAAGTAAGGCAAACGGATTTTATATGATAATTATAGTGCAATAAGTGTGTTTTTTGCATTTCTTTTTGCCCTCTTTTACAGGTTTACCCCCTACGTCGGTTCCGGCACACCACACCGACTTAATTCCAATCACAAGGTATTTCACTATATGATATTAACCGACCACAAGCTTAAGGCCGTAAGGCCTGTATTTGTGGGAGGAGTTAAGCATTCCTATATAAACGCTACTCCCCCCTTCCTACCTGCCGTACGCACGCTGTTCACCCCACCCACCTCTCCCTCTTATACAATTCATTCGGGGAGGCCCTCTTTTACAGGCCTACCCCCTACGTCGGTTCCGGCACACCACACCGACTTAATTCCAATCACAAGGTATTTCACTATATGATATTAACCGACCACAAGTTTAAGGCCGTAAGGCCTGTATTTGTGGGAGGAGTTAAGCATTCCTATATAAACGCTACTCCCCCCTTCCTACCTGCCGTACGCACACTGTTCACCCCACCCACCTCTCCCTCTTATACAATTCATTCGGGGAGGCCCTTTTTTACAGGCCTACCCCCTACGTCGGTTCCGGCACACCACACCGACTTAATTCCAATCACAAGGTATTTCACTATATGATATTAACCGACCACAAGTTTAAGGCCGTAAGGCCTGTATTTGTGGGAGGAGTTAAGCATTCCTATATAAACGCTACTCCCCCCTTCCTACCTGCCGTACGCACGCTGTTCACCCCACCCACCTCTCCCTCTTAAACAATTCATTCGGGGAGGCCCTCTTTTACAGGCCTACCCCCTACGTCGGTTCCGGCACACCACACCGACTTATTTCCAATCACAAGGTATTTCAATATACGATATTAACCGACCACAAATTATATATTAAATTGCAATTTGTTTCTTGCCAATTACTTACCTCTAGTCCAAAGCTGCCATGATTGTAGCTTTATTCTTTCCCAAGCAGGACAATCCACTCCCATGATGCTGACATGCCCACTTTATGTAGCAGGACCTACGGGGTCCCTGTTGCTTTGATACATCTATACAATTGGGACATAGAGATAAAATGCTTGATTTATTGCTGGATGCCTCACAAGCCTTACAGTTAGTAAGCATAGGCTTAGCATTCCACTGTACCTATTATCTTAATATTTTGTTTGTTTGTTTGTTGTTTAGTTAGCCATATAAAGTAGTGTCTTTGTGTTCTCCTATTCTAGAGCGTGACATATAGAATGTTAACTAACTGTATAATATTACACAATTTTATCTTTAGATTGTAACTCTTTACCTACTGTACCCGTATAACATATATGGTTTCATAGAATAGAATGTTTAATTGTTTACTTATTGTACAGCGCGCAGAATAATTGCAATTGTTTACTTATTGTGTATGTTAAACCTAGCACTATGATGAACAGACACGTGCTAGTTAAATGGATTGCAGATTTTAGTGACTGTTAAATTTGTAATGCATCCTATTTTGTGCGTGAATTCTTTACACCAGTGTTGTCCAACATTTGTGCATAAGCATACACTGGGCAACCAGATCCTGTTAAAACAGTGATATGGCCCATGAGGGCCATATCTGGCTTGTAGGCCAGTTGAGCAAGTCTGCTTCACCCTATTCTATGAAATAAATACCTTAGCATGCTTGAGAAAAATCTATATTTGTTTGGAAAGTGGTGGAGTCTTGAATAAATCACAGCTTTTTTATGTCTTTTTTTACTCTCCGAGAAATTTTATTGTAAAAACCTATAAAAATCAAAACATTCTTCTCATTTTAAGTCAAAACCAACTCAACAATATCATCTTTGTGATCCACAGCATTTTTTAGTTCTATGTTCAAATAACATTGAAGCCGCTAGTAATTTTCCAAGGTCATCCTCCATTGCAGACTTGGCTAACTTGAATGCAACATGAAACACTTTATTTTGTTAAACCTTAGTCATTTTCATCTAATTTTCTGCACTGGATACTATTATCTGTATCCTAATTTATTTGACTGCTAAAACCGGGTTATTCACTATTGCAGTTGTTAGACTTATCACAGAACTGCAAATTCTAAGTCAAAATAGCCCAGCTGGAAAAATATCTGTCATGGGTTTCAGGGTCTCTTAGTGTCCCTTGGTCGCCGCTTTTCTAATCCTCCGCTGGTTCCGGATTCAGCTACAGCATACAGTGATTCTAGCCCTCTGGAACGTTGTAAAATTCCCAAATATAGTGGACAAGACCAGTAGTATTGGGTAAAAGCAGCAATCTGAACTTTATTAGGCCACACTCTGTTTCTTATGCATGCAGTGCCTCTAGCATGGGGTTTTTAATACAAAATCACAGGGGTTTCCTTCCCACAAGCCATTGTGTATGAGAGATAGTTGAACTCCAATTAAGCTAATCCAATTATATCTCAAATAGGAAAACTTACATACAATTTTTACATATCCCAAAAATACATGACAACAGCATTAGAACAGTACAAAAATTATATTTGCCATTTAAAACAGTCACATGAAACACCCATAGGAAAGCATTAGTTGAATGCTTTCCCATTTAAAAGCTTGAATGTGTAGTCCCAGATATGCATCAGCTCCATGAGGAGCATTGGATTGGACTATCATGGAGAAGGCCATGCCTATTCCTTGACTACACAGAGAGAGACTCGGCGCTGGAAAATGTTGTAAAAATTAAGAAAATATTCCATTTGTTTAACTAATGGTGGGGATTATGTGTATTAGTAAGGACAGGGACACTAACGCAATAGGAATACAGTTTTATATTCCTAATATTTTAATACACTTTAATGTTTCCCTAATTTTAAGATGTGTATTGTGATAGCCCAACAACCAATAAATGTGTGGTTAACTTACACTCTAGCTTGCAGCTCCGCCAGGTCTCCTCTAACAAGGAAGGAGTGTTTCTGTGGTTACCATGGCAACGCTCCATTCTCGCAAGAGTGAACTCTAGCCCAGGAGCTGCAACTACCCCCCCATACA
Source organism: Pelobates fuscus (assembly GCF_036172605.1). Taxonomy (NCBI): domain Eukaryota; kingdom Metazoa; phylum Chordata; class Amphibia; order Anura; family Pelobatidae; genus Pelobates; species Pelobates fuscus. The sequence goes on along the minus strand of NC_086317.1, from coordinate 69,045,322 downwards.
CACACTGCACCCCAATACACACACTGTAAGGAGGCTGGGTGGTCACCTTAATGTGTGTTGTTATGGCAGTGACTGAGACTGTGAGTGAGTGTGTGCCAGTGAGTGGTGAGTGTCAGTGAGTAAGAGTGTGTGTGTGTGTGTGTCAGTGAGTGAGTGAGTGTGTGATTAGGTGACCGGTTCCCCTCCAATCACACAGGTAAGGATTTTTTACTCGCCTGTTTCCATCCATGCTGTGCTGCTCCCACCGCAGCAGTCCCTGTCTCTATGTATGTACGTAGCGGGGAATGTGGTGCGACTAAGAGTAAGGAGACTACCCCAATTCTCCCCCCAATAATGACAAACAACGAATATTGGATGAAACAGGCCACAGCATTTATTAAACTTACAACTGTAGGACTCATCCGAACTTTATTCTTTTTCTTTAATTCAAATATAAATAAACATATAAATATATACATACCATAATTAACATATAAATTACACTTATTGCCCTACAGCCTCCAACTTAAATAACCGTCCTTGCCAACGAACTTAACCAGGTGCTTATGCACCAAAACTTTACCCACTGGTGTCTCGCCTCCCCCCTCGTCCAAACCAAAAATTCCCATCATCTTAAATGCTCTACCACCAGCCGGCTTTTTGCTCGGTGGGCACGTCCTATTCGGTAACTTAAAAGTTTACCTTACAGAGCAGGGGAGGTCGAGACCCACCTTGTCCATCTCCTGACATTCCATCTGGTCCCCAACCCTGTTGGCAAGGACATGCTCCCCGCCACAAACCCCGCTGTTTTAAACCTAAAATCAGCGGGGAGCCCCACCAAAACCAACCAGGCCTGTTCCACCACTTCCTGCATGGCATGACGAAAAAAGGTCTAGCCCGACCTTCATCACCCAGAAACACAGTAGCTGCCACATGCGCAAAAACACCCCGTGGCAAACCAAAATCTCCTTACCTTCAAACACCTCGAAAGGCCCTCCAATTTTGCTTCATACGGCAGCGTACCATGCACTGATTATGGGCCCACTGCCAAAAGATACGGGAAATTACCTTATTTTTATTATTTATTATTAAAAAAAAATTTTTTTTTAACTGCTGTTGTTATAACATACGACAAGTCCTGTAAAACACATCCCGAACTTATTATAATAATCTCTATAACCATAATCTCTCTTCTTTTCTGAAACCAAAACGTTAAACATAAATAACCATAACTTAACATATATAACTTAACACACAGGGTCATACAGTGAACCCAACACCACGCATCACGAAACAACTAAAACACGTACCAATAACCTTTTAGGGGCAGACGCCAAACACCACCTTGGTATCGTCCCAAGCTCAATTCCCGCCAGGTGGATAACCCGAACATTAGGGACAGGTGAGACAGCTGAACCTGCTCCGGGAGGAGCCGAACACATTTCATACCTCTGGTACCAAACCAACGAACCTCCGCTCCAGAAGGCGCACAACCCAATAGCTCACCTCCCGGACGGACACCCGCATCCCACCTGGGAGTATAACCAGGAAAAGGACATCCAGATATTATCTGTTTTCCAAGTGCACCCTGGGAATTGTTACTTGTACCCAAGGAAGCGGTACTTAATTATCTACCTCAAAGGAATGAATGGATGAGCCACCGCCGCTGAGAATTGAATCCGAACCCCCCCCAAGGATTGAACAAATTCCAGAAAACCAGCATTACTTCACCGAGACATCTCACCATACCCCTTCCTGGTTCTTTGCGCCACGTGCGCTGACATACCCATCCTAAAAGCCTCCAAGGCAGCGCTAAACCGAAAGGAATGCCACAAGATTCCTTGCCGACAATCCCCAGAACCATCAGACTTGAGCGAAAGACCCCAAAAAATTGGGAATGGGAAAGAAAAAATCCCATCCGCATAACCCAAAAGAGGGCCCGTGCATACTGGGCGCAGCTCACAGTTCTCTACAAAGGAAAAGTGCAACAGCCGAACCGCCATACCCTTTTTGAAAAACATCCAAACTGGATTGTCAAATACCTATAGTGATATGACCCGCAGGGCGCCGAATGGTGGCAAACAATACCCCACCACCGCATGGCCTGCTAGGAATCACCAATACCCCAACATGCACGGCCCCCAGGAGCATAACGTCCAGGTGGCCGTGGAAACTGATCCACGGACCCATTCCGTCACTCTGACAGACTGAGCGACCATGAGTCCGCCGGCAAGGCGTCCCCTCCAGATCCGCCTGTGAGGCGATTGCCCCTTAAGCAAGTGAACCACTGGAGGGAAGGAGGCTGTGAGCCGAGTAATGGCTTGAACAACCCCTAAATTGTCACATTGAAACACTACCCTTAGATCCTTAAAATGCGACCGCCAGACCTCCCCCATCACCAAAATGGGGAAACGCTCCAAAAAGGCCACATTCTTTGTGAGATCAGAATGGCCCCAAACCCCACCGCGCCAGCCGCGTCCGTAAATAGGTGGAGGTCGGCGTTAGAAACCTCGGGCCTTTGCCAGGAGGACCGGCCATGATATGCAGCTAAGAAGGAGTCCCAAACCGCCAAAATCTCCCGCAGCGGCCGACTGAGTCGAATGAAATGGTGAGGCCCGGAGAACCCAGCTGTCGCCGCAGCCAGACGCCGGTTAAAGACCCGCCCCACAGGCATGAACCGACAGGCAAAATTCAGCTCACCCAGGTGCGACTGCAGGCAGTGCAGCTGAATCTCGTGCCGCCCCATGGCCAAGTTCCCCTCGCGCCGCCAGCCTTGAATCACATTCAAAGGCAAGCGGCAGTCCCCCGCCAAAGGGTCAATCTCAATGCCCAGAAAGCTGAGACAAGTGACCGGGCTCACCGTCTCGCTGTGTGCCAACGGGATCCCAAACTAATGGAACACCTCACCCAGAACCTGTTGCAGCAGCGCACAGGCTGTCGAATTGGCAGGACCCACACAAATGAAATCAGCGAGGAAGTGTAGCAAGGAGTCTATCCCAGTCTCCTCCCTCACCACCCAGTCCAAGAACATGCTGAAGCATGCAAAGTAACAACAGAATATGGAACTACCCACAGGGAGGCACATATCCATGTAATACATGCCTACAAAACACAGCCCAGAAGATGGTGACATTCCGGGTGCACAGACAGTAGACGGAAGGCCAAATCCACATCAGCCTTGGCCAACAAGGCCCCATGGCCCTGAACATGTCAACCGCCACGTCAAAGGATGCATATAAGATACCCGGCAGAGTTCCCAAGAGATGTCGTCATTCACCAAACCCCCCCCACTCGGGGGTACGATAAATGGCGAATCAGACGGTATTTGTCCAAAACCCATGCTCAACCCATCCAGTAGGATGCCAGCCGCCCGACGATTCCTATAAACTGGTGAGCCAAGGGCGTATCGCGCTCATGACCCCTGGCGCCATCGCCCTCTGACTCCAAATCCCCTATCTCGACAACTTTACCCCGCTTGAAGCAGTGGGAGGCGGGATGGGCTCCCCCACAAGTGGAACATTCGTGCTGGAAACGGTAAGATGCCCCCCATTTGCAGCGACCTCCCCATCGCCCCCCTGAGAAAGGACAAGAACCCACCCTGCTGTGTGGCCGGGCAGGTCACAGTGGAGAGCCAGAGGCCAATGTCAATCTGTTCCCACGAAATTGAGGTGCGCACCGCCAAACGTTGCCGAAAATGCTTGTCATATTTCCACCACCCCAGACCGCCATAGGTACGACAAGCGTTCCAAATGGTATCCTGGTAGCAGAATAATGCGGAGCACGCCTGCGGAGCCCTTTCTCCAATTACACTGGCCAGGATTGCAAACGCGCAAATCCAATTCGCGCAAGTTTTAGGGATCTTTCACACCGGCGGTCACAGGTTGGAGGGGAGCACATGGCTCCTGAAGGTGCCTGCCATCATCCAGGGCAGCAGCAGCTCTGAGGGCAGCAGGAGTGAATCCACAGCCATCCCCCAAGCAGGAAAAGTCACCAGGCCCAGGACAAACAGGAGCGCAGAGGCAGGGGAGGTGTTTGCTGGCCAGAATCCCAAAAGGCACTGAGGTAAGATGATCCCTGCCCCACTACAAACCCATAACCACTCCCCTAAACACATATAGCCAATTACTAGCACCATCCCCACACTCATACATGTGCCCTTGTCCGTTTAGCTGTGCTGACTCCCCAGGGCCTTGACTGCGATCATCATTCTTGGTGATCTCAGCCAAACCACTGCTTTCCCATAGGAATGCATTGAGAGGCAATTGCGCATGTGTGGCAAAACGCCATGCCGCGCAATCAGCTTCTCCTCATAGAGATTCATTTAATGAATGCATCGCTATGGGAAACATTCAGCGCCTCCATAGACAGCCACAAGAGGAGGAGTTAACCCTAGCAGGTAATTATTGCCGTTTAAAAGTGGTCTGGGTACCTACAGTGTCCCTTTAAAATCATTTTATTTTATCTGATTCTTTGTTTTACTTTAAACTTATATTAAAGGATCACTATAGTGTCAGGAAAACAAAACGGTTTTCCTGACACTATAGTGCGCAGAGGGTGCCCTCACCCTCAGGGTCCCCCTTTCCGTGGCGCTGAAGGGGTTAAAACCCCTTCAGCAGCTTACCTCATTCCAGCGCCGGGCTCCCTCGGCGCTGGTATCCTCTCCTCCCCCGCTGACGTCTGCTCCCCGTCTGACGTCAGCAGAGCCGAATTCGCATGCGCGGAAAGTGCTGCATGCGCATTCAAAGTTTCTCAATGCTTTCCTATGGACGCTCTGCGTGATGGAGGCATAACATGCCTCCAGCGTCGCAGATGCGCCTATAGTGGCTGTCCGGAAGACAGCCACTAGAGGCGGGCTTAACCCCAAATGTAAACATAGCAGTTCCTCTGAAACAGCTATGTTTGCATCTGAAGGGTTAAAACCTGAGGGACCTGGCACCCAGACCACTTCATTGAGCTGAAGTGGTCAGGGTGACTATTGTGTCCCTTTAATTATTAGGCAAATTAAATCACAATGTATTCAGTCCAGGCACCATTAGGGCACACATCGCAAACAAGGAGATGAAATTACCAGATTTTACTAATTACATGACGTAAAGTCATGATTTTATAAAGGACACGGAGGCGAGTATTAGGCTTATCTCTTTCTTTTATTCCACAGCAGCAAAGAAAAAAAAGCTAAGGTGTTTATTTGTAGGAAAAAAGAAACATGCATAACTACCCTCACAGGGTTAACATTACATCATATCGCTTAACCAATAGGAACAGTCCTAGTCTATATCCTTCCATGTAACCTCCTCCTTTTCCTCTTTCTTTGCTGCTGCCTCAGCTAAGTACACCTTTATTTTTCCATTACAATATCTTGTGTTTTGGAATGTATTTGTAAAGTGATTTGACTGTTAATTGCCGTTTTCGTTATGTAACGCCTTGTCGTTTTTGCTTACCTCCCTGAGGGTCTTCCCTTTGTCAGGGAGCCTCTTCCCCGCGTTCCTGCCGGCACACCCCCCCCCCCCCCCCCCCCCGGGTAGTTTATTACCCTCTTTGTCCTCTCGCCGCAGGGAAGCCTCTGGGAAGAGCCCGGTCTCTCTCAGGGGATTTTACCGCCGCTGCTCTGTGCGGACGGGTACTGCGCATGCACGGTCGCGGCCCCACAGGACGGCAGCCATTTAAAGGGGCGGCATAATAAAAATTTGATCTGATTGGTTTGCCTAACCTGCCTGTCAGCTTCCCAGTGCCCCCAGAAGCCATTCCTGAGGGAACACTCGGTAAGCTGACAGTGCAAGTTCTTTGTCTCTGTTTTTCTGTTGCCTTGTCTCCGGCCCCTGTTAACCTTTTTCTCTACTGTTACTGCAGAAGGTTAACTCTTCTTAGCTACTGTGTCACGCACCCTTTAGCTTCTCTAAAATGCAGAACACCAGTGAATATTCTGTCCCTGGCCCCAGTGATAAGGGGGACGCCAAAACCCACCTCAGGACCACAGGGTCTGAGCCCTTAACCCTGCAAGGGGACGCGGTGAACCCCCTGGAGCACCTGGACTCAGAGGAGTTCCACTCGCTCCTAGATGCCACTATGTCAAAATCGGTCACCCAGGCTATTTATAACGCAATGGGGGTTATGTCTGACAACATTTCCCACTCCATTTCGAACGCCATTAAGGCATCTAACCCCAATATAACCCACGCCAGGGCCGCAGATGAGCCCCCTGTACGCAGAGAGGGCCGTAAAGCCGTGTGCAAAACCCACAACGTGGGAAAACATGCCTCCAAAAATGAAATGACGGACAGGGTATGTCCTGTCACACCTGAGGTCGTGGGGCCCCCACGAAAACGAGCCACCCGCCGGGCAAAAGCGGCGCGGACATGGAAATGGGCAAAAGCCCAAACAGAATCTTCCGACTCTGGTTCGGATGTTGAGGAGGTTACGAGCGAGTCCGACGTAGTCGACTCAGCCGAATGGGAGGGTTCCTCCCCGAGCCATAGTCCAGCACGCAAGGCACACAAACCTGGGTATGACACCGCGGATACATCCGCCATACTAGACCCCCAGGGCGAACCATTGTTCGACCCAGTACGCTGCAAAACCCTAGGTCGGCCGACTGGTACCCGACAGATCATGTAGCACGGTATATAGCGGCCAGGATTCGTAAGCCCCTGGATAAAGCCACCAGGCAGAAACTGCGAGCAGAATGCCCTCGCCCAACTGTGCCCGACATGGCCTGCACCACGCCAGACATAGGTCCCAAAATTGCGCAATTTCTAGGAAAATTTGGCTGGAAAACAAAAAAGGGGCTTGACTACTACCTGCGCCACTGCCAGGATAAAGTGCTGCACACACTAGGCCCTAGTGCCAAGATTTTTTAACTGGTCGAGGCGGCCTTAAATGACGGAACGCCCCTTGATTTATTAGCCATTAGAGGCTGGGCCCAGAGATCTATATGCCTCATCGGCAACGCAAATGCTGCGCTAGCCACCGAAAGGCGCAAGACCATTTTGATGAAAATCGAGCCCAAGCTCGTTAACATGGCCCTCACCGAACCAGGACCACAAGCCAAGGGTCTCCTGTTCGGTGACAGTTTCGTTAAAGAACTGGGACTTTACGTAAGCACTTTTACGGCCTTAGACAAGGCACAGACGAACATCAAAAGAGTGTTCTCCCCCAGAGTTTTTGGTGGGGCCGGCAGACAACGGGGCCGTCTGCCCCGCCGTTCATCCCGCGGTGTCTACCGGGGATACAGAGGCCCCGCCACGTCTAGATTCCAACCTCCAGAGGCGAGAGTTCCCTCACCTTTCTTTCCGACCAGAGCCAGACCATGGCAACCGCAAGGACCCAGAGGCAACACATACAGCAGACGACCTTATGGTGAGTGCACTGCTCCCCCCCCCCGGGTACACCGACTGTGGGGGGCAGACTGGTACACTTTATAGAGACCTGGCAACAACTGACAGCAGACACATGGGTCCTCAATACTGTGATGGGGTATCACATAGAATTTGTACAAACCCCTGTTCAGACAACCTGTCACGGCTAGTAATGTGGTCCAGCACGCAGAAACTATGTAAACATATACATAAGTAAGAAAAGGAAAATAACAGGATAGAGCGTAAACCGAACCTTAGAATGGCCGGACTAATACGCTAGAGACAGAGAATGGTCAAAGGGAAAGCCGAGGTCAAGGAAGCCAGAAAATACTCAATACCGATTAAACAAGCCAAGTCAGGGAAACCAGAGATCAGAATAACCAGGGAAACGCCAAGGATCAGGATACCAGGAAATCAGAAACACGAAAATAGCACTTTCAGGAAACCAGGAAACTGAAACCACGACAGGGCAAAGTACTGGGAAAAGCTAGGGGTTTAAATACCCCTCTCTATGCTGTGATTGGTCAGAGGGCGACCTCTGACCCCAAAACGTGCGTGTGCGTTGACGTCGTGACGTCACGCACACGTTAGTATAATTCTCGGGGGCGGGGCTATCCATAGACGCGACCACGTGGTCGGCGCCATATTGGATTCGGGCGTGATGCCCGGAAGAACTAAGTGCGCGGTTCTCGGCTCGCCGACGAGCAGGTAAGCTTGTGTAATCGGTGCGGTCGTGCCGGTCGGGCACGACCGTGAGGCTCGGCGGGCCGGTGACCGCAACAGTACCCCCCACTCGAAGACCGCGCACCGGGCGGGAAGGACCCGGTTAAGAGGAAAGCGGTTGGGAAATGACCGGATAAGACGGGGCGCATGGACCCGGTCAGCAGGAACCCAACAACGTTCCTCGGGACCATAACCCTTCCAGTCAACGAGATAGGACAAGACACCTCTGGATAATTTGGAGTCCATGATAGAACGGACTTTGTATTCTTCTTGATCACCCACTACCAAGGGCGGAGGAGGAGTGGATACCCTGGTGTAGCGATTGCAAGTAAGGGGCTTGAGCAGAGACACATGGAAAGTATTCGCTATTCTCATATGAGCCGGTAGTGCCAAAGAATAGGTCACTGGATTAATACGTTGGGTAACTCGAAAGGGACCTATGTATCGAGGGGCAAATTTCATGGACGGGACCTTAAGCTTGATATGTTTTGTGGAGAGCCACACCCTGTCACCTGGAAGATAGACAGGATTAGCGCCCCGTTTTTTGTCAGCTTGGACCTTTGCTCGTAATGAGGCTTTTTGCAGAGCTGAATGGACGGAATCCCAGGTATCATGAATCGATTCTAAACGGGTGTTCAAAGCAGGGATTTCCGTGTCTGAGAATGCAGAAGGAAAAACAGCGGGGTGATAACCCTGATTTACAAAGAATGGACTATGATTAGAAGATTCATGAGTGGCGTTGTTCCTGGCGAACTCAGCCATGGGTAAGAGCTCATACCAGTTAGATTGATTGGCATTTATAAAGCAACGTAAATAGGCTTCTAAAGACTGATTCGCCCTCTCTGCTGCTCCATTTGTTTGAGGGTGATATGCTGACGAAAAGGAGAGTTCGACGCCCAATTGTTTGCAAAAGGAACGCCAAAACCTAGAAACAAACTGGGTACCTCTGTCAGATACTACGCTTTTGGGTACACCGTGCAACCGAAAGATCTCTTTCAAGAATATTTGAACTAGATCTTGAGCAGATGGTAATTTTTTAAGTGGGCCAAAATGTGCCATCTTCGTGAATCTATCAATAACCAAAAGGACTGTATTAAACCTGTTTGAACTGGGTAGATCCACAATGAAATCCATGGCCAAGTGGGTCCATGGAGCACTAGGTATGGGCAGTGGTTGTAACAGTCCAGGAGGTGACCTAGGAGGAACTTTAGAAACGGCACATATTTGACATGTTACCTTTTTAGACCTTGATATCTATATTAAAGACAATAGCATCCACACTAAAACCCATTTTAAAGAAGTACACGTTAATAACTTTATTAAGACAGACAGTTGCCATTATAAAAGCTGGCTCCAGAGTGTCCCTAAAAGCCAATTACTTAGACTCAAAAGGAACTGTTCAGAATGTAATATCTTTGAGACTCAAGCTAATGAGATGAAAGAGAAATTTATTGAGAAAGGGTATAATAAAGGAGTAATAGAAGATACCATAAAAGAAATATCAAGTATGGACAGAAATTCTTTAATCAAAAAGAAAGACCAAAGTAAAAAAGATGGAAAAGAATTCATGTTACCGATAGTCTTAGACTACAATAATAAAAATAAACAATTAAAGAAAATAATAAAAAAGAATTGGCATCTACTAAAAGAGGATAGAATATTAGGGAAAATTATTCCAGAACAACCGAGAATAGTATTCAGAGGGGCCCCTAATTTAAAAATGCAACTCACAAAGAATTACACCAAAAGAGAAAACTCCAATGCTCTGAATAGCTTTTTAAGTAATAAGAAAGGATTTTTTTAGATGCAATTGCTGTGTAGCCTGTAAGAAAACCCAAAAAATTAATAGACATACTATGGATTTTAAATCAAATAAAACTAACAAAAAGTATGAGATCAAAGACACTATCACGTGTATGAGCAAGAATGTCATCTATTTATTAGAGTGCCCATGTGGTCTACAATATGTAGGAAGGACTATAAGACCTCTAAAAACGAGAATCGGGGAACACTGTAGGAATATAGAAAAGGGCTTCAAAAATCATCTTGTATCCTCTCATTTTGCACTCCACAATAATGACCCACGCCTACTTAAATTTATTGGCATCACAAAAGTATCCCAACATTGGAGAGGTGGTGATATGGTTAATAAATTGGGTAAAAAAGAGATGGAGTGGGTGTACTTTTTAGATACACTACAACCTAATGGACTTAATGCTGAATTTGATCTTTTTAATTTTTTATAATTTTTTATAATCTTTTACATATATAATTTTATATACATTTCTTTTTTATATTTATATTTATATATATGTTTTTATCTTTTTCTCAACTTTTAATGATACCATACACCTCTCATGTTGCCACTATATACAATTTCTCTTGCACATATAATTCCTAATGTGATTGGTGTTTTTTTCACTGTTTACAGTTCTTAATATATACCTCTATGGCCATATATACTGGCCCTTTAAGAATCTGCTATACATGTATGATATCCTGACTACTATATGTTTAAGTGTATACCTCTATGGCCACATATATTGACCCTCTAATAATCTGCTATATATCTATATAATCCAGTTCACTATATGTATAAGTGTATATTCCTGTGGCAATATTTACTGGCCCTTTAAATACTCGTTCATTCAGAATTCCCTGACCACTATATGATCAACTTATAAACTTCACTATATATACAGTCATGTAAAAAAAAATTAAGATTGAACAGCTCTCTATAAACATTAATGTATATGTAACTGCTCTTTTTTTCATTTGTTTGAGGATGCTGTAAAGGGTAGTGTTTAAAACTACTCCCCCCACAATGCACCGCTAGTCGCGTGACGTCATTTCCGGGCGACGCACGCGACTACCGGAATTAGCAACAACATTAGGACTACACGTCCCATCAGCCCCTGCTGATTGCGTTACGTCACTTCCGGTTGGCGCATGCGACCGGCCGGAAACAGGAAGAGTGCACACACTGGGATTACAAGACAGATGCCCTATATAAGGACGGAACTGCCATTCCCCACTATCTACACTTCTGAAGAAGCCCCTATTCGGGCGAAACGCGTAAAGTGGATCAAGAAGTCTGGACTTTGAATTTTGGACATTGTATTTTTACTGAAGATTTTTATATACAAAGGTTTTTTATTTTATTTTACAATAAAGTTGCAGTTTGTTTCCAGCTTTTTGATCTACCTCTCATTCCTGTGCACTTTGGATCCTGCTTATATCCCTTGGTGGGGATTATACCACCACAAGCACTCACCACCAGAGCAAGTTTAGTGCTCTGGAAATTGTAAGTAGGGTATTTACCCCTTGTTTTTTATTCCAATATTTATACATATTACACTATTGGATCTTCTCTGTGTTTCTATTTTATACACGCCTGTGGAGCCTTGGATACCAGTTACCACCACCATATCCTTAGACGGGGATCATACCGTCCAGGCGCTAATCAGCAGAGCTCTTAGCAGCTCTGTAAAGTGTGAGTTGGTCCTTCTACTGGTTCTTTACATTATAGCACTATTGTATCTCTTTACATTGGCATATTGCACTATTATTTTTATTTTTATCCTTTAAGGTTTACATTTACTACCTCAATACTGGGACTACTTGTATGTATGTACAATTTTGTTTATACCGTTTTTTATCGTGTGGCGCGGTTTACCACTTTGTTTTCTGCACTTTCTGGGTAATAGCAGGTATTGGGGAGTCCTGCTGGTTTACTGCTGCCGTCCATCCATACATTCTAGAGAGCGCCTACACCTGTGTTGTTTCTACATATTTGACATGCCCCAACATAATCTTTGATATCGTTTCTAAGAGCAGGCCACCAAAACCTCCTGGAGATGGCAGAGAGAGTTTTATGGACTCCAGGATGGCCCACTGTGAGGTTGTCATGGAACATATCTAATACCTTTTTTCGAAACTGAGGTGACACATACAGTTTGTCCGGAGGTTTTCCCACAGGTGCCTGAGTTTGATCTGCTATTATGGCACAGAAGAGTGGAGAAGACACTTCGGAAACTGTAGTGGCAATGAGGCATTCAGGAGGTATAATAGGATATATCACCTGTTCCGGAACTTCATCTGTCTCAAACTGCCTAGAAAGTGCATCTGCCTTGGTGTTTTTAGTACCAGGCCTGTACGTAATTACGAAATTGAATCGGGAGAGGAACAATGACCACCTAGCCTGACGAGAGGACAGTCTCTTAGCGTCCCCAATATAAGCCAAATTCTTATGATCAGTAAAGATCAAAAGTGGCTCTTTGGAACCTTCCAAGAGATGCCTCCATTCCTTAAGGGCAAGTACAATGGCCAAAAGTTCCCTATTCCCTATGTCATAATTCTTCTCTGCAGGTGTGAGTTTGCGAGAGTAAAATCCACAGGGATGTAAAGGCGTATCAGGACTTTCTCTTTGAGACAGAATGGCTCCAACTCCTGTTTCTGACGCATCCACCTCTAGGATAAATGGTTTGGTTGGATCAGGATGGGTCAGGACAGGTGCTGAGGAAAATAAAGATTTTAACCGTTCAAATGCCTCTCTTGCTTCTTTGGGCCAAGATATACAATTTGCTCCTTTTTTGGTTAAATTTGTTATAGGGGCAATCACGGAGGAAAATCCCTTTATGAATTTGCGGTAGTAATTCGCAAAACCTATAAAGCGTTGAGTAGCTTTAAGGCCCTTGGGTAATGGCCACTGTAAGACTGCCTCCAGTTTGCGGGGATCCATCTGGAAACCGGACGGAGATATAACGTATCCAAGGAATTGTATCTCCGTTTGGTCAAACTGGCATTTCTCCAGTTTACAGTAAAGGCCGTTCTGTAACAGGGTTTTCAGTACAATTCTCACATGTTCATGATGTGTCTCTAGGTCTGGGGAATAGATGAGAATGTCGTCCAAGTACACTAGAACGAACATGTGAAGGTACTCTCTTAGGACATCGTTAATAAAATCCTGGAATACCGCTGGAGCGTTACATAATCCAAACGGCATAACCAGGTATTCGTAATGTCCCATTCTGGTGTTAAATGCGGTCATCCATTCGTGACCGTCCTTAATCCTGACTAGATTGTATGCACTTCGGAGATCGAGCTTAGTAAAGACTCGAGCTCCCTTCAATCTGTCAAACAGCTCTGATATAAGGGGAATAGGGTAGGCATTTTTTATGGTAATCCTATTCAAACCCCTATAATCGATACAGGGGCGTAGATCTCCTTCTTTTTTAGAGACAAAGAAGAACCCAGCCCCGGCTGGTGAGGAGGATCTATGGATATGACCCTTTCTGAGAGCATCCTTAATATATTCCTCCAAACAAAGATTTTCTTGGGGGGACAAGGCATAAACTCCTCCCTTGGGAGGCATAGTCCCTGGTAATAAGTTTATAGTACAGTCATAAGGTCTATGAGGAGGTAATCCTTCTGACTGGACCTTGTTAAATACTTCTTTCAAATCCATATACTGTGGCGGAATTTGTGTGGTCAAGGGAGGTGCAATAGGAACATTAATGGTACCAATAGGTTGTGGGATTTGCTTAAAGCAAACACCTTTGCATCTCTCACCCCAACTCACAATCTCTCCTTCAATCCAATCCAAACGTGGATTGTGTTTCAGTAGCCAAGGGAAACCGAGTATTATCGGAACTGTAGGTGAAGATATGATTTGAAAGGTCATTTCTTCAGAGTGGAGAATACCCACTGAAACAGTGATTGGCAGAGTTTCGTGTGTGATGAAAGGCTGGGTAAGAGGCCTTCCATCAATGGCCTCGACTGCTATAGGTTTCTCTTTTTGTCTTAAGGGCAGGAGATGTTTTGCAGAGAATTCTTTGTCTAGGAAATTCTCCGCTGCCCCAGAGTCAATCATAGCCTCACACTGAACAGTAGTGTTCTTGAAAGATAAGGTTACTTTGACAAGGAAACGGTTCTTAGTCAATTTAGGGGACATATACATCACACCTAAGGTCGGTCCCCGTACGTGCCTTAGGTGTGCAAGTTTTCGGGCCAAACCGGGCATGACGATCTTAGATGTCCCTTCTTGCCACAATACATACATACATAACCCCTCGTTACGTCTGTGTTGTCTCTCTGCCTCAGTGAGTTTAGCGCTACCCAATTGCATGGGTTCAGGTTCTGGAAGAGGCATTTGGCTGCTCACCACTGGGTTAGAGAAACGAGGAGCTATGGATAAATTGGAACGTCTGTTACGTTGTTTGTTTTTCTCTCTCTCTCTGAGCCGGTTATCAATGTCTATCATGTAGGCAATAAACTCATTAAGATTAACCGGAAGGTCTCTAGCTGCGGTCTCATCTTGTATACTCTCAGCTAGACCTTCAGAGAAAGCAGCCACCAGACCACTATTGGTCCAATCAACCTCAGACGCCAATGTCCTGAATTCTATGGCATAATCGGCTACAGAACGACTGCCTTGCTTGATTCTCATAAGGGCTTTGACAGCGTTCTTCTCCCTGCCTTTAGGTTCGAACGTAGCCTTAAAAGCCGTAAGAAAGGTACTGTAATCACGGGCTACTGCGTCACCACTTTCCCATAAGGGGTTAGCCCAGGTCAAGGCTTTTCCAGTTAATTGGTTCATCAGATAGCCTATTTTAGATCTATCTGTTGGGAATGAACCTGGGGAGGCCTCAAAGTGGTATTCAATTTGGTTTATAAACCTCTGAATTCCTTAGAATCACCTCCATAACGAGGGGGCGGTGACAGGGTTATGGACGGTGGTTTATGTGGTACGGGAACCACTACAGGTGGCGGAACCACAGGTGGTACAGGAGGGACCTCTAAATAGGCAGTCCTCTGGAGCAAGGTCTGAAATGCCTGGGCAAATTCGTCTAGCCTGTGGTCCATATCCTCCACCCTATTTTCACAGGCGATCATATGTTTGCATAGTTCTGCAGGATCCATGGCCCTGTCGTAGTGTCACGGCTAGTAATGTGGTCCAGCACGCAGAAACTATGTAAACATATACATAAGTAAGAAAAGGAAAATAACAGGATAGAGCGTAAACCGGACCTTAGAATGGCCGGACTATAACGCTAGAGACAGAGAATGGTCAAAGGGAAAGCCGAGGTCAAGGAAGCCAGAAAATACTCAATACCGATTAAACAAGCCAAGTCAGGGAAACCAGAGATCAAAATAACCAGGAAAACGCCAAGGATCAGGATACCAGGAAAGCAGAAACACGAAAATAGCACTTTCAGGAAACCAGGAAACTGAAACCACGACAGGGCAAAGTACTGGGAAAAGCTAGGGGTTTAAATACCCCTCTCTTGGCTGTGATTGGTCAGAGGGCGACCTCTGACCCCAAAACGTGCGTGTGCGTTGACGTCGTGATGTCACGCACACGTTAGTATAATTCTCGGGGGCGGGGCTATCCATAGACGCGACCACGTGGTCGGCGCCATATTGGATTCGGGCGTGATGCCCGGAAGAACTAAGTGCGCGGTTCCCGGCTCGCCGACGAGCAGGTAAGCTCGTGTAGTCGGTGCGGTCGTGCCGGTCGGGCACGACCGTGAGGCTCGGCGGGCCGGTGACCGCAACACAACCAAGCCTCATCGTGTTTTCAGCACGGGACAAGGCCTTAGTGAGCAAAGAGATTCTCACGCCAAAAGGAAAAGGCGCCATATATCAGGTCCCGTCAACCCCCCTTGGGTTCATGAGCAATCTATTCCTGGTACCCAAGAAGGGCGGCGGAGTCCACCCAGTCATCAACTTGCGGCCACTAAACGCATTCGTACGATGCCACCATTTCAAAATGGAAGGTATCCACTGCCTACGAGACCTGCTCAGGTTAGGGGACTGGATGGTCAAATTAGACCTACAAGATGCCTACCTCACCATCCCCATGGCGGAAGAGTGTCACCACCTGCTCCAATTCCAATGGGAAGGGGCGACATGGAGATTCCGATGCCTTCCCTTCGGACTCTCATCAGCTCCTTGGTGTTTCACAAAATTGCTGAAACCGGTGGTCGCCTTGCTACGCAGCAGAGGCATACGAATGATCATTTATCTAGACGATATGCTGATCATGGCTCAAGATGTTTGCCAACTTCGACAACACCTATCGGTGCACTGACGTTGTTACAGAACTTAGGATTTCTCATCAACTGGGAGAATACTGACCCCATCCCAAGGCATAGAATTCCTGAGTTTCCATATAGACGCAACTACCGGGACACTCAGCCTACCAACAGAGAAAGTCAAAAGCATCAAAAAGGAGATCCGCAGAACACTCACAAGACCAGTGTTAACACTACGGCAATTAGCCAGAATAATCGGACTCCTCCGCCTCCATCCAGGCTGTCTTTCCCGGGCCACTCCACTACAGGGCCTTGCAAAGACTAAAAGCCACACAACTACGCTCAGGGCACTCATACTCAGATTCTGTGCCACTCGACTATGCAGCCAAACAGGAACTCACGTGGTGGCTACAACATATGGAGGCATGGAACGGCAGGGCAATCTTCGGGAATGCCCCAGACTTCATCATCGAATCTGATGCGAGCACTCACGGTTGGGGAGTGCGATGCGGGCCTACCTCCACCGGAGGAATTTGGTCCTATTCAGAGAAACTACTACACATCAACGGCTTAGAACTGATGGCGGGATCATTCGCCCTGAAGAGCCTCCTCGGGGGCGCAACCAATTGCTCCATTGTCCTGTGGATGGACAACATTTCAGCGGTCCGCTACATCAACCACCTCGGTGGCACGAAATCCAAGATTTTGACAGACTTGGCCAAAGAGTTCTGGGAACACTGCCTGGATAGCAATATTTCGGTCCAAGCGGAGTACATCCCAGGCATGTCCAACGTAGTGGCAGACTGGCACTCCAGACACCTGCACGACTCCAGCGACTGGCGCCTGGACCGCAACGTGTTCCTACAGCTACAGACGATCTGGGGCCCGATGCAAGTAGACCTATTTGCATCTCGGTTGAACTCCCAACTACCAGCATTCTTCAGCTGGAGACCAGATCCAGATGCACTGGCAGCGGACGCTTTTGTACAACGATGGCTGAACAGCCGATTGTATGCTTTTCCTCCATTCTCCCTCATAGCTCGAACACTGGTACACCTCGGACGTACCCAAGCGTCACTGGTCCTCGTAACACCATTCTGGACAGCTCAACCGTGGTTCCCAACACTCATGGAGATGTCCATAGACCTCCCGAGATTGCTCCCAGATGCCTTGTTCCTTTTATCGGACCCAGAGGGCAACCCACACCCCCTGATGGCCCAGGGACAATTCAAACTTTTAGCATGGCTCCTCTCAGGGGACCCTGGATCGTACCAGACGTTCCACAGGAAACTATCGAACTACTGGCGGGAGCTTGGGCACCAGGAACTAGACGCTCCTATCTCTACGCCTGGAATGGATGGAGTAGTTGGTGCATGGAACAACTGGTGGATCCCGTACGTGCTCCTGTAAATTACCTGTTACGCTTCCTTACTAACCTGTACAATCAAGGTTTAGCCTACAGAACGATTAATGTCTACAGGTCGGCGATTTCAGCAGGACATCAGGGAGTGGATGGAATACCTATGGGCCAACAGCTACTGGTATGCCGCCTTCTACGGGGAATTCGATTCGCTCGTCCACCACAACCCCGATACACGTCATTGTGGGACGTCAACGCAGTCCTGAAACTGTTAGAAACTTGGCCACACAACTAAACACTCACGCTTAAACAATTGTCAGCGAAACTGACCATGCTCCTTTGCCTGATCTCGTGCAAGAGGGTGTCCGATGTTAGAGCACTGGACGTTGATGCACGATCCTTTACTCCCACAGGTGTCTCATTCAACATCTCCAGGCGTACAAAGTCGTCAACCACATCAGTTTCATACCCTTTGTTCCCACATAACAGGAAGCTATGTCCAGTGGACTGTTTACGGGAATATGAGAAACAAACTTTGGGATTCAGGAATCCTTCAAACCCAGAATTGTTTTTGGCCATCAGACAGCCTCACCAACTGGTATCCACGGTGACGCTCGCCCGATGGGTGAAATGGATAATGGCTTTAGCACACATAGATATCACTGTCTATGGCGCACACTCTACCAGAGGAGCCATGGCGTCAAAGATTTTCACCTTAGGTGGTAGATTAGAAGACCTCTTGAGAACAGCGGATTGGTCTCGGGAATCGACATTTAAGGAATACTACTTTCGACCTATGGAACATGTATCAAGTGTAGTCATCTCACAGCTTTGAACTAGCCTAATAAGAGCCTCCGTGTCCTTTAATAAAATTACCAGATTTTACTAATTACATGACGTAAAGTCATGATTTTATAAAGGACACGGAGGCGAGTATTAGCCCACCCGGATCAGGTACATACAATGTTGTACCCCAACCCAGGTACGTAATAGGTACTCTAACAGAATTAATGGCATATGTATATAGTTGCCTTGAGAAGTTATTGAACTAGTAAAGTTTACAGGTTTACATATACTAATTACATAAATAAATCAAACAATTTTGGCTAGAGAATATTGGAAACGAAATAGTTGGCAAGGACAAGTTTTACCATTGTTTTTCTTTGTCCTTTCAGCATGACAACCTACAAACACCCATTGTTGATGGCGATTGTTCTCACAGTTAAGAGGATCAGTTCAGAAGATCCACAGTTTTCTCTCATGAGCGGATTCAACATCAGGATCCAGTTATCAACCAGCCTGTGTTCAGTTTATAAGAAGTTATGATGGAAAACGTTAGCTTCGGCACCATCACGAAAGAGGAAAAGGAGGAGGTTACATGGAAGGATATAGACTAGGAATGTTCCTATTGGTTAAGAGATATGATGTAATGTTAACCCTGTGAGGGTAGTTATGCATGTTTCTTTTTTCCTACAAATAAACACCTTAGCTTTTTTTTCTTTGCTGCTGAGGAATAAAAGAAAGAGATAAGCCTAATACTCGCCTCCGTGTCCTTTAATAAAATTATTAATTTGTCTTCTTGTCTGTGAGCTTTATCTATGCTGATTGCCAGGTGCAAAGGACAGAGTTTATAACAATGATTGATGGTGATTGAGAGGCACGGTGAAGGCTTCCAGCTGCTAGATAAAAATATATCCATTTCTGTATTTTATTTTTCGCAAAATAGATATGTCAGAAGTAAGCATATTGTTGAAAAATCATGGGAAATGACAATTCTCATTTAAAAAGTCAGTTGCTGAGGGGCGGAGCTTGACCGCCAAACGGTGTGGACGTGAGTCCCAGGAGCTCCTGCCCGGCGGGTGAAAAATAGGAGAAATAGCGGAGGCTACGGAGCCCAAAGACTCCAAAGGGTGCACTATCCATATTGGGGCTGCACTCCAGAAGCGGGAGATATAATTCCGACACCCGTCGGGACCCGAAGCACTGAAAGCCGGGTGCGGCCTACTGGAACCGGTACAGGGGAGAGATGGCCGCTCCCCCCGACCACGGAGCTCCGGAGCAACCCGGCAAACAACATACCCTCTCCCCCCCCCCAGGACCGGTGGGGGTTATCCCAGTCCCCACTAGCCACACAAAGCAAGCCCGACGACGGACTTACCAGCCACGCTGCACGGCCAAAACACAGCCAAGATGGCGGCCTAGCACAGGCCCAAATCGAACCTCACGAGCACCCAACAACCACCGCAGCCTAGGGAGGCTTTTGACCAGCTCTGCATGAGCTTCTGGGCGATACTCCACAAGCGAGGACTATCTCATTGTCAAGCGGTGAGAGAAGTGGGTTTATGGATCCGTCCAGAGACCCGGCGTCGCCACTATGACCCCCTACATCAGGCCTCCAGAGCGCCTAGCCGGCTACACAGACGCCAGCGAAAGACAAAGCGTGAACGAAGCACCCGCCAGGAGCCGGAGGGCCACCCACCTCGACAGCAACCACTCGACCCGCGCCAACAGCTCCCAGCCCCGGCGGGAAGCACAGCTACAAGGCGGCAATGGAGGGACAAGCACCCAGCACTCTCAGGTAGAGAAGCGCAGCCAAATCACCTTCCCGGGAACGCAATCAAGGCATCCAGAATGGGCATAGGTTGATACACACTGAGGGGCCCACAGCCCGTTACCCTGTCTACAGAGCAGAGACTTTCTCTCCCTAAGGACAGAGGCAAGAGCACCCCAATTTACAATGTATGCTCCTATCTACATAAAACGCATTGGCACATACAGCATGCTACTTTCAGCTTAAACTCCTAGCCAATGGACTTACTCACTCCTGGAACAAGCATTGTATAGTCTTGTAACAACAGATTTGGAGGTTTACCCGCTTAGCTTTAATAGTTTTGTGTTAGCCTGCTCCTAGCTTGTTAACATGCATAATACTTTTACCATATGCTATAACCTTCTTATTTTGTTTTATTATATTACTTTACGTTTTTGTTTGCATTATTAATCTTATGTTCTATTAAGCCTATGATGTACCATGCGATAGCCATAGGAGTACACTCAATCTAGGCGCATACTCTAACCTCTCATACGTACTCCACATACACATATCTCAGCCTGCTTAACGAAGTACCAAGATTACTCTCCTCATAACTGCTATGCCACACACCTATAACTCTAAGCATAACCATAATTATCATAAGTTTGTGTAGCTAGGCATTAACACTATGTTTTACTAATGCATCAAAGCTTGATATTCTCAATATATATATATATATAAAATGTGCTGTTTTTCTGCCACGTACATAAATATTGTTGAAATGCTTGCATCTGCTGTCGTGGCTCTGCAAGATTGTATGTTATCTTATGCACAAGAAAAATAAAGAATTAAAAAAAAAAAAAAAAAGTCAGTTGCTTCTAACAGCAGTGTTACTTTATCCGTTTTGCTTAGGAATTATTGTGAGTCCATAATTTGCTTTACGTAATATTAAATAAAAAACTTTCAGCAATCCAGTTTCCCTTCCTTGACCTGAACCTTCTTTTTTTTTAAAAGAAACAAAATGGATTTGTGCAAAGAATGCCTTATCCCTTTAGAAAGACATAAGAGCACACATAGAAACTGTCAAAACAGTAGTTCTTGGCTGATCCCAACAGTTGTAGAGCATAATAGTCATAAGTAGTCATATGTGTTTTTTTCCAGACATTCCTATATGTGTAAGGTATTCCAAGTATATGATGTCATTAAAGAAATACGTGGCAAACGCTGATTACAAATGTTCTCATGCTACGAGGGATCAACATTGTGTCCTTTTAATTAGGTACTATGAGCATCGATAGCAGGATCATAGTCTCTAGAATAGAATGGATTGATACCTTGAAGCAGACGTGTCAAAGGACCACTATAGGCACCCAGACCACTTCAGCTCAATGATGTGGTCTGGGTGCCAGGTCCCTCTATTTTTATCCCTGCAGCTGAAAACCGTTTTAACTGCTGTGTTTACACTAAGGGTTAATACAGCCTCTAGTGGCTGTCTAACTGACAGCCACTAGAGACCACTTCAGCGGTTCTCACTGTGAAAATCACAGTGAGAAGACGCTGACGTCCATAGGAAAGCATTGAGTAATGCTTTCCTATGGGCGGTTTGAACGCGCGTGCGTTCGGCGCTGATGTCGGCAGGAGGAGGAGAGTCCCCAGCGCCGAAGGAGCCATCGCTGGAGAAAGGTAAGTGGCTGAAGGGGTTTTAACCATGAGGGTGGGTGGGACCTAATGACTACATAGTGCCAGGAAAATGAGTTTGTTTTCCTGGCACTATAGTGGTCCTTTAAGCACTTCTTGTCAACACCACATGTTGGTTATGAAATAAATGTCCTTTGAATTATGTCTTTAAATGTAAAGATCAAAGTTTAAAAACCAATCTTCTAACACATACATTACATTGATATTTCGCCTATTGATGCTAAGTTAATTTTTGTGTTGCAGTTTTAATGAGGAATGTCTTTTTGAGAACATGCTTTAGTAATAGTGGGAGACTAACCGGGTTATTCAGTAAAGTAAGAATTGCAAAGTTCATTTCAAATTGTAGGCCAAAGTTGAAGAAGATAGTCCTCTATGAACGCATAGATGTCTGGCAGAATTTTCCCATTTTAAAGTCACGTTGAATTCCCTGTATGGGAAATTTGCGTTAGGGAGATTGAATTGTAAGTTGCTGGCAATTTTTTTTCGAAAAGATATTAAAATAAAGGAATTAAATTTTGTTTACCAAGAAGGTCATTTTAAATAAGCACTCTAAGCACCAAAACCACTGTGTCTTAATGCAGTTGTTTTGGCACATAGACCCTGTCCCTGCAGGCTGACAATTCTATGCACTGACATTTGTGAGAAACCACAATGCTCTCATTTCGCAGGATTCTTCTAGTGACTGTCAATCATACAATCAAACACTCAGATAGCAACCAGAGAAATTTTCTTGTGAAGCTCTTCAATTATCTAAATTCTTTTTGTTTGACGATGCAGTACTCTCTCATAGGAAAGCATCAAATTCAAGTCCAAATTTAAATAAATTGTAGGGTGAACTTACATATGTCATTGTTTTAAAACAGGGCTGGCCTTGGGCCTTCAAGCATTTTGTGCAAAACTTCAGAGTGGTACCCGTCCTTCCATCATCATTTTTTAACATTATTTATAATCATTCAGGTAGTATGACTGTTAAAGGAACACATAGGGTCAGGAACACAACTGTGTATTCCTGACCCTATAGTGTTAAATCCACCATCTAGCCCTCCCTGGCCTCCCTAAATATAGTAAAATCTTACTTGTATTCAAGTGTGCAGCTTCTGCCTCTATCCTGTCATTATTCGTAATTTTGTGGGTCATAAATATTATTGCTTTTACCATTCCTAAGCCTAAGGTTACTGTATGTCCCTCTTCCCCCGGGGAGTTGGGTACCCCACTACTGTTGGGTGATTCCCCCACTATGGCTGGCTCCCCCCCACCCTTGACTAAGGACCCTGATCCCTGAAGGGTAGAAGCGCAGTCCTTGACGCTCCAGAGGTCTGTAACAATGTGTCAGGATCGGGACAGGGATCCAACACGCAGAGTACAAACAGTAGCCAGATACGTATACCGGACCTTAGAATGGCCGGACTAACGTAAGTAGTACAGTATAGAATGGTAAAAGACAAGCCGAGGTCGAGGGTAACAGAAGACAGGTAAGCGAGAGACAAGCCGAATCAAGGGTAACAGAGATAAGCAGAGTAAGGTAAACAAGCCGGGTCAAAACCAAAAGGGATAATAGAATACACAAGCACTGAGTGACTAGAACAAGCTAGAACCACGACAGGGCAATGAGCTAATGAACGAAGCTCTGTTAAATACCCTGTTCAGAGCAGTAACCACGCTTCCGAGGCGTCCTGATTGGTCCTGCAGCAATTGAGTGACAGGTCGTTCCGGAGGAGTGTCCTGATGACAACTTCCTGCCTAGATGCTGTAAAAGGCAGTCACTCCCTCGCGGCCGGCCTTGCATGACCGGATAGACCGTGGGGAAGGGAGCCATCAGGCCGTCTGGATGGAGGAACAGCTAAGTCTCTACCTCTTTCGGAGGTAGAGACCGCAGGTACCCTGACAGTACCCCCCCTCTCAGATACGCCCACGGGGCGGAATACACCAGGGCGAGAAGGGAATCGAGAGTGAAACGCCCTGCGGAGATGGGGAGCATGCACCTCCTCCTGAGGTACCCAACTTCTCTCCTCAGGACCATAACCCTTCCAATCGACCAGATATTGCAGTTTCCCCCGGGAGATTCGAGAATCAACGATGGAATTGACCTCATACTCCTCCTGACCCTCCACCTGAACTGAGCGGGGAGGGGCGATCGTGGAGGAGAACCTGTTACATATTAATGGTTTTAGCAAGGAAACATGAAATGAATTAGGAATGCGTAAGGCACTAGGCAACGCTAAACGATACGCAACTGTGTTAATTTGAGACAGTACCCTGTAAGGTCCAATATATCGAGGAGCAAACTTCATGGACGGCACTTTTAACCGAATGTTTCTAGTACTTAACCATACTCTATCGCCTGGAACAAACACCGGTGCTGCCCTTCTACGTTTGTCAGCGTGTTTTTTAACCAGCGTAGAATTGTGCAGAAGGATTTGTCGAGTTTGATCCCACAACTCTCTTAAATTGGCAACATGAACATCCACCGACGGTATCCCTTGAGAAGAAGACTCCGAAGGAAGGATGGAAGGATGAAAGCCATAATTCAAGAAAAAAGGGCTAGAATGCGTAGAATCACAAATGAGATTGTTATGTGCAAACTCCGCCCAAGGAATCAAACCGACCCAATCGTCCTGGTGTTCTGAAACGAAACAACGTAAATATTGTTCAACTTTTTGGTTAGTGCGTTCAGCAGCTCCATTGGACTGAGGATGATAGGCAGAGGAGAAATTTAATTTGATGCCTAGTTGGGAGCAGAATGATCTCCAAAAACGGGAAACAAATTGGGAGCCTCTGTCAGAGACAATTTGGGAAGGTATCCCATGCAAACGGAAAATCTCCCTGGCGAATATCTCCGCTAATTCGGGCAAAGATGGGAGTTTAGGTAAGGGAATGAAGTGAGCCATTTTAGTAAATCTGTCTACCACAGTGAGGATGACAGTCTGCTTTTTAGAGATAGGCAAATCAACAATGAAGTCCATTGCCAGACAGGACAAAGGCTTTTCAGGAACCTCTAAAGGGTGCAGAAATCCGCATGGAAGCGAATGGGGTAGCTTGGTCTTGGTACAAACTTCACATGCCCCGATGAATTCTTTAATATCCTTGCGTAAGTCAGGCCACCAAAAATCTTTAGAGACCAGTGCATAAGTCTTGCGGATGCCAGGATGCCCAGCCACCTTGCTGTTATGGAGACAGCGTAGCACCTCCAGTTGGAGAGCGGCAGGAACGAAGTGTCGATCCCCAGGAGTCTGTTTGGGTGCCAAATGCTGAAACTTCATGATCTCAGAAAGCAATGGAGAGTGAATCCTGAGATTCGTGTTCGCGATGATATTCCCCTTAGGAACTATGGAGGACAGAAGTGGTTCAGTTATAGTGGATGGTTCATATTGACGAGACAAAGCATCGGCTTTAGAGTTCTTAGAACCAGGTCTATACGTAAGTACATAATTAAAGTGAGTGAGGAACAAAGCCCAGCGAGCCTGCCTGGCGGACAAGCGCTTAGCCTCCCCAATATAAGACAAGTTCTTATGATCCGTTAGGATAGTAACAGGGTGTAGTGTCCCTTCCAGTAAATGTCTCCACTCCTTTTAAAGCCTTAATGACCGCTAACAGTTCCCTCTCCCCGATGTCATATCTGCTCTCAGGCCCAGAAATTTTTTTAGAGAAGAAACCACAAGGGTGTAACGGTTTATCCACCCCTAACCTTTGAGACAGAACAGCCCCAACTCCTGTCTCAGAAGCATCGACCTCGAGCAAGAAAGGCAGAGTCGTATCAGGATGAACTAGAATGGGAGCTGAGGCAAAAAGTTCCTTGAGAGTCTTAAAAGCACCAAGAGCTTCCTCAGACCAGAACTTAGTATCAGCCCCTTGTTTCGTCATATTGGTAATAGGCGCAATGATAGAGGAGTAACCCTTAATGAAGCGCCTATAGTAGTTGTAAAAACCAATAAACCTTTGGATAGCCTTGAGTCCTTTGGGCAAAGGCCAGTCTAAAATAGATTGGAGTTTACCAGGATCCATTTTAAAACCTTCCCCAGAAATCACGTACCCAAGAAAGTCTACCTGAGACTGATCAAAACTGCACTTCTCCAATTTGCAGTATAGACCATGTTGCAGAAGTTTGTGTAACACCTTTCTGACCTGTCTATGGTGAGTCTCAATCTCCTTAGAGTGTATTAGTATGTCGTCCAGGTAAACAATAACACAATCATGCTGAAACTCCCTAAGTACCTCATTAATCAACTCTTGAAATACTGCAGGAGCATTGCAAAGTCCAAATGGCATAACAGTGTATTCGTAATGGCCATACCGGGTATTGAATGCCGTCATCCACTCGTGACCTTGCTGGATTCTCACCAAATTGTAAGCCCCTCTGAGATCTAACTTGGTGAAGATTTTGGAGCCCTTAAGACGATCAAATAACTCGGTAATCAGTGGGATGGGATAGGCATTTCTGACAGTTATTTTATTCAAGCCTCGGTAATCGATACAAGGTCTCAGCGTGCCATCTTTCTTCTTAATGAAAAAGAACCCCGCCCCGGCCGGAGAAGAAGACCTCCTGATAAATCCCTTTTCTAAATTCTCCTGAATATACTCCTCTAGAACCGAGTTTTCCTGAACAGACAAAGGATATACATGGCCCCTCGGAGGCATAGTCCCGGGTAGAAGCTTAATTTTACAGTCAAATGACCTGTGTGGCGGCAAAGAATCGGCATTCTTCTTGTCAAACACTGCCCTTAAGTCTAGGTAAAGGTCTGGTATTTGTCTTTCTGTGGACTGAGTAGGATTCTCCTGTATGTTAATATTAGCTAATGGAGAAACCTTGCACAAACACCGATCCTGGCAGCCCTGGCCCCACGAGAGTATCTCCCCTAACTCCCAATCAATAATAGGGTTATGTTCTTTCAACCATGGGTACCCCAGAACTATGGGAACGGAAGGAGACGAAATGAGCAGAAGAGATAAATTCTCCACGTGTAGGATACCAACATTTAACTACATGGGTATGGTCTCACGAAAGATAACAGGGTCTAGTAGTGGTCTACCATCTATGGCCTCAACGGCCAAAGGTGTCTCCCTTAGCTGGGATGGGAAATTGTTTTTACTAGCAAAGGCTTGGTCGATAAAATTCTCAGCAGCACCGGAATCTATCAAAGCCATAGCCCTTACTACTTCCCTCCCGCAAGTTAAGGAAACTGGTAGCAGAAGCCTGTGATCTTTATAATTAGGAGTAGAGGACAAAATAGAAACACCCAAGGCCTGTCCTCTAGAGAGACTTAGGTGCGAGCGTTTCCCGGGCGGTTAGAACAGTTTGAGAGTAAATGACCCTTAGCTCCACAATACATACACAAACCCTCTCTTCTCCTGTACTGTCTTTCCTCCTCAGAGAGGCGGGTATACCCTATCTGCATAGGTTCAGGAAGCAAAGATACCGTGGAGTCAGGACTTGGAAAAGCGGGGGCTAACCTAAAAGAAGGTCTCCGGTTCCTCTCTCGAGTGTTCTGTCTCTCTCTTAAACGTTCATCTATACGAGAGATGAACGAAATTAAATCCTCTAAATTCTCAGGGAGTTCTCTGGTAGCAACCTCATCAAGGATTACTTCAGATAAGCCATTCAAAAATACATCCATATACGCCTGCTCATTCCACTTGACCTCTGACGCCAGAGACCTGAACTCTAGTGCATAATCCACCAGTGTTCGGTTCTCCTGTTTCAGACGCAACAGTAATCTGGCTGCATTAACCTTTCTACCTGGAGGGTCAAATGTTCTTCTAAAAGCAGCTACAAAGGCGTTATAGTTATAAACTAATGGGTTATCGTTCTCCCATAATGGGTTGGCCCATCTCAGAGCTTTCTCAATAAGTAGGGTGATAATAAATCCTACCTTTGCCCTATCTGTAGGATAAGAGCGAGGTTGCAATTCAAAATGGATACTAATTTGGTTTAAGAAACCACGACACTTCTCAGGAGCCCCACCATAGCGTACTGGGGGGGTAATGCGAGAAGAAGCACCCACTGTGGCTACCTCTAGACCTGAACCGGCAGGAGAAACAGGGGTATTACGTATCTCCTCTGGTGGGTTATTGGCACGAGATAATAGAGCCTGTAGCGCAAGCGCCATCTGATCCATTCTGTGATCCATGGCTTCAAACCTAGGATCAGGAGAAGCAAGCTGACTGTTTGTACTTGCAGGATCCATTGGCCCTGTCGTAATGTCAGGATCGGGACAGGGATCCAACACGCAGAGTACAAACAGTAGCCAGATACGTATACCGGACCTTAGAATGGCCGGACTAACGTAAGTAGTACAGTATAGAATGGTAAAAGACAAGCCGAGGTCGAGGGTAACAGAAGACAGGTAAGCGAGAGACAAGCCGAATCAAGGGTAATAGAGATAAGCAGAGTAAGGTAAACAAGCCGGGTCAAAACCAAAAGGGATAATAGAATACACAAGCACTGAGTGACTAGAACAAGCTAGAACCACGACAGGGCAATGAGCTAATGAACGAAGCTCTGTTAAATACCCTGTTCAGAGCAGTAACCACGCCTCCGAGGCGTCCTGATTGGTCCTGCAGCCATTGACTGACAGGTCGTTCCGGAGGAGTGTCCTGATGACAACTTCCTGCCTAGATGCTGTAAAAGGCAGTCACTCCCTCGCGGCCGGCCTTGCATGACCGGATAGACCGCGGGGAAGGGAGCCATCAGGCCGTCTGGATGGAGGAACAGCTAAGTCTCTACCTCTTTCGGAGGTAGAGACCGCAGGTACCCTGACACAATGCCATTATGACCGCTACGGGCTCTATGTCCTCTGCTTTGTCCCAAACTATTTCCCAAGCGTTACTGGTGTGCCCCTCAGACGCGGGGCCCACAGATCCCTCAACGCATGCTACGCCTCCTGACTTGGATCCCCTTGGGAACGCACTTAAAAAGGTTAGCCATAAATCTAGGCATGTCTCCCCATCTGCCTCCACAAATAGCATGACTGGCGTACCTCTGGACACCCCTGACAGTGTGTCCAAGTCACGCTAGAAAGAAAGAGCCTTTCCACAACAGGCAGAACGGGCGTGGCGATGGAAATGTGCGAGAGCACAGAATTAGAGCAACTCCGACTCAGAAATCGGATCTAGAGAGGAGGCTGGGTTGGAGTCCAATATTGACTCGGAGAATGATAATGGGTACTTGGGTCTTGACCTCTTTACCTCCGCCACAGTGGGGATGACGGGAGGCAACCCTGCGGCTGATCCTCCTGCCACCACGGGGACTGCCCTCATTGACCCGCTGGGCGAGCCCTTGTTTGACCCGGATGATCTTCACCATCCACGGTCGGCCGAGTGGCTCCCTTAGCAACGCGGCACGTAATAATTTCAGAGCTGAGTGCCCTAGATCAGTGATACCTAATAAGATGTGTGACAACCCAGATGTTGACCCCATAATGACACAATTTTTATCTAAGTTGGTCTGGAACACGCGTAAGGGCCTCGACGCGGCACTCAGATCATGCCATGACAAACATCTGAATATTTTTGGGCCCCTGGCCAAGCTTTTTGATCTGCGGAGGACGCCATGGTGGATAATAGGCTGGTCGACCCGGAGGAAGGGTCCAGAGGGCCATCTGCATTGCTGGCAGCGTCAATGCTTCACTCTCTATAGAGTGACGAAAGGCCATCCTTTTTAAGATAGAGCCGAAGCTGGCTAACCTCGCCCTCACTGAGGCCGGTAAAGATGCCAAAGGCTTCTTCTTTGGTGACTCCTTTATTAAGGACCTACGCCGTTTTGTTGGGACATTTACTGCCCTAGATAAAGCCCAATCCTCCATGAGGAGGGTGTTCCAGTGGCAGGTCTCTATCAGGGCCGGCAGCTCCATAGGCTGTCTGGCCGGCCGCAGATACTTCTATTCCTGTGGTCCGGGAAGAGGCTCCTTCAATCAGCACCCACACTACCAGGAGGCGAAGACCCGATCCCCCTTCTTCCCATCCTGTGGTCGACCATGGCAGTCAAGGTGATTCAGAGGAAATTCCGGTGGCAGACATCCCTATGGTAAGCTGAACTCTACCACATGTTTGTTCTCCTGTTTGTGTAGAGGGCAGACTCAGTCTCTTTTTCCCAGCCTGGACATCTATCACATCAGACACATGGGTTCTGTACACGGTGCGGGGGTTTCACATAGAGTTAGTGGGGACGCCTCGTTTCATCCCTGCCCCTCAACAGATCTGTTTTTCCCTTCGGGATCGCTGGTTGATCGACGTGGAGTTGTCGGCTGTAACGGACCGTTTCAGCAGACAAGGGGTTAAAATCTGTTTAGGCGATATGCCCCTTTCTGAGAGACAGGCACAGCTACTGCAGAACACTCATGAATTGGATATAAGTGAATGCACCAAACTCCCGAACTGCATACAAAGGAATAAGGTAGCACTCCAAACTCCCGAACTGGAACCTCACGAATAGCTGCTAGCAGACGAACAGGAAAAGCTCCCAAGCGGCTTATACTCCTGGCAGTCAGTCCCTATCAGCATACAGTGAATCCCCCCAAGAACGAGACAAGGCTCCGTGTTGAGGGTCAAGCAGTGGTCTGAGGTGCTGGCACACCCAGCCTGGTTTTTATTACAGTCTTTGCAAATACAGGACCGCCCACAGGGAGGTATAAAACAACCAATCACATCACAGTTACATCCCACATATTCCCTCCCCTTATCCTGAGAGATAACTCAATTACACATACAGTTAAACATACGTTCTACCCAACTTTCATAACTCTAAAACCATACATCACATTCACATAAAAAATACATATTCACAATCAATCCATTCAGGGGAACAACATATTTAAAAAATGGCATTAATCAGACCAGGGGTTCAAAAGTTAGTAAAATATCTTTTGGGCCCTGGCTTGCACATGGCTATCTGGCTCAGACCGGTTTTACAGAGCCCTCTTTCCTGGAGACAATGGGAAAATAATCCAATTATATCCAGGGATAGAGGCAGACTCCATTGAGCACATGGCTGCAAAAAGACATAAAATATAATAAAATACACAAGGTTACATTTACTACATAAAATAAAGACATGCAACATATCCCCAGATAGCTTAGGTCTGAGCACATATTATTGAATGGCGCTCAGACCACACACATACAGTTCAATTGCCATGGAGCTAAAGTCTTTCCCATAGTCTTTCATTATATGAATGGGCTCCATGGCATAGCTATCTGGGGTATCACCGCTCACACAGGGCAAGTACCAAATGACCCCACTGTATTTAAATGGCCAGAATGAGTGACATGCACTCTGTTAGGGCCGAATACTGTTTTTATAGGGCCCAATCTCCCAGGGCCATAGTCCAAAGGCAGCAGGCGGGCAACCAGGCTTCTCCAATGCAATGTGGCGAGATTGCTCTCGTCACATCGGCCTTATGTGCCAAGGAGGCTATAGAGTTGGCTCCCCTGACCCCTTCAGGGGTCATCAGCAATATCTTCCTGGTGGAGAAAAAGGGTGGCCAGAAGAGCCTGGTAATCAATTTACGCCCGCTCAATTCCAGGGCACGCTACCGGCATTTCAAGATTGAGGGCATCGATCTGCTCGTACACAGAGATTGGTTGGCGAAACTAGACCTTAAAGACGCGTACCTGATTGTGCTGGTGCATGTGGCGCTTCACCTGTCTTCAGCTTGGTCTCTCTTCTGTGCCTTGGTGCTTCACCAAGCTGCTATGTCCTGAAATGGCCTTGCTCCGCAGTCGGGGCACATGCCTCATCGTTTATCTGGACGATATTCTGATCATGGCTCAGGACCGATCCATTCTCCTGCAGCATCTATGATGGACGTTGGATCTGCTGACCCGGCTGGGTTTCCTTATCAACTGGGAGAAATCCTGCCTGACGCCATCCAGACACATGGAATTCTTGGGTTTTTGGATATTCAGATCTCAGCCGGAGTTCACCATAGACTTGGATGCGAGCCTCCATGGCTGGGGCGCCGACTGCGAGGGGGTGTCTACAGGGGGATGCTGGTCAGAGAGCAAATCCAGAATGCACATTAATGCTTTGGAGCTTCTACCAGGATCCTTTGCGATTCGGAGTTTCGCAAAGGGGACTACCAATGCCTGCATTCGCTTGCGTATGGACAACGTATCGGCAGTTCTATATGTCAACCACATGGGCGGCACTCAATTTTCATTACTGGCTCGCTTGGCAATGGATGTTTGGTAGTTTTGTCTCACACGGAATCTGGTGGATCAGGCAGAATACCTCCCGTGCCTGCACAACGTCCAGGCGGATTGGAACTCACGTTATCTCTTGGACACCAGTGATTGAAAATTGGATGTAGAGGTGTTTTACACTATCTCGTGCTTTTGGGGTCCCTTTGCCATCGACCTATATGCCTCACGGCTCAACTCCCAGGTAACTCGTTTCTTCAACTGGTGTCCAGACCCAGCCGCAGAGGCGGTGTATGCTTTCCTACAGGATTGGCACGGACCTCTTCTCTACGCTTTCCCTCCATTTGCCGTGCTTCTTCAGGTTTGCTGCCAAGTGGCAGAGCTGGTCCTCGTAACCCCGTTTTCGAGGACTCAGCCGTGGTTCCCTCAACTTCTGCAGATGGCAGTAGATATTCCCAAGTTGTTACCGGCCCTTCCGGACATGCTTCGGGATCCAGCAGACCAGTTCCATCCTTTCCTCTTGGAAGGCTCCCTTCTGTTGATGGCTTGGCGGGTTTTCAGGGGACCCTTGCAGGTCCCGCGAGTTTCGAACGCAACTCGACACCTCTTGGTATTCTCGTATTTCTCACATCTCCATTTAAAGAGAACAAAGCATACCGGATGATCAATGTGTTTAGGTCAGCCATTTCTTTCGCCCATCAAGGTTTGGACGTTTGTCCGGTAGGACAACACCCTTTAGTATGCCAGCTTCTACGTGGTTCCCGCCTCTCTCGACCACCCACACCAAACTATTCCTCCACCTGTGATGTCTCCATTGTTTTATCACTGTTTAATTAGTGGCTGTCTAATGTGGACCTTTCCCTACGCCAATTGTTGGCGAAATTAGTCACTCTCTTCTGTCTGTTATCCTGTAGAGGGTTGCAGACATACGTGCCTTGGATTTTGACACGCTTTCCTTCACTCCCGACGGAGTGACTTTTAATATATCCAGGCATACGAAAACTTTGATTAGATCGGTTTCTGATCCGGCTTTCGCTTCGGCTCCAACATTGTGTCCGGTGGCCTGTTTATGCGAATATGAGAGTCGCACCGGACTGCATCGGTCAGCATGTAAACTTCATCCTTTTCTTTCCATTCGGCCTCCTTTTTCCTTTCGGCCTCCTTTTTCCTTGGGGGCAAGTACTACCCTGGCTCGTAATTGAAGTGGGTATTGCAACAGGCAGGAGTAGACACTTCGGTGTTTGGAGCCCACTCTGTCCGGGGTTCTTCGGCCTCGTCGATGATTACCTCGGCGGCACAGCTGGAGGACCTGATGAGGATGGCAGACTCGTCTTGGAATTCTACTTTCGGTGAATTTTATTTTTGGATGTTTTTTCTGCGGTTGTCAGTCAGCTTTAAACTTGCAATATGAGCCTCCGTATCTTGTAATAAAATTACATGATTTTGCTATTCCATCTCAAAAAGTCATGATTTTATTAAAGACACACCCTGGATATACTTCTGACTTGCTTTACATCTTCCCTCCCTGTTATTCTGGTGGTTGGATAAGGCTTGTATTATGGTAAGTGGGGTATTATTACACTATGCTTTGGTGGTCACTGTATTTTGGATGGATGGTTGTTCAAGGTTTTCATTGTTGTTTCATAAAAAGGGTCGGTTTATGTCTTACGTTTACACTAAGTTGCAAGGACCGAAGTAACAGTGTGACTCCTGTTCATTTATGTTTTCACAGCCTGATTCAGGTCCTTTCTGTGGATTCCTGCTGATCGTCATATGATGGGATCCTCTGGGATGGCGAATTCTTGTTTCTGTTAGGGATCGGTTTCGGCTTGTTGGATTGATGCCTATTTGGACTTCGACTGGATTTACCTGCAGTGTTTGTGCAGTTGGACTGATTCATCGGTTCCTGTTTATTGTTTGTTTATTGTGTTCGCATCTCCAAGAAAGAGGAAGTGTTAGGGGAGGTGCTGTCTATTATACTAGGACTTGGTACGGGAGTGGCTTATATCACTATGTATACCATATTTTTTTCTTACTGTTTTGTGTTCTTTGCTGCTATTGGTGGACAGTAAAGAAAGGGATATGCAATATGAGCCTCCGTGTCTTTAATAAAATCATGACTTTTCGTCATGTAATAGCAAAATCAGGCCAAAATAGCCAACATGAAAACATAGCTGACTCTTATTTCCAGTTTGTCTATTTTGCCCATAAAGTTGAACTTCACTTTCAATTCTCACTTCGGTGAATAACACTGGCAATGTCAATGTATATAATCAGAGCTTCTGTGTGCACACTGTCTATGAATGTAGGTATAGTGCAACTAGGAAATATAATTCCAATGATGTTCGTGTCGCATTAAAGGAACACTCAAAGCACCATAACTGCTTTGGTTATGGTGCCAGGATTACCTTGGTGCCCCCAAATAGTAAGGAGTTAAACGATATTTGCACCGTTTTTAACTTACGTGGGGTTCGCTGGGTCACGATCCTCGCTTCTACTGCCATGTCCTAAGCATCTTTATTTGTCCTCCTAACCCAAGTGCTTAGCTCATTAACTAAGAGTGATATGTGTTCATTCAAAGCCTTAATATTTAAACTCTGCACAACTGGTGGCAGGACTGTGAGTGGACAAGCCAGGACATGACACAACCTCAAATCCTGCCCTTTTCTCCTTAATACCAATACAAGTCACATGGGGCTCATGGCTAAGTATGGCAAAGTACTGACATGACAGTTCCTCTATGCAGCCTAATACATTTTTTTCCTTATCCAAAATGTTAGATGTAATTTTGGAGTTGTTTAAATTAATAAAAACAGACTTGCCTTTCTGTATTATTAGGAAGACTAGTAAGAAACTATTATTAGTATTACAGTAAATGTTTTATTTAAGGTAGATTAAGGATGGCTTTTCAGATTTTCATTTAGACCCTATGTCTTTTACTGTTCATGCACAAATGTTATTTCTTGATGAAGTGTGGCGCTAAGGATTAAACAAGCGAAATACTTTATTGAAAATGTACAGTACTCTTTTTGTCACACACCACTTTTTTTTTTAAAGTATAGCCATAAGTCTAATTTTGGTCAAAAGTCACGTTTTCCAATACTTTTTTTTTTCCCCTCGTTTTAAAAAACTACTGAACCATAAAACTGGCAAAGCCCAATGTCTAGTGAAAACTGCCAAGATTCAGCCTGATCCAGTCTGAAAAAAAGTGTACAGTATCTGCAACTGCAGATTTAACCTCTATAGAGTATACTGTGTGTATTACTGTGTTCTAGAACGTGTGGGGGCAATAGCTATTTTTATTATAATGATGCTTTAAAGTCTGTACTATGGAAAAAAAAAAGTCCTATTGGATAATATCCACTCAAAAGGCTCTTGTGTGTTTCTTTTTATTTCTTCCATTACAAGTAGACGTTATGTAATCGTTAATCTTACCAATAAGGTCCATAAAGACAATTCAGATGAAAATTGTTAGTCCTAGGAGAGCCTTAGGAGAGATCAGAATAATAAACCAAGGTTGCCATATCTTTTGTGGGTGGTGAATTTTCTTTTGGAGTTATCAGTCTTATTATAGAGGAAACATTTCCGGGGCCATATCACAGAAGTGAGCTCAGAACCCATTTAAAGGAACACTATAGAGTTGTGAATATAAATCTGTATTCATAATGCTATAGCGTTTCCCCAGTGCAATAAAAATGAAGAAAAACATTTTTTTTCCATCGCCAAGACTCTCTCAACAGTGCTTACCTCTCCTCCTTCCGCACTTCTCCATAGGAAAGCATTGAGGACAGGAGCACTATAGTCACTCAGACCCCTTAATTGAGATTCCTTTAAAGCACCACTCCACACCCCACAAGCACTTCAGCTTGCTGAAGTGCTTTATTTGTGACAAGTACCTTAGTTTAACACCAGTTTATAAAAGTGCAGATTTTTCGGAGCATGCCTGCCCACCTCACAGACTTCCGAGCAGCTCTTCTGCATGTGACCACCAATCCAGAGGATTCTCAATTAGAAGCCTCTGGTTATTTTTCTGTGAAGAGACTGAAAGTATCTTCCATAAAAAAGGGGAGGGCTTACAATGACTGCAAACTCCTTTAGGATATTCCCACAATAAATGCATGTATGCATTGGAGGTATAGCTACTAAACACAGATTTTTTTTGTATTTTTTTTACTAGGTGGCAGTGGAGTGCTGATTTAACTTATTATACAGTGATCAAGTAAGTGGCGATTTATTAAATGACGTACCAGGTACATCCGCGGTCGTTGCCTGCCGTTTTTTGGTAGACGTACCTGGTATGTCATTAGTCGGGAAGAGAGTGCGCCTAATCTCCGCTCATTACCTGTATAAAAGATAACTGGGTGACAGAAATATTGCTGATTGATAGGGGAGCAAATACTTATTTCACTCATTGACATGCAAACCAATTTATAATTTTTTTGACGTGCGTTTTTCTGGATTGTGTTTTTGTTATTCTGTCTCTCACTGTTAAAATACACCTACCATTAAAATTATGGACTGATCATTTCTTTGTCAGTGGACAAACATTCAAAATCAGCACAGGATCAAATACTTTTTTACCTCACTGTACATTTAGAATGTGACGTCATAAAAGTCTCTGTGGTGTAATGGTCAGGTGTCCCAATACTTTTGTTCATATAGGATGTGGGTGCATGATGACTAGCTGTGAAAATTCCAAGTTAGAAAACTGGAATGCGTACCCTCCAAATAAGGTCTTTTACCCCCCACAGAACCCGACACATTTATACATAGGTGATATCACTGTACTCGGTAGATGTTGCTGAACACATATTGGGTTATTCTTTGGCAGTAACTCTTAAAGTTCTCAGTATTCTTAAATTTCTATGTGTGTCAAAAAGATCACCAATTATTATTTTTCTTTTAAATTTGGTCGGTGGTAAAATGGTTGCATGAAAAGAGTCGAAGTACCCCAAGTTTAATACCTTAGGTCAGGGGTAGGCAACCTTTTAGCAGCACTGTGCCGAAATTGGATTGTTATGTCTCTTAGCGTGTCGGTCCTATTTTTTTTAAATTGAGGTGTGTATGTTGTCGTATTCTGCTTGTGTTATTTATACTACAGTTGCTTTGTATCGTTGTATTTGTGCATATATGAGCTATTATATTGTATATGTTCAAAGTAGTTTGTGGTATTGTGTGTGATACCTATGAATGTGGGCTGTGTATGAGGGCTGCTTGTGGAACTGTGTGTGTGGATGGATATGTCACATTGTGTTTGGTAGTGTGTGTATGTTTGGTGCTTTTTGGGGTATTGCATGTGAGAGACTGCATGTGGGTTTGTGTGCATGTATGTGGATTGTTAGTGGTGTTACGTTTGTGAGGATTGTGCGTTTGTGTGTGGGCTCTTAGTATTATTTGTAAGAGGGGAGGCCTATTCTGCATTTCTGTGTATATCTAGCCGTGTGGGTGGCTTCCCTGGGTTCCACTGGGGACCAGGCTGGCCAGGTACCGGTCAGAGACAGGAGCTGCAACAGCAGCTGCAGGCTGCTCTACCAGTGTGGATTCCCATTCACAAGTGCTAGAATGAAGTGATCTGAGATCACTTCCTTCAAGTGCTGCAATGCATAAATTGAGGATTGTCCTTCACTACCTTTTCATATTAGCAGATAGCTGAAGTTTCACTGAGACTACTGATTGGTCATAACCTGTTTGGCTCTAGCAGCCTTAGGTGCCGTGCAAAGACACCTTGAGTGCCATGCATGGCACACGTGCCATAGGTTGCCTACCCCTGCCTTAGGTTGTCTTTTTTTAAAAATGATACATGTGAAGGGTTATTCATTGATTCCTGACAGATATCAGTGTTACAATGTAACTT
Organism: Pelobates fuscus; assembly: GCF_036172605.1. Classification (NCBI taxonomy): domain Eukaryota; kingdom Metazoa; phylum Chordata; class Amphibia; order Anura; family Pelobatidae; genus Pelobates; species Pelobates fuscus. Next base: position 69,007,650 of record NC_086317.1, on the reverse strand, counting down.
TCGTTAATTTTGAAAAAAAAAATGGTTTGGAAATAGAAATAGCAAAGTGCTACTTGTACTTATTGCCCTATAATGTTCCAAAAAAATCTAAGAACATGTTAAAATATGTATTTCTAAACTCTGGGCAAAATTTAGAAACTATTTATCACAGGTGTTTTTTGGCAGTTGTAGGTGCGTAACAGATTTTGGGGGTCAAAGTTTTGTTTTCATATTTTATAAAAAAAAAAAAAAAAAATTATAGTAAATTATATGATATGAAAGACCATTTAATGGCGAGAAAACTGTATATAATATGTGTGGGTACAGTAAATGAGTAAGAGGAAAATTACAGCAAAAACACAAACATAGCAGAAATGTAAAAACAACCCTGGTCCTTAACAGTAAGATAATTGAAAAACGGTCTGGTCACTAAGGGGTTAAAGGGTGTGCTCTTAATCTCAGCTTGTTTCCTGTATAAAAGACACCTGTCCTCAGATGCAATCACTCAATCAGATTCCAAACTCTCCACCATGGCCAAGACCAGAGCAGTCCAGGGATGTCAGGGACAAGATTGTAGACCTACACAAGGCTGGAATGGTGTCAGGATCGGGACAGGGATCCAACACGCAGAGTACAAACAGTAGCCAGATACGTATACCGGACCTTAGAATGGCCGGACTAACGTAAGTAGTACAGTATAGAATGGTCAAAGACAAGCCGAGGTCGAGGGTAACAGAAGACAGGTAAGCGAGAGACAAGCCGAATCAAGGGTAACAGAGATAAGCAGAGTAAGGTAAACAAGCCTGGTCAAAACCAAAAGGGATAATAGAATACACAAGCACTGAGTGACTAGAACAAGCTAGAACCACGACAGGGCAATGAGCTAATGAAAGAAGCTCTGTTAAATACCCTGTTCAGAGCAGTAACCACGCCTCCAAGGCGTCCTGATTGGTCCTGCAGCCATTGACTGACAGGTTGTTCCGGGGGAGTGTCCTGATGACTACTTCCTGCCTAGATGCTGTAAAAGGCAGTCACTCCCTCGCGGCCGGCCTAGCATGACCGGATAGACCGCGGGGAAGGGAGCCATCAGACCGTCTGGATGGAGGAACAGCTAAGTCTCTACCTCTTTCGGAGGTAGAGACCACAGGTACCCTGACAAATGGGCTACAAGACCAAGCAGCTTGGTGAGAAGGTGACAACAGTTGGTGCGATTATTCGCAAATGGAAGAAACACAAAATCACTGTCAGTCTCACTCGGTCTGGTGCTCCATGCAACATCTCACCTTGCGGAGTTTCAATGAACATGAGAACGGTGAGGAATCAGCCCATAACTACACGGGTGGATCGTGTTAATGATCTCAAGGTAGCTGGGACCATAGTCACCAAGAAAACAATTGGTAACAGACTACGCCGTGAAGGAAGGAATCTTGCAGCGCCCGCAAGGTCCCCCTGCTCAAGAAAGCACATGTATAGGCTGTCTGAAGTTTGCCAGTGAATATCTGAATGATTCAGAGGAGAACTGGTCAGATGAGCCCAAATGATTCAGAGGTGTTGTCAGATGAGCCCAAAATCAAGCTCTTTGGCGTCAACTCAACTCACTGTGTTTGGAGGAGGAGGAATGCTGCCTCTGACTCAAAGAACACCATCCCCACCGTCAAACATGGAGGTGGAAACATTATGGTGAACTTTGGGAGTGTTTTTCTGCTAAGGAGACAGGACAACTGCACTGCATCAAAGGGACGATGGACGGGGCCATGTACTGTAAAATTTTGAGTGGAAACCTCCTTGCCTCTGCCAGGGCATTAAAAATGGGTCGTGGATAGATATTCCAGCATGACAATGACCCAAAACACACAGCCAAGGAGCAACAAAGGAGTGGCTTAAGAAGAATCACATTAAGGTCCTGGAGAGGCCTAGACCGTCTCCAGATCTTAATCCCATAGAAAATCTGTGGAGGGAGCTGAAGGTTCGAGTTGCCAAACGTCAGCCTTGAAACCTTAATGACTTGGAGAGGATATGCAAAGAGGAGTGGGACAAAGTCCCTCCTAACATGTGTGCAAACCTGGTGGCCAACTACAAGAAACGTCTGACCTGTGCTTGCCAACAAGGGTTTTGCCACCAAGTACTAAGTCGAAGAGGTGAAATACTTATTTCACTCATTGAAATGCAAATCAATTTATAACTTTTTTGACCTGCGTTTTTCTGGATTTTATTATTGTTATTCTTATTATTATTAGTCTCTCACTGTTAAAATACACCTACCATTAAAATTTTAGACTGATCATTTCTTTGTCAGTGGGCAAAGATTCAAAATCAGCAGGGGATCAAATACTTTTCCCCCCTCACTGTATATACATTAATATGTAGTTGGTCCCCCCCTTTGCAGCTATAACAGCTTCCACTATTGTGGGAAGGCTTTCCACAAGATTTTAGGGTGTTTCTGTGGGATTGTTTGCCCATTGAGCCAGTAAAGCATTTGTGAGGTTGTGTACTGATGCTGGACAAGAAGGCCTGGCTCGCAATCATTGTTCCAGTTCATACCAAAGGTGTTTGATGGGGGTTGAAGTCAAGGCTCTGTGCAGGCCAGTTTAATTATTTCACACCAGACTCATCCAATCATGTCTTATGGACCTTGATTTATGCACTGGGTCCATCTGGAATAGAAAAGGGCCTTCCTCAAACTGTTCCTACAAAATGTCTTCGTATGCTGAAGCATTAAGATTTCCCTTCACCTAAGAGACCTAACCTAACCCCTGAAAAATAGCCCCATACCATTATCCCTCTTCCACCAAACTTTACAATTGGCATATTGCAGCCAGGCAGGTAACGTTCTCCTGGCATCTGCCAAACAGAGAAGCGTGATTTGTCACTCTACTGAACACGTTTCCACTGCTCTGGAGTCCAGTAGCAACGTGTTTTCCACCACTCGATTAGACACTTGGCATTGTACTTGGTGGTGTGAGGCTTGCATGCAGCTGCTCGGCCATGGAAACTCATTCCCGCCATACAGTTTTTATGCTGACATTAATGCCAATAAAAGTTTGGAACTCATCAGCTATAGAATCATCAGAGTGCTCAGTGACTTTACGTAGTCTCTTGCATCGTGGTGGAGTTGCTGCTGTTTCTAAATGCTTCTGCTTTCCAATAATACTACTTACAAATGACCATGGAATATCTTGCAGGGATGAAATTTCACAATATGACCTATTGCAAAGGTGGCATCCAGTACCACAATTGCATTTAGTGAGCTCTTCAGTACAACCCATTTTTTTCAAAAATGTTTGTAAATGCAGACTGCATGGCTAGGTGTTTTGATTTTATACACCTGTGAAAATGGGCCTGAATGAAACACCAGAATTCAATAATTAAGAATTGTGTCCCAATATGTTTGTCCATATAGTGTATGTACCAGGCCCTAGTCAAATGCTCACAAGTTGAAGTTGTGCCATTGTTTTTACGAGTCCAATGGCAAACCCTATGATTCCTTCGATATTAAGACATTCCAAAATGTATTTCAGTGTTTATTATATTACACTTGAAACATGTGTCACCAAATGAATACTTTAATTGGTATGGGGCTGAGCGAATGCAATGTTGATAATTTGGGTCCCTGACCCAAAAAGGTTAATTACATTCTCAGGGTTCTCTTTCATCTGTCTGATGGTGGCTCTGCTGCTTTTTGTTACTATGATTAGAAAAGGGCCAGTACCATAAAAAAAAGTGAACAATGTGAATTTTATTATTTTATGTTCTACCTTGACCCTGCTTTAGGTTAGAAAAGAACTATGTGGCCTTCATTTTGCTGACAGAAAGTTCCAATGTGTTTTCTTTACAATTCTGCCACCCCATATCTGTCTTCTCCAAAACTGGCACCGAACTGTTCAGGGGTGTTATGCGATAACTGTCAGCTCACCGTATAGTTGTGCTTTTGGGCAATGAAAGCTGTCAGTTAAACGTCATCTTGTTGCAGGATGCGTGCCAGAACATTGCATTCTGAGTCAATGACCCCGTACCGAACACCGATGGATGACAAAAAGTGACTCAGATGTATGTCATACGAAAAAAATTTAGGTGAAATTTTTATATATTTTCTATAACTAAAGCAGTTCTGTGTTTTTGTAGTTCGTTTTTGCTGTATTTTAACAAAACGCCAATGTGTTATTTGTAGTTTTGTTTGAATAAATAATAACCGGTCCTGTGTTAGGAGCTGTGGAGGGATGAGAGGCAGAGGAGAACTGTGTTTCTCCTGCTCCCCTGCTCGTCTGTAACCAGAGCCGGGTCAGGAAATGAGTGTGGCTTTCCGTGAAGCACTGGGCACAGACGCTGAATAAATTGGGGAACAAGGAGTGATATTGTGTGCCCGGCGGCTCCCCTGGCAGGTTGTGCTTTGTTTGGCGGGGGAGGGGGGTTTCAAGAATGCTGGAAGTGTGCTAAGTGCAGAGGAATCCAGAGGGGTCTTAACCCCATGATTACTGAACACAGAAAAAAGACTGAATACAAGCAGGTCACAGCAGGGTTGCAAAGGGAGGGCAAAGGTAGAACTTCATAAATAACATTTTAATAAGAGTAGCAGTGCAAGGGCACTGTCTTCCTACTGTCTTCCCTTTTCTCAGGTAGTACTAAGTACCGTCTACAGGATGAAGGATTTATAGCAACAGAGTGACAGCAGGTAATATCTGTAGGAGAGGTGATTTTTAGCCATAGAGTAATATCTGATTACTTACCTATAGGAGTGATGTGTAGCTAACACGTGATAGCAGAATACAATGTACAGAAGTTGATATATAATTACCAAGTGATATCAGTGTACTAACGGGTATATAGCTATAACGTGATACTGGAGAACTATCTTTAGGAGATGTGAACTATGATGTAATGAACTCCACAACAAGCATGATGTATGATAGTGATGTATTCTCTGCATTGGATAGTTACATCAGTGCACAACCTGTGCAGCTTACATTAAATGTGACCTCAGCAAAGTTTACACAAGAAATGTAGTTGTGTGCAGGATGAGTGATTTTTAAAGCCAGCAAAGAATAAAGTCATATTTTATTTAAAAAAATAAAAAAATTCAAATACAAAATATGCTCATAGCCAAACGTAGAAATCTGACATGTTTTAGATGAGGAGTACTTAATCATAGGCTTTTTGTTGTTGTTCTGATGATTAGGATCAATGACAAACAGTGGGAGCAGCCACTGGGCCTATATTTGCTAAGCATATTCCCTATTACTTCAGAACTACTATCCTGTTTCAATTCACTATGCTGCTGGTGGGCTGCATGTATGGAGAGGCAAATCTTCTTCTCTTAGTGTCCTATGGAGTAAGAGTGAATGCAAGGCATAGTCTGCAGCCAGTTTACAAAGTCATGTTGATGACAACCGTCAGCGTACTGTATATTTTCGTGATTTTTGATTGAAAATGCTTGAAGTGAAAATAGGGAAATATTATCGATTACATTGCTTGAGAGCATTTCATTATTTTATTTTTTTTACCCTTTGTGTATTAGTAAACTTTAGAAGATTACTGTGTTTCTGAATCCTCAGGCATTCTTTAGCACATTCTGTGTTCTAGAAGGGTGAGACTGAATTCTGAGAGGTGCTTCATACCACTTATGGAAGACTCATTAAAACACTTTTTTGCTTTGTGCATTTCTGGTAAAAGAGCATCAAATCCATGTTGTTTTTTTCCTGTGAGTGCAGAGTGTAATAGCAAGTAGCAGTGCGAGATGTGCAATTTGGAGTGATTGCAAAGAGTGCCTCATCTGGGGCTTTGTAAGAGCGCTGACACCAGCATATGAGAGCAGCACTGTATAATTCTCTCATTCGTCCTGACACTTGTTTCTTTTCACTCTGCGGAATCGGCTTGCTGTATAAATAATCAACTATTTCCAACCAAAATGAAACAGGAGCCGTATTCGTAAGAGACAAAAGCAGCTTTCATAGAGAGGCACATTTTGAGCAACGGGAAAGACTGGCTCTAGTCCCCTCTCTCTCACTTACCAAGTCCTGGGGTTTTATATTAACCAGGGACTAGGGTGCATAGTAAGGCATGGCATCCCACAGACTACTTTACATTTACCAGGAATATGTCCAACAGCAGGAATGTCTTGATTGATGATTTCTAGTTCCTGGTGTAAAGTTAGAGACAGAGCAGCTGTGGATGCCAGAAGCAGCCTTGTATAATTCAGTCATTGACCATTATAGAGCAATAAAGATTCACAAATCTGGCTGTGTTTATACACCATACATCCCAAGTGTCCTTATTTAGGAGGGTCAGTCCCTATTTTAGGCCCAAATTTATCTTTCTCTCTCTTCTATCAGAGTGTCCCTCTTCTCTTGGAGCTCCATATTGTTGGTGTGTCTGAGTGTATAACAGAGCTCCACAGCAATAATACTCACAGCAATATGTCTTTAAACGAAGTATGTTTCTAAATAATTTTACATAATTTATATACATTGTTCTTGTTCTAAATGATATTTTAGTTGCATGAATTATTAGTCAGTCACCTAAACTTTCTCAGAACAGCCTCGCCCCTGTCTGAACCCCCAATCACACCCTTAAAATTAAAGGGACACTGTAGGCACCCAGACCACTTCAGCTCATTGAAGTAGTCTGGGTGCAATGTCCAATGTCCATTAACCCTACAGTGGCAATTATTGCTTTTTCTTAGAAACTGCAATAATTACCTGCTAGGATTAACTCCTCCTCTAGTGGCTGTCTAGCCTTCCTGCTGGTTGTAGCTCTCATAAGCCACAGATTACTGCGTGGATGCAGTTTGCCCAACCACAAAACCTGGTTCGTTATTCTTATCCAGTTCTTGTAGAGGTTCTTCTGCTTCCATATTTCCTATTTTCTATCTATAATCGTGTCGGTAACTATTTCCATGCAATATTTCACAGACTCGCTGAATATCCAAAAATGTACTTATACTAATTCAATTTCTCCTCAGTCTTCTTTATAATAACATGAAACAAATTTTTATTGACTGGCAGGTTCTTCCTATGTAAGAGGAAATGCAAAGGAATTTACTCCTTACTAAAACCTGATTTGATACTTTTAGTGGTAGAATTGGAAACAGTTTCAGAATCCTTTTTTTAATTATTTTTTTCTTCTATTCAGTTAATCCAGTCTGATCTAAAGTTTGCAATTAGGTTCTAAGTACATCACAGTCAACTGTTTAGTGAATAATACCATAAATATTTATGTTCACAAATCCCTTTTATATGACCTATCTTTAAATCACCACTGGTGTACCAATTGTCAATGTACAGGGAGTGCAGAATTATTAGGCAAGTTGTATTTTTGAGGATTAATTTTATTATTGAACAACAACCATGTTCTCAATGAACCCCAAAAAACTCATTAATATCAAAGCTGAATATTTTTGGAAGTAGTTTTTAGTTTGTTTTTAGTTATAGCTATTTTAGGGGGATATCTGTGTGTGCAGGTGACTATTACTGTGCATAATTATTAGGCAACTTAACAAAAAACAAATATATACCCATTTCAATTATTTATTTTTACCAGTGAAACCAATATAACATCTCAACATTCACAAATATACATTTCTGACATTCAAAAACATAACAAAAACAAATCAGTGACCAATATAGCCACCTTTCTATGCAAGGACACTCAAAAGCCTGCCATCCATGGATTCTGTCAGTGTTTTGATCTGTTCACCATCAACATTGCGTGCAGCAGCAACCACAGCCTCCCAGACACTGTTCAGAGAGGTGTACTGTTTTCCCTCCTTGTAAATCTCACATTTGATGATGGACCACAGGTTCTCAATGGGGTTCAGATCAGGTGAACAAGGAGGCCATGTCATTAGATTTTCTTCTTTTATACCCTTTTGTCACGGTAATATACCCCAACACGCAGGAATAGTTCAATAGTCAAGAGACAAGAAACAGGGTTCGTCTTACCGGACCTTAGAATGGCCGGACTAGGACGAGAAAGAAAGACAGAGTCTAGAACAAGCCGAGGTCAAGGGAACTGAGAGACAGCGTAACGTAGAACAAGCCGAGGACTGGTACACAGAGGACAAAACAGCGGATAAGCAAGCAAGGATAAGGAGAGAGCGGAGTCAGAAACAAAGCCAAGGTCAAGCACCAAAAAACCAACTGAACGATACAAGCACTAAAGGGAACTGGACAGAAACCACGATAGGGCAAGGAGCAAGGGAAACAGGTGAGTATAAATACCCTAAGGTTCACCTTGATTGGCCCCTGTCATATCCACGCCCCCAAAACGTGAGAGTATGGGGAACGTGGTCTGACAGGGGCCAATGGGAGACTGATTCTAATTTAGTCTCCCACTGTCCCTTTAAGAGCGCGCCCGAGACGCGCGGTGCGCTCTTAGTGTCGGGCACTGCCCGCCTGACTGATCTTATCGTTGGCTGAGCCGCGCGCGGCTCGTGCAGGAGCAGGACCGCGCGCGGCGAGAAGAGAGGACCCCGGCCGGCCCCTGGAGAGGGTAAGTACCGCTACAGTACCCCCCCCTGAAGACACGCCCACCGGGCGGGGAGGAGCAGGCCTGGCAGGAAAACGAGCGTGGAAAGAACGCACAAGGCGAGGAGCGTGAACAGCGTCAGCGGAAATCCAACTGCGTTCCTCAGACCCATAGCCCTTCCAATGTACCAGATATTGGAGGCGACCCCGAAGCAAACGAGAGTCAATTACAGCCGCCACTTCAAACTCCTCATGGCCCTCCACAGAAACCGGAGGAGGAGGAGGGACATGCCGAGTATAACGGTTGCACAGGAGGGGTTTTAACAAGGAGGTATGAAACACGTTAGGAATGCGTAAATTTTTAGGAAGATCCAATGCATACGAGACAGGATTAACCACATGCAAGATACGAAAAGGACCAATAAAACGAGGGGCCAACTTCATAGAAGGCACACGAAGACGAATATTGCGAGTAGAAAGCCAAACCCGGTCTCCCACAGCATAGGATGGAGCCGCCCTGCGATGCTTGTCTGCCTGAACCTTCTGGCGAGCAGCTGAGGCCACCAAAGAACACTGAACCTGCTCCCAAGTATTACGTAGACTAGCCAAATGTTCGTCCAGAGCTGGCATGCCCTGTAAGGAGAATGCAGCTGGAAGAACCACGGGATGCCGGCCATAAACAACGTAAAAAGGGCTGTTACCGGAGGATTCATGAGCAGCGTTATTACGAGCAAACTCAGCCCAAGGAAGAAGGTCAGCCCAATTGTTCTGATGGTGGGACACGAAACAACGAAGATACTGCTCTAGAGATTGGTTGGCACGTTCAGCAGCTCCATTAGACTGGGGGTGGTAGGCTGAAGAAAACGAGAGGGAGATACCCATCTCTGTACAAAACGTTCTCCAGAATCTGGAGATAAACTGGCTACCCCTATCGGACACGATCGAAGTGGGAATACCATGCAACCGAAACACCTCCCTGGCAAAGATAGAGGCAAGTTCCTTGGATGATGGCAATTTGACAAGAGACACAAAATGGGCCATCTTAGAAAAACGATCCACAATCATCAGGATGACAGTTTTACCATTAGAGGGAGGCAATTCAACAATAAAATCCATGGATATATTGGACCACGGCCTCTCGGGTATGGGCAACGGATGCAACAACCCACAAGGAACTCTGTGGGAGGACTTCATACTGGCACAAGTGCTACAGGCATTAACGCAATCGGTGACGTCCTTGCGCAAGGAAGCCCACCAGAAATATCTAGAAACTGCTGAGAATGTCTTAGAAATACCAGGGTGTCCAGCAGTTCTAGTGTCATGATATAATGACAAGATGTCTCGTCTCTCCGGTATATCAACGAATAGCTTATCAGCAGGCCTCTCCCCAGGAGCCAAGTTTTGTTTAGCCTGAATAGCTTGTAAGAGAGAAGACGAAATAGAAAGAACAGTAGTCGCTATTATTCTGTCAGGTGGAATGACAGGGGTAACATCGACCTCGAGTTTGTCAGTAGTCTCGAATTGTCTGGACAGAGCGTCAGCTTTAGTATTACGATCACCCGGTCTGTATGTGATTATGTAATTAAAACGAGACAAAAACAGAGACCACCTGGCCTGCCTAGAAGACAATCTTTTTGCTTCACTAAGGTATGAGAGGTTTTTGTGATCCGTTAAAATGAGGATGGGATCCCTAGTACCCTCTAGCAGATGTCTCCATTCCTTGAGCGCCAAAATGATAGCAAGGAGTTCACGATTGCCTACATCATAATTCCTCTCTGCTTTGGACATCTGTCTGGAAAAGAAACCACAAGGGTGTAACGGCTTTTCAGGTGAATCTCTTTGAGACAAGATAGCACCTACCCCTATCTCAGAAGCATCAACTTCAAGAATAAAGGGCAGTGAAGGGACAGGATGCTGTAAAACAGGAGCAGAGGCAAATGTAGCCTTCAGGAATTCAAAGGCCTCGAGTGCTTCTGGTTTCCAGACATGAGTATTACCATCCTTCTTGGTCATTCTGGTTATAGGTGCTACAATGGCAGAAAACCCTTTAATAAAACGCCTATAATAATTAGAGAACCCCAGAAAACGCTGAATGGCTTTCAAACCCTGGGGTAGAGGCCATTCCATAATGGCAGACAGCTTCTTGGGATCCATACGAAAACCCTTGGCAGAGATTATATAACCCAAGAATTGGACTTCAGATTGATCAAATGAACATTTTTCGAGTTTGCAATAGAGACCGTTAACCAGAAGAGTTCTCAACACTAATTTAACATGCATGTGATGAGTCTGTAAATCAGTAGAATAAATTAATATGTCGTCCAAGTATACTATAACGAATGTATGTATATATTGACGTAGGACATCATTAATAAATTCTTGAAAAACTGCTGGGGCGTTACAAAGACCAAAGGGCATCACAGTGTATTCGTAGTGGCCACTCCTGGTATTGAATGCGGTCTTCCACTCGTGATCCTTTTTGATACGTATGAGATTGTAAGCACCCCTAAGGTCCAATTTAGTAAAAACTGTGGCCTGTTTAAGCCTATCAAATAGTTCTGTGATCAAAGGTATGGGGTACGCATTTTTGACGGTGATTTTATTTAGGCCCCTATAGTCAATACAAGGCCTTAATTCGCCATCTTTCTTAGATACAAAGAAGAAACCCGCCCCTGCTGGGGAAGAGGATCTTCTTATAAATCCCTTCTCTAGAGATTCCTTAATATATTCCTCCATAACCAGATTCTCCTGAGGAGATAAAGGATATATTCTCCCTTTGGGAGGCATCGTACCAGGTAATAAATTAATAGCACAATCGTAAGGCCTGTGAGGTGGCAATTTTTCAGCCTCCCTTTTATCAAAAACAGATTTAAGAGACAGGTACTGAGAGGGTATGACCGTAGGCACGGGAGGAATATTAGTAGAATTCAAAGGGGTGATTTTAACAATACAAGACTCTTGGCAAGAATCACTCCAAGAAACTATTTGTCCTGACTCCCAATCAATGGTGGGATTATGAGTACGTAACCAAGGATACCCTAACACGAGGTGAGAGGAAGGAGAAGTAATGATCTGAAACCGAATGGTCTCAGAGTGTAACACCCCTGTAGACAAATGTAGTGGAACAGTTTCATGCGTGATAACTGGAGAGCATAATGGTCTACCATCTATGGCCTCAACGGCCAAGGGTGTCTCCTTCTCTCTGGTGGGTATGTTATTCTCCTTGACAAAACTGGAATCAATAAAGTTTTCGGCCGCTCCGGAATCAACCATGGCTAGTATATTCCCTGCTACGCAGTTACTACCAAGGTGCAGGGAAACAGGAAGAAGTAATTTATTAAGAGGCAAATGTGAGGACTGTGATGTCACACCCAAGGCCAGTCCTCTATACGGTCTTGGGTGCGATAGTTTCCCGGACGCACGGGACATTCTTGTCTCATATGACCCCTCCTACCACAATAAAGACAAAGTCCCTCCTTTCTCCTATAAAGCTTTTCAGCGTCAGTAAGTTTGGCAACCCCTAACTGCATAGGTTCCTCCTCAGAACCTTTAGATCCCTCGGGAGTCTCAGCTCTAGGGGAGTTAACGGGAACAAAATGTCTATTTCTGGACCTGGTATATAACCTGTCACGGATCCTGTTATCTATATCGATAAGATAGTCAATCAGGTCCTCCAGGGGTACAGGGAGGTCCTTAGCTGCTACCTCATCCAACATAGTTTCAGACAGACCTTCCATAAAGGCAGTAGTAAGCCCATTGTTAGTCCAATCTACCTGTGAGGCAAGGGTACGGAACTGAATAGCATAATCGGCTACAGATTTAGATCCTTGCTTTATTCTCATTAATGCCCTGGCGGCATTTTTTGACCTTTTAGTCGTGTCAAATGTTCTACGAAACGCTGTGAGGAAGCTAGTGAAGTCGTGTACCATAGGCCCATTAGCCTCCCAAATAGGATTTGCCCATTCTAGTGCCTTATCCGTAAGCTGGTGCATAAGAAAACCCACCTTAGATCTATCAGTGGGAAATGAACGTGGGTACATTTCAAAGTGGAACTCCACTTGATTAAGGAATCCCCACATGTCTTAGCGTCCCCTCCATACCTAGGTGGCGGGGTTAGATGTGCTGAAGCATTAGGCATATTAGCTGTGTCTGGTATAGGGTTTACAGGAGGCGCAGGTACAGGTACCGGAGCTGATCTGGATAACAGTGTCTGGATGGCTTGAGCCATTTGATCCATACGGTGATCCTGTTCTGCGAATCTAGCCTCATGAGTGGCCATCTGTTGTCCTAAACCTGCGGGGTCCATGGCCCTATCGTAATGTCACGGTAATATACCCCAACACGCAGGAATAGTTCAATAGTCAAGAGACAAGAAACAGGGTTCGTCTTACCGGACCTTAGAATGGCCGGACTAGGACGAGAAAGAAAGACAGAGTCTAGAACAAGCCGAGGTCAAGGGAACTGAGAGACAGCATAACGTAGAACAAGCCGAGGACTGGTACACAGAGGACAAAACAGCGGATAAGCAAGCAAGGATAAGGAGAGAGCGGAGTCAGAAACAAAGCCAAGGTCAAGCACCAAAAAACCAACTGAACGATACAAGCACTAAAGGGAACTGGACAGAAACCACGATAGGGCAAGGAGCAAGGGAAATAGGTGAGTATAAATACCCTAAGGTTCACCTTGATTGGCCCCTGTCATATCCACGCCCCCAAAACGTGAGAGTATGGGGAACGTGGTCTGACAGGGGCCAATGGGAGACTGATTCTAATTTAGTCTCCCACTGTCCCTTTAAGAGCGCGCCCGAGACGCGCGGCGCGCTCTTAGTGTCGGGCGGGACACGTGACCGCTTCTCGCGGTCACTGCCCGCCTGACTGATCTTATCGTTGGCTGAGCCGCGCGCGGCTCGTGCAGGAGCAGGACCGCGCGCGGCGAGAAGAGAGGACCCCGGCCGGCCCCTGGAGAGGGTAAGTACCGCTACACCTTTCTTGCCAGCCACGCTGTGGAGTACTTGGACGCGTGTGATGGAGCATTGTCCTGCATGAAAATCGTGTTTTTCTTGAAGGATGCAGACTTCTTCCTGTACCACTGCTTGAAGAAGGTGTCTTCCAGAAACTGGCAGTAGGACTGGGAGTTGAGCTTGACTCCATCCTCAACCCGAAAAAGCCCCACAAGCTCATCTTTGATGATACCAGCCCAAACCAGTACTCCACCTCCACCTTGCTGGCGTCTGAGTCGGACTGGAGCTCTCTGCCCTTTACCAATCCATCCATCTGGCCCATCAAGACTCACTCTCATTTCATCAGTCCATAAAACCTTAGAAAAATCAGTCTTGAGATATTTCTTGGCCCAGTCTTGACGTTTCAGCTTGTGTGTCTTGTTCAGTGTTGGTCGTCTTTCAGCCTTTCTTACCTTGGCCATGTCTCTGAGTATTGCACACCTTGTGCTTTTGGGCACTCCAGTGATGTTGCAGGAAACTCTGAAATATGGCCAAACTGGTGGCAAGTGGCATCTTGGCAGCTGCACGCTTGACTTTTCTCAGTTCATGGGCAGTTATTTTGCGCCTTGGTTTCTCCACACGCTTCTTGCGACCCTGTTGATTATTTTGAATGAAACGCTTGATTGTTTGATGATCACGCTTCAGAAGCTTTGCAATTTTAAGAGTGCTGCATCCCTCTGCAAGATATCTCACTATTTTTGACTTTTCTGAGCCTGTCAAGTCCTTCTTTTGACCCATTTTGCCAAAGGAAAGGAAGTTGCCTAATAATTATGCACACCTGATATAGGGTGTTGATGTCATTAGACCACACCCCTTCTCATTACAGAGATGCACATCACCTAATATGCTTAATTGGTAGCAGGCTTTCGAGCCTATACAGCTTGGAGTAAGACAACATGCATAAAGAGGATGATGTGGTCAAAATACTAATTTGCCTAATAATTCTGCACTCCCTGTATTAGTATTTATTTCAGCATTTTTAGTGGAGCTACCAAAATGTTATTGTGAAAGATAACTTGAATTGTGTTAAAGTGCAGCTGTCATGATGTACACAACTTTCTTTACATTGTGCTGGAATAATTTATATCAAATGTATGAATTTTCCGAAAATCTTAAAAATGTAAGAAACACTCAAAGCACTGTGGTAGTGCTAATTTGAAGGAACACTCCTTTAAAGGAACACTATAGGGTCAGGAACATAACCATGTATTCCTGACCCTATAGTGCAAAACCCATCATTTAGTTGGCTTGCCCCCTCCTCCTTAGCCTCCCCTTAAAGGAATTAGAACTTCTGCCGGCGCTGGCTCCGCGCTCTTGGTGACATCATTAGAATTGCTGATTTTTAGCCAATCCAATGCTTTCCCATGGGTAAAACATTGGATTGTATAAAATTGGCAAGGGGTCAGGGCCAAGCACCATTTGGGCCAATCAGCACCACCTCATAGAGATGCATTGAATCAGTGCATCTCTATGAGGAAAATCCAGCGTCCCCATTTAGAGTGTTGAGACGCTGAACGTCAGTGCTGTCTACTGTTCAGCACTGAGCCAGGAAGCAACTCCAGTGGCCATCGGAGGAGTGACCATTTGGAGGTGTCCCTAGGGGCAATGTAAACACTGCCTTTTCTTTGAAAAGGCAGTGTTTGCATAAAAATGCTTGTGTATAATGATTATACTCACCAGAACAACTATGTAAAGCTGTAGTTGTTCTAGTGACTATAGTGTCCCTTTAACTACTACCATGGTGCTTAAAAATATACAGACAGGATAAGAGCTAGAGTTTCACCTGAGTATAGCTACGATAGCAGGCAGCAAACACTAATAGTAAGGGTCACCCTCAACCCCTTACTGAAAGATATAGAGAAAACAATATATACAAAATATAGGATGCGCCCATGGCTTGAGTCCTGCAGGAACGCGTGGGAACGGCGTTCCTGCACTTTTTCCACATCAAGAACGCTGTTCCCGTTAGTAGTCCTGCAGAGAGAGAAGGACTGGAGCATGGAGGAGGAGCATAGTAGCGTGCAACGCCACCTACTAAGGTAATGTTGACGTGCTCCGCCTCCACTTTCATGGTCTTTCCCACAGTCGCGGAAGGATCGAGTGTGGCTGAGGGCCTCTAAAAGTGCAGCAGCGCCGGAGTTGGAAACTGGGTCCAGGGAGCAGCAGGCGCTTGGATGTTGGATACTTGTTTCAATGTGAGTGAAGTCTGCTTCTTGGTTTTTTTTTTTTTTTTTTTAATAGGTAGGATTTTGTAGAAGGGGGAAGGGTTTATATACAAAGGGGGCATGGATTTTGTAAATGGGGGGGGGGTAGAGGTTTTGTAAAAGGAGGGGAAGGGTTTTTGTAAAAGTGGTGCAGGGATTTATTAAAAGGGGGCAGATTTTTTGTAAAGGGGCAGTGTTTTGTAAAAGGGGTGCAGGGAGTTTTTAAAAGGGGCAGGGGATTTGTAAGGAGGGCAGATTTTTTGTAAAGGGGGGCAGGGGTTTTGTAGAAGAGGGTGGAGGCAGCAGATGGTGAATGGGCCTGAAAGTGGCTTTTGGTAGTCAAATTCATATTTTTAAGTCAAGATACAAATGTGAATTTGACTACCGAAAGCCAGTTTATGTATGCATGACAATAACATTATCTGAGCAATTAGTGTTGGGTACTCTGATTTTGCAAATTACTTTGTAGATTATACTATTAATGCGACAGCGGTGCTGTCACCAAAGACCCCACGCCGGTTACATCGCTGCTGAGAGTCCGGTGGCCGGGTGGAGCAGGTAAGGTGAGATCTACTTACCTGAACCTGTCCCTCGCAGGTGCCACCATCTTGATCCCACGATTCATTTTCAGCTCCTAACGCTTAAGCTGACGTCATTGCGAGAGTATAGCATTGAGGTCTATGGAGGTCTCGCAGGATCCTCCATAGACACAGCCACTTCCCTGCAGCCGTCAATGGTAACAGCTGTCGGGATTGACAATCTAAGAAAGTCAGGCAGAGGAGAAATTAAGAGACAAAGTAGTTCCTACTTTGTCTCAGTACATCTCTTGACTGGGTTGGAATTTCAGTGAAATTCCAACACAGTCAAAATGAGTATTTCGTAAAGATTCTATCATAATACACATTTTTTTTTTGGCGGGTGTGCACCACAGGATTGGCTCGCACATTGTGTCTAAACACCTAAGGCCAGCCCTGATAGTACAGTGCAGTCAGCAGGTATAATACACTACGATCAATAGGCTTACTGCATTTCTAATGCGGACGTGGATTATTGATACTGAACAAATTAATTAATATTAGTTAAAAACAAATGTTTCAGGGAGTATTTTTTTTTTATAATTCTTTGTTTTTCATGGTGCATTAAAGATCAGTATGCAACAATGTACAAGTAACATTAAGAACTTAAGCAGTGAGTTCATGTTATACATTACAGTAAGATGGAAGCACTTTTTTTTTATAAAGACAAGAGAAACAACAATTAACAGTACATCGTGAACATAGGTAAGTAACGCATAGTCAAAGCAGGGTACAGTAAATGTGTATGCTCTTGAGAACTGTGGAACAGTCTCCACGAACCACCTAAGCCAGAGGATCGTGTCTAAGGATTGGAATGTGTAAACAGGTCCAATATAGCTGGTTGGTCAGAGATTAAAGTGCGAGGAAAAGGTGGTTATGGTGGTAGCAGAGATAATCATAATGATAAATTCACCTCCCCAGGAAGGTCAGGGAGTGACAGCGAAGTTGTTACCAGCTTGGTAATAACTGGTATATAGCGTGCCCTGTGTAAAGTCACTGTCAGGCATTGCAGGGTACCCAGGTTGTTGCGCCAGTGGCTGGGTGTGTCCCAGAGGTAAAGAGTGACTAGATAGGCAGTGGGGGAATCCGTGTCCCGTAATACTATGTTAGTGGGTAGTATGAGATGGAGTACCTTGAGACACAGGGGGTTGGGGGCGGGTAGAGGCCTGGTAACGTGATAATGGTATTAGTCAGTCATAAGAGAAATCCTGTTTATACCATTTCAAGCTGAGGTATGTGCTAAAACTAATTGAAACATAAGAAAACAATAACTTTTCAAGTTAACATGTGTCCTAGTTGTCCCCAGGTACAATAGATTGTTTTGCTCCTAGCTGGAGTTCATGTGGTAACCGTGGCATATGCATCCACCCGAGACTGTTGTGGAACAATTAGTTAATCCCCGCGGGGTCACATGTATGTGGCGGTTTTGGTGCCTCAGATATTTAAGCTTGGCCGAGAGAATCCAACGGCAGCCCCAGGCTTCGTAGTAGAGCTTCAGATTCCTGGAGATCGTGAAATTGATGCGTGGTGTCACCGTGGAGGACCTGCAGTATGCGAGCCGGGCGCCATAGGTGGCTTGAGGGACCGTCGCCAAGCCAGTGTGTTGCCCGACAGATCCGCTTAAAATGTTAGAAACATAGAAACATAGAAACATAGAATGTGACGGCAGATAAGAACCATTCGGCCCATCTAGTCTGCCCAGTTTTCTAAATACTTTCATTAGTCCCTGGCCTTATCTTATAGTTAGGATAGCCTTATGCCTATCCCACGCATGCTTAAACTCCTTTACTGTGTTAACCTCTACCACTTCAGCTGGAAGGCTATTCCATGCATCCACTACCCTCTCAGTAAAGTAATACTTCCTAATATTATTTTTAAACCTTTGTCCCTCTAATTTAAGACTATGTCCTCTTGTTGTGGTAGTTTTTCTTCTTTTAAATATAGTCTCCTCCTTTACTGTGTTGATTCCCTTTATGTATTTAAATGTTTCTATCATATCCCCCCTGTCTCGTCTTTCCTCCATGCTATACATGTTAAGATCCTTTAACCTTTCCTGGTAAGTTTTATCCTGCAATCCATGAACCAGTTTAGTAGCCCTTCTTTGAACTCTCTCTAAGGTATCAATATCCTTCTGAAGATAGGGTCTCCAGTACTGTGTACAGTACTCCAAGTGAGGTCTCACCAGTGTTCTGTACAATGGCATGAGCACTTCCCTCTTTCTACTGCTAATACCTCTCCCTATACAACCAAGCATTCTGCTAGCATTTCCTGCTGCTCTATTACATTGTCTGCCTACCTTTAAGTCATCAGAAATAATCACCCCTAAATCCCTGTTGAGTGACATGCTCTCAAATAGATATGGAGAGTTCCCCTTCAGAGCTGTCAAAACTGCAGTCTTGTCAGACCCACTCCGGAATTAGATTACCAGGTCTCTGGGGTCATTAGTCGGTGCCCCATGTGGCTTAGGGACTTGGAAGATGGTATCCAGCGTTACTGCCTTAGCCTGCCGTGGCGGTAGGAGGGCCACCAGCAAACGCCTCATAAGATGGGAGAGCTCAGCCTCCGGGATATCCTCTGGTTTTCCCCTGATTTTTTGGTTGATCAAGCGTCTATTATCTTCGAGAACAGCAAATCGGTGTTCATATGGTGTTCATATAGCATAGGTTTTGCTGTTGTAGCTCTTGAACAGCTCGTTGGAGTGAGTCCATCCGCTGTGCGCCTTTCTCTGAGGCCTTCTCTAGCGTTCCGAGCCGACCAATCAGGCCCTGTAGATCTCCATGGAGCGTGGCAACATCAGCCTGGAGAGTTCTCTGCAGATCTGCCAGAAGCTCCCGCAGCACCGACGTGGTCACCAGTGAGGAGTCGGTACCCATCAAGATCTTAGACCGTCTTGCCGGTACAGTTAAGCTCTCAGATAGGTCAGATAGTCGTTAGATAGGTCTGAGCAGCCTCCAGAGAAGGAGGCCATCGTGGGCCCAAGGTAGGCTTGATTGTGTGGCCCAAGGTAGGCTTGCCCCATTTTTGATTTTTGTACTTGCGTCCCATATTGGTGGTACTGATTAGGGAGACCCTCAAGACTCTTGATTTTAGGATTGAAGAGCTTGTAAAGCAATGTTTTCAACGCAGAATGCCAGAGCACCAGGTTTATGCGACTGTTTGCTTTGGCTTGTTTCAGGGAATTATAACCATTTATCTGCAGTAGCAATATATTATTGCACAGTTAGCATAACTTATTGGTTTTCTATTAGTAATAACTGTTGTTCCCATTAGCATGCCTCTCCTGATTTACTGCTCTCTAAATTTTATCTGGTCAATGATCAAGACGAGAGTCTGCATCGGGGCTCTGAGTTGTTAATCTACCTCTTGAGTACATCCTACTGGGTCCATACTACAGAACAGCAGGTAATTGAAATGATATAGGACTTTGTAAAATAGAACTGGTTTTGTAATCTTAAATGGTATATGGTAAAAGGAAGTAAATGGATGCAGTGGCGTATTTTGGTTTTGTGCTGCCCTAGGCATGACTAAACCTGGGCACCTCCCTAATTTAATTTTGTCCCACCCCACCTCTTCCTGATTAAGAACCCAACCCTTCCTCTTTAGACTCCACTTTTTCCTAGTCCTTTTAAAGTGATACTATAGTGCCTGGAATGTTTTCCTGTTCCCTACAGGCGTGCTTCTCGTGCTCTTCCCCTTCCCCCCCCCCCCCCCCCCCAATCAAACAAGGTCATGTCAGCACCGGGTCAGGCACCTCCTCCACGCTAGCATTAGGCTTCCCCATAGAAAATTACACTTTACAATAAATTTTGCACTGTATTTTCTGAGAAATATGCATACGAGCGAATATTTTTTTTTCGGGGGGGGTGGGGGGGGGGGGGAATCTTGGGTGAGTTTACACACTTTTTTCCCCTGTACTTGACCCCTGGTTGCACCAATATGAGGTCCAATTAGTCCACAATGGTGCTTAGTTTGACTTCTTATCTGAGGTTTGCCTCCACTACATCTCAGTGAGAGCAGGAAGCTGTTTTCTGTGAGCAAAGTCCCCCCAGTGTAGGGCATTGCTTATTGGCTGAAAGCGACAAGATGATGCTCTCAGCCAATGAGCTAGCCTTGCACTGCATGGTTTACTGCTTAAAAGCAAAAGGAAGCTCCTAAGGAGCTTTCACTGAATTTTTGTGGAAGTTATAGTGCAAGCCAGGCCTCAAGTAAGAAGTCAAACCGTTCCAAAACATTTTGACTACTTACAATGGGTGGGCACCAGGGCACTGAAAGTCTGTGCTGACAAGTGAGTGATGGTGGGGAGGTGGAGATCCCAGCTCTCCTACTTTTCAGCAGAGTAATTAGTTGCCGAGATTAGTTCTTTAGCAAGCATAATTCAGAATGGACTGACAGCTGTTCATAGGGCGGATGGAAAATAGTTACTGATGGAATGTGAAAGAAATACACATTAGAAAAAGGTCAAGAATGTACATTGATCTGCAACAACATAAAACCACTGACAAATGAAGTGAATAGCATTGATTCTATCGTTACAATGGCACTTGTCAAGGGGCAAGTCTTGTGGGGTGTTCCTGGTATTCAGTGGTTAGTATATACCAAAAGTGGCAAGGAAGGACAACCGGTGAAACAGCATCATAGTCATGGGTTCCCAAGGTTAATTTTTGCATGTGGGGAGAGAAGGCTAGCCCGTCTGGTCCCATTACACAGAAGAGCTATTAGGGCTCAAATTGCTGAAAAACCTCATGCTAGAAAGGTGTCAGAACACACAGTGCATCGCAATTTGCTGTGTATGGGGCTATGTAGCTGCAGACTGGCCAAAGTGCCCGTGATGTCCCCTGTCCACCGCCGGGAACTAGGAGAATGTGGCAGGTTCAGAGGCGGCTCTAGACTTCATGAGGCCTTAGGCGAAATGCAAACATGAGGCCCCACTAACAAAAAAGTGTCACATATACACATTGATGCACTGTCTACCTGTGTATGTGCCTGAGAGTGTGTATGACAGAGAGTATCCTTGTGTGTGTGAATGTATGTCTCTGTGAGCATGTTTGCGTTTTTGTCTGAGACCCTATGTGTATGGGGTAGCTGCTTGAAGTGTGTTGTGTGTATAGGGGGGGTGATGGTGAGAGGGAGAGACGGGTGATGGTGAGAGGGGGGTGATGTGTGGGGGTGATGGTGAGAGGGAGAGGGAGGGTAATGGTGAGAGGGAGAGGGGGTGCGATGGTGAGAGGGAGCGGGGGAGAGGGGGTGCGATGGTGAGAGGGAGCGGGGGAGAGGGGGTGCGATGGTGAGAGGGAGTGGGGGTGCGATTGTGAGAGGGAGAGGGGGTGCGATTGTGAGAGGGAGATGGGGTGCGATGGTGAGAGGGAGAGGGGGTGCGATGGTGAGAGGGAGCGGGGGGGTGCGATGGTGAGAGGGAGCGGGGGGTGCGATGGTGAGAGGGAGCGGGGGGTGCGATGGTCAGAGGGAGCGGGGGGTGTGATGGTCAGAGGGAGCGGGGGGTGTGATGGTGAGAGGGAGCGGGGGTGATGGTCAGAGGGAGCGGGGGTGTGATGGTCAGAGGGAGCGGGGGGTGATGGTCAGAGGGAGCGGGGGGTAATGGTAATGTGAGAGGGAGGGGGGATGATGGTAATGTGAGAGGGAGGGGGGTGATGGTAATGTGAGAGGGAGCGGGGGATGATGGTAATCTGAGAGGGAGGGGGTGATGGTAATGTGAGAGGGGGGGTGATGGTAATGTGAGAGTGAGAGGGGGTAATGTGAGAGTGAGAGGGGGTAATGTGAGAGTGAGGGGGGGTAATGTGAGAGTGAGGGGGGTAATGTGAGAGTGAGAGGGGGTTAATGTGAGAGTGAGAAGGGGTTAATGTGAGAGTGAGAGGGGGTTAATGTGAGAGTGAGGGTAATGTGAGAGTGAGGGTAATGTGAGAGTGAGGGGGGGGTAATGTGAGAGTGAGAGGGAGTAATGTGAGAGTGAGAGGGAGTAATGTGAGAGTGAGAGTGAGGGTAATATGAGAGTGAGAGGGGTAATGTGAGAGGGGGTAATGTGAGAGTGAGAGGGGGTAATGTGAGAGGGGGTAATGTGAGAGTGAGAGGGGGGTGATGGTGAGTGGGGTGAGGCTGAGGGTGGTGACGGAGGGTTATGCTGAGGGTGGTGAGGGGGTGATGAGAGGGCGATGAGAGGGTGATGCTGAGGGTGGTGGGGGGGTGATGCTGAGGGTGGTGGGGGTGAGGGTGAGGGTGGTGGGGGGTGAGGCTGAGGGTGGTGGAGGGTGATGGTGAGGCTGAGGGTGGTGGGGGGGATGGTGAGGGTGGTGGGGGGGTGATGGTGAGTGTGAGGGGGTGATGGTGAGGCTGAGGGTGGTGGGGGGTGATGGTGAGGCTGAGGGGGTGGGGGTGATGGTGAGGCTGAGGGTGGTGGGGGGTGATGGTGAGGCCTAGGCTGGTGGGGGGTGATGGTGAGGGTGGGGGTGAGGCTGAGGGTGGTGGGGGTGATGCTGAGGGTGGTGGGGGTGATGCTGAGGGTGGGGGGGGGTGAGGCTGAGGGTGGTGGGGGGTGAGGCTGAGGGTGGTGGGGGTGAGGCTGAGGGTGGTGGGGGGTGAGGCTGAGGGTGGTGGGGGTGATGGTGAGGGTGGTGGGGGTGATGGTGAGGGTGGTGGGGGGTGATGGTTAGGGTGGTGGGGGTGATGGTGAGGCTGAGGGTGGTGGGGGGTGATGGTGAGGGTGGTGGGGGGTGATGGTTAGGGTGGTGGGGGGTGATGGTGAGGCTGAGGGTGGTGGGGGGTGGTGGGGGATGATGGTGAGGCTGAGGGTGGGGGGGGTGATGGTGAGGCTGATGGGGGGTGAGGGTGGTGGAGGGTGATGGGGAGGGAGAGCCTACCTTTCCCTGGTGGTCCGGTGGCCACTGCTCCCGGTCTGCAGCTCCACAGAGCTGCAGACCGGGTAGTCTCGCGAGATTTCAGAGCGTTGCCGTGGTAACCCGCGGCAACGCTCTGATTGGCCAATTCTCGCGAGTCACATGGTCTGCAGCTCTGCACACTGCGGAGCTGCAGACCAGTGTCTGCGATGGTGGCCGGGCAGCCAGGAGGGGCCTCGCACCCGGCGGCATACCGGGCAAGCCGCTGGGCCCCCTCCTGGTGTCAGGTCCTCGGTCAGTGACCGAGGACCTGACACACTCTGCCAACAGGCGGTTTAGGCGGCCGCGAGGCCCCCGCCAGCGCGAGGCCTTAGGCGGCCGCCTAAACCGCCTAATTAGAGAGCCGCTTCTGGGCAGGTTTATGCGGCTCTGGTATTGAAGTGGGGACAGAGGAAAAGGGAGAGAGAATTGAAGTGAGATTAGATGGCCAGCTGTTCTCAGCCTATCATTGTTGTCACTAGTGTCAGGATTACTAGTTGATCCAGCACGTAGAATTGTGTAACACAGAGGACTGATAGGTAACGTATACTGGACCTCAGAGTGGCCGGACTAACGTACCAAAGAATAGTCAGGAATAGCCGAGATCAAGGAACACAGAAAGGGACACAGCGATAAGGAAAAGCCAGGAGTCAGGGATGCCAGAATACAGGGAAGTCTCGCCCACAATTTTTCGTAAGGGATGGGTAAAATGAGCAGCTTAGGGACAGAAAGCTGCTACAGAGCAACAATCAGAAGCTAACTCCGACTAACCTGTCTATCAACCGTTATGTATTTTGCTATGTACCGTTTCTACTTAAGGCCAGTGCTGCAACTACGATATATGAATACACTTCTGAAATGTATGTATGCACACCCACACACTAGGACAATTCAGACGCACCTGCCTAGACCTAGCCCTCCCCCCCCCCTGCCCACACAATCACTACACAAAACCTGAATGGTAGGGGATAGATGACTGAGCCCCACACGGGAGGTACACACCCCGCTTGACATAACAACAGAGGAAGACGGGGGACCGCCCCATCCCACCCTACGCGGCAACCAGGGACTCCGACTGGGACAATGACGACTCCACTGACACCCAAACATCGGACGATACTACACTCCCACTCGGGGAATCGATACACATCACAATACAGCTCACCCCCACATGGCAAAAGGAATCAGCAAGTCGTAAGGTACACGTCAATCAACTACATACACGGTGGCGGACCACAAATGGACCCACACTACTACCCGGTAGCCCTCGTACCTACCGGACAGCCTCACGCCACTACCTTGGCGCCACAATAGGAGGCGGATACGTGCCCCCACGCCCCTGTTCGTGTGAATACTAATACCCTGCGGGGAGCCGCCGGTGGGACGCTACCGGCCGACAGCTGGCGGCTCTAGCCGGCGACTGCCTCCGCAGGCACACGAACTTCCTCACACAGGAGGAACTCACGCCCCCAATCCTTGGGCGACACGCCTCTCTTCCCCATTGAGAGGCACACCACCCCACCCTTCACCCCCTCCCGCCCTCCCCCCCCACCCCCTCTTCCCTCCCTCCGCCGGCTGCGGATCTACCCGCGGGGGCGCGACCCGACGGGGGCGGGCAGTTGGCCTGGGAGGCCTGGGGTAGGCTCCGGCCGCGTGGCTGCGCCCCGCGTCCCGCGCCCGATCGCACCCCGGCGAATGGCGGGATCCTGCGCATACGTGCCGGATCCATACAGGATTCTCACCCTGAACTGCAGGGGACTGAATATCCCGGAGAAGCGGACACAACTGCTACGGGACCTACACAGACGTCACATCTCAGTGGCTTTTCTGCAGGAGACCCACTTCAAAGAGGGATCCGCGCCGAATCTGAAAAACAGGGACTACCCATCTCCATTCCTCTGCAACCACCCCACAGCCCGAAGGGCAGGAGTAGCGATCCTTCTGGCGGCGAAACTCCAATTCGAAGTATCAGACAAAATAATAGATCCCCAAGGACGCTACTTATTCTTGAAAGGGGTAATAAGGAACCGCACCTACACGTTTGCAACACTATACGTGCCGAACACTAACCAAGCCCAATACGTCCGTAGGACCCTCGCCAAGCTCTCCCACTTTATGGAAGGCACCCTCATTGTAGGGGGAGACTTCAACGTCCCCCTACACCCACTCCTGGATTCCTCCACAGGCCACAGTAGCGTCCCACAGGGGGCACTGAGAAGCATAAACATGGCTCTCCGAGGCCTGCGGCTGGTAGACTGCTGGAGAGCAATACACCCCACAGACAGAGAGTACACCCACTACTCCGCTCTCCACAAACGATATGCAAGAATAGATTATCTCTTCCTGCAACAAGAACAACTATCGACGTTACAATCTACGGAGATCGAAACTGCCCTATGGTCGGACCATAGCCCAGTATCCATGGCAATTGACTCCCCATATGTGCGACCAGCCACGCGGACATGGAGGCTACAAGACTCTCTCCTACTGGACCTAGTGACACGCACACAGATATCCGAGGAATTAACCACATACTTCGACCTAAACACAACGGATGAACTAACGGCGACCACCATTTGGGAAGCACACAAGAGTGTAATACGTGGCACACTGATACGCTTAACCGCGAGGAAAAAAAAAGAATCCAAACGCCAGATGACCACCCTGGTGGAGGAAATAACATCGCTCGAATCGCAACACAAAAGATCCCAACTTGTATCGACATACGCAGCCCTACTGGAAGCACGCAGACAACTAAGAGACCTTCTCACGCGCCACCACTACCGCACCATACAGCGATCGAAAGCATTCTTCTACCAGCACGCCAACAAAGGGGGAAAACTACTGGCAAGAATGCTTAGAGGGCCCCAAACGATAGCCCAAGTCCACAGACTTCGGACAGCCGATGGCACGACCACCCAATTCCCCGACAAAATAGCCACCCAATTCCGCGATTTTTACTCAACCCTATACAATGTTGCACACCCCTCCCAGGGGACAGCAGCCGAAGAAAAACAGAGGAGGATACACGAATATCTGACTAAATTCGTCACGAACAAACTCCATCGAGACGAGATGGAATCACTGGAGGCCCCGATCACAGAAGCAGAAGTAGCAGGCGCAATCAAAACAGCCAAGACTGGACGAGCGCCGGGCCCGGATGGCTTCACCCTGGAATACTACAAAAAATTCAAAACTACCCTGCTCCCAAAACTCACACTAGCTCTCAACGCCCTCACGACAGACGCCCAATTCCACCCGGAATCACTAGAGGCCATTATTACGGTCCTCCCCAAACCGGGGAAAGACCCCGAGCTCTGCGGAAACTACAGGCCAATATCACTTCTAAACGTGGATATGAAACTTCTCACAAAAATACTCTCCAACAGGCTAAGCCGCCTATTACCGAAACTTATACACCCGGACCAAACCGGCTTCATACCTGGGAGAGAAGCAAGGGACAGTACCCTGAGAGCCCTGTCGATCCAACACCTAACGAAACGATCCAAAGAGCATACTATCCTCCTATCCACTGATGCTGAAAAGGCGTTCGACCGAGTGAACTGGTCCTTTCTTATGAACACACTGAAGGCAATCGGACTCGGCGACAACATGATGTTATGGATCAAAGCGCTGTATAACAACCCGACAGCCAGAGTACGGGTAAATGGCGCGCTTACGGACTCCTTCCAAATACGGAACGGCACGAGGCAGGGCTGCCCACTCTCGCCCATGCTATTCGCGCTCTCCCTCGAGCCCCTCCTGGAGGCGGTCCGGCAGGCGGCGGAGATCAAAGGCTTCACGTGGAAATCCTCGACACACAAAATCGCCGCGTACGCCGATGATCTCCTCTTCTTCATCACCGACCCTGAAAACACCCTACCAGGGCTTATGGCACAACTCAAGGTATACGGGGAACTGTCCAATTTCAAACTAAATGAGGCGAAATGCGAAGTCCTCAACCTCACGACACCCGCACGAATGGTCGAAACCCTCAAAAATCAATACCCCTTCCGATGGTGCCAGTCACATATGCGCTACCTCGGAATCACACTTACCTCAGACATGAGCTTGCTGTACCAGTCCAACTACATACCTCTCCTGCAACGCATCCAACAGGATCTAAAGAGGTGGTCTTACCCCCACATATCATGGTTCGGCAGAATCGCGATATTGAAGATGAACATATTACCCAGGATCCTATACCTATACCAAACGGTACCGCTGGCCCTACCTGCGACCTTCTTTTCATCGCTACGAACTGCTATGATTCGCTTCGTTTGGAATGGTAACCAGGTACGCATCCGGCATGACCTATTATGCCTGCCGAGACAGTGGGGGGGCTTGGCACTCCCCGATATGCGCAAATATCACCAAGCTTCCATACTGCAGAGAATACTTGACTGGCACACCCACTCGGGCAACAAACAGTGGATAACGCTGGATAAGGAACACCTACACCCAACTCTGATAGCATTGATCTGGAATGCGGGACGCTCAACACCACCAACCCTAGACCCTGACTCTCTGGTAACACACACACTGAGGGTATGGGACAAAATTAGGGGAGCGCCCCAAGTATCCCCAACGCCAAGCCCACTAACCCAACTCCAGCACAACCCCAAAATAGGAGGGGGAATACCACCACAGATCTGGGAATTTATACACAGAGGAGACCACATCCCTATACGTAAGGCGCTACACAACGCGGACATAAAACCACTGCGAGACATGACAGAGGGCCACACGCCGACGAACCTACAAACGTTCCACTATGCACAACTTAAACACTTCTACCAGACACTCCCGGATAGAGAAGCAATCCACCGAGACCCAACTTGGTTCGAAGGCCTCTGCGAAAACACAGCACACCTAGACAAAGCCATATCCCTTCTCTACCAGCACCTACTAGTCGGTCACCTTGAAACCAAAAACACTTATAGACGACAATGGGAACGTATGCTCGACAACACCTTCACTGACACCCAATGGGAAAAAATACTTATCTTACACCACAAATGCTCGTCCAGCTCCAAACATCAGGAGACCAATTACAAATTACTAGCAATGTGGTACAAAACTCCAGATAGTCTGCATAGAATCTTCCCGGCAACGCCCGACACATGTTGGAGGTGCGGCTCGGAACGAGGAACATTAACGCACATCTGGTGGGACTGCCCCCAGATCACGCCATTCTGGGACGCGGTCCGACAAATAACCAAAGAGATACTGGGGGACGCAGGGGAATTCAATAGGGATCTGGCCTTATTGCACTCCACGTCACTCCCTATCGGGGCATACCGAAGATCTATTCTCAGACACTTCCTGAATGCCGCCAAAGCACTAATCCCACAACATTGGAAATCGACCGTGATCCCCACGACGGCACAGTGGATGGACAAGGTGGACGAAATATACACTGCGGAAAGGATACAGGCATCCCTATTGGGGACTGAGGAGAAACACGTGGACAGGTGGGGACCATGGATAGTTTACGTGGCGGGACGAACGGCGGGAGCGAGGAGCGCCACGCGGGTGTGAGCGGGGGGCGGGGTCGCGCATCCATCTGGTGGGGGCTCCTGTCCGCCCGCGGTGGGCGCGCGCCCGTGGGAGGGGTCCAACGGAGCAGCCGAGCGGGGGATGGTCCGAGGTCAAACAAACCCAACCCTCTAGTCCCCTTATCTCGTACCTCTATCTTCTTCTTCTCCTCCCTCTCCCTCCCCTCTCCTTCCTCTCTCTTCTTCCTCCCCAATCCTTAAGACACCAACCTCTCTCCCGCCATAATGGCCACATAATTCAAAACACCAATAGTACACCACATTAGAAATAAAACCAATTAAACCTCTGAAGTCACATGAAACACTAATTGTTGCTTACTCTACCAACTCAACACGGGCATAGACACAAGATGACCGCTAACTAGACGAGTCCTACCGACAGATGAGAAACAGAAAACGTTCCACGACCAAACTAGAAAGCTGCAACTATATAACGCAAGCCTGCCTTAACGACACAAACAGTTTCACGGGACTGACGTGTCCCCCTTCATGCACAACAGGACACGCCCGTCATAGAACACTCTCTCACAAGCTTAACAATAAAAGCCCTGCCGACAATACCGCTTGACATACATTGAAACAAACTATTTCCAGAACACCAACATATCAACAATAACCCAGCCTAAGCTGTACTCAAACTTCACGGCACACTCCTCAGACACACAACGCATTATGAACAGAAGAGCTGTTCTAGGTAACACTACACCACCTATACAACTCGACACCACTGCTGGGACATGAGCGCCCACCCGGCCCAATATAATATCTAGCACGCACCACAACAACTCGAACATGCACGATCGGATCTGCAGCATAAACTCAAACAAGTATGGCTACTTGGTAGCAACTCATGCTTCTCCTAATAACAGTGATGCACTAAACTCAATAGCAAGGTTACTTAATTATCTTATGCCATATAATACTGTTACTTGTTACTAAACGGGACCTGCGAGTCTCCTTTGTTTTCCTCTGCCTTATTATTGTAACTGTTCAGATGATACAAATAAAGCTTTGAACTTTAAAAAAGAATACAGGGAAGTCAAAATCAATGCCAAAGTCAAAATACCAGAATAACCAGAATCAATAACGCGCTCTCTGACAACCACAAGGGAAACCATGACAGGGCACCGAGCAGGATGAGAACTGGGCCTAAATACCCCTCCTCTAGATCTGATAGGCTGTAATCGGCCTTTGACCTCAAAGGCAGTTACCAGGTTCCCATTTGCATAATTGCTGCTCAGCACAAACCCTCCTGTGGATTTGATTGCTGCTCGGCACAACTTTTCCTGTCAGGACAGTAATGTTGTTCGGCACAACTTTTCCTGTCTGAACAGTAACTTCCATTAATCACATTTTTATAAGCGGATGAATACGCGACAACTAGATATTGGAAGTGCGGAACTGTATATTCAACATTTTCAGTGCTGCTTGTGGAGGGACTTTGCTAAGTGGGTAAAAACTAGAGGTTCCAGCGCCAAAATATAATAGCTCCTTAAGCCTGCCCTGTCTTTACTCTATGCCAAACCCCACACTCTGCTGTAATATATATTAAAGTGACACACAATGATGCACGCACACAGTTACACATACATAAATGATGTTACAGATACAAACGCACATATTATTATACATAGACACAACCATACTCTCACATACATACAGTCATATATACACAAGCTGTTACACATACTTGCAGATACACACAAACACACTGCTATACATGCACACACTATTAAACGTATACACACAAACTGTTACACATAGTCACAGATACACACACCATTGCAATCACAGTTACACACTTATACACATACACATACTCACTTTTACACACATCAGTCCTCAGCCTCTGACTTCCTTTGTTTCCCTATTGGTTCAGTGTATGCTCGGCACTTGCAGGCAGTATATGCTTCTCTCATGAACTCCAGCATTCAGAACACTGTCATAGTAACCTGCGGAAACCCTCTGAATAGCCAGAGCCCACGGGAGCCATGCTAGCAATCTGCTACTAGCGGAGGTAGTCTCTGCCCCTTCCTCCCCATTTTTTAAAAAAAAATTGGGGGGGGGGGGTATTTTGTGATTTATTACTGTGAGTCCCCTGTTCTGGACAGTTACAGTAACTGTAATAAATTGAAAAATTTATATTCTGGCCTTTGCAGGGGCCCACTCGGGGCTCTAAACCATGTCAGTTCCGCCAGCCGACGCCCCTGGGCTGGAGAGTTGGTTAGCTTGGGTGTTGGGAACAGCCCCATTCTTTTGTGAAACGTATGACCAAAATGACATGTGGATGTACCCATAGCCTCTTTGCACCCTAACCACTATATTGATCTCTAGTAGTTTTTGAAGTAAGACTGGAAACTTTTAGGAAACTTCTTTAAAGGACCTCTAGAGTCATACAGACCCTTACATCTCAATTATGTGGACTGGGTACAGTGGTCCTGTGCTTCTTATTCCTGCAATGTAAAGCATTGCAATTTAAAAAAAAAAAAAAACTTACAGTGCAGGGTAAATGCTCCTCTAGTGGCCTCATACTGACAGACATTAGAGGCCCTTTTGTGGCACTGAAAGAGTAAAATTCTGTACGAGATCAAAGCTTGGAAACGCGTGGGGCGCTCGTTGGTTACAGGCATCATGTCCTCAATGCTCTTCTCTAAAAGGAGCATTGGATTGGACAGTCGCCAAGAAGGCCATACCTTTGTGATGTTTTGTAGGAGCTGCAGAGAAAAGCAGCACGGAAAAGGGTAAATCCTTTATTTCATTTTTAGCGTAAACTGGATGAACACACACCTGTAAAGAACTAGGCACAGTGGCACTATAACATTATGAATACAGATTTGTTCATTTAATTTCTTATTAGCCAAGTATGGGATCATCTATAGAGACCTGAGCACTTGTGCCATTGGATGAGATTAATAATTTGGCAGGATCAAAAAAGCTTCCTTGGCCACAGTACCTATCAGCAGTTTCTACTTTGCCATAATGATCCCAGCATCTGCGAATGTGCAAGGGATTATTAAAGCAGCACTGTCCGTTTCATTGTGTGTTTTTTTAATTCATTTTTTATTAAATTGTACTTTTTGTTGTCAAAGGGACTACTTCTTGTTATGGGGAGCGTGATCTTTTGTAGTGGGCTGGTCATATGCAAATTTCCATTTCAGTTGCCTAGTTAATTTACCCACAATCCATCAGTTAATAGAATCCCACAGAAGGGCAAACTGCGCACATGGACATAGGCAAACAAAATGTTAGTGCCCAGTTATTGAAAACTGATGTAAAGTGTACTCAAGGTACAAGGAGCATAAAGAATGAAATTACGTCAAGAAAGACTGTGCCGCTTGGTCAGAAAGAAAAAAAATTCAAAACGCGCAGTTGATGTTTTTTTTAACAGGGCTTGCAATATCCATACTTTAGTGATATAGAGAGATTCTTACAGGTACAGCCACTTTACAAACTGAATATAAACCCAAAAAAGTTACCTCTGCACGAAACTAAATCCCTATGCACATTTAAATAACCAGAGGCTTTTTAGTATCACTTAAATGGCCCTTTAAGTGTAAGCTCACCTGCCAAGTCAAGACAAAACCTCTTATGTGAGCCATACATGAATAATTCACCTTGCTTCTTTGAGCTTAAGTGGTTTGCCTTGACAGGAGTGACACTAAAAAAAGTTGTTATTTAAATGTGCACAGGTAAGATTTTGGTTTTTATTTTATGTATTGGAGCTGATGTATACTGTAGTCATTGCTGCCGCCCAGGAGTAGTGGGAGTTAAAACACAGGGCTTAATTTTCTATGTTTGTATTCAGTTTACAAACTGAATGGACACATTTATTGACATGTTAAAATGTTATATATCTGAGGAAATAATTACAATGATATACAAAAAGCATGACACCCTTCACCCAAGAACAGAAACCATGGCCATCTGTATTAATACCGTTTTTATTTGAATATTGAACGTGCTGAATAATGCTTCCTCATATGCAACATCCTAGTCCTATTAATCCACCTGTAAACATAAATTTGAACAAATTTCTTAAATTTAGAGACTTAGGAAGAAAATCACGCTTGGTAAAATATAGGCCATTTTATTTTCAGATGTGTAGAAATCCAATTATTGCAATGGACTGCTTGCTTACAGCGCTAGCAATATGGTTTGGTGACATTTGTGTGGACGTAGACCAATATTTAAAATGATGCTAACATTCGTCAAAGCCTTTTAAAGTTAACGCAAAAGCCTGACATATCGCCTCGATCATGTTTGATTTAATTCTTTGAGGGCAGAAAGAAAGGCCAATCATATTTCACCTTGATCATGGTCTAATGTTCAGCCTTGAATCCTGGGAGCAGCTTTATGAGTACACAATCACAGCCATCTAGGACAAGGCTAACCAATGTGTTTGTGCAGTGTGACCTAGATCTTTTAGATCAAACAGATAGACATCATTGCACATTCTAGTTTAACATGGTTTGTCTGACTATGAATTTCTGGGTCAGGTTGGAGGCTGTAGAGAATGGGAATTTGCTTGATCTGAAATTGATTCCCCCAATATATTTTAACCTCTTATGGCACTACATAACATTACCTTACCTTATATATTACTACATGACAGGAAACTTTATATTTTGATATCCATTTGTTTACTGATCCATAGCAGCAAACAAAAAAATTATTTAGAGAGCCAATCAAAACCAGACTAGGTATATTAGGTGAAGTGAATGTAAAGTTACTCCACTGCCCAAATACAAAATACATAAAAAATCACTGTTTAGATATACTGAAAATGAAAACATGCATGCATTTAATTATGATTTTTTTTTCTTTTTTGGGGGGGTCAAAAAATAGCTTGCAAAAGCTGCAATTATCTTGTCTGCAGCCTTTGCAAGCTCTGCCCTTCTAACCCTGCCCTGACTTTCTGTGGCTGTCCAATCACAGACTTCCTAATGCAGCTCAATGAGAACTCTTTGCAATGCAGATGCTCTAAGCAATTGCTTATCTCTTGAGTTTAGATGAATGGGAAAAAAACACGACACACTGTTAAGACCTAAAGCTTTGCAGCAAGCTAAAGTGCCGATGTGTCCCTTTAAGCACCTCCTCTTTCTTTGCTGCTCCAACTACAGGACAGGTCAGAATATATATATATATATATATATATATACATACATATATATATATATATAGTTAAGACATTTCGAAACACAAATACACACACCAGTCAAGCCATACGACTTGCTTTTCCCACAGAAATTTCACTTTAATGAAACAGTAAGTGCTCTCATTACGACAGGGATTCTGGGAAGGCATATGCAAATGAGCTAAAAATAAATAAATATATATTTGCCTCATAATTCCACTTTATACATCGATTCCTTGGAGTATGTGTCTGCTGTATACAACAGCTTTGATACACAACTCAGGAAGAGGAGCAAAGCCAGTGAACCACTCATGCTGATGGGTCTGATTTGTACAAATTGCTTGTAGTCTGATGATTTTGATTTTATGACTAGCAAGATTCTTGCATGCCCCCCCCCCCCTGTTCACAGATTTTGGGAATGATGAGTACGAGTGGTACATGTTCTGATTTGAGGTTTGCAAATCCTATGCTGTGCATATTAAGCCTCTACTGGATTTTTTACTTTGGTACCCCTGCCTCAGCCAGTATTTCCTTGCACGATGGAACTTTGAGTGAGCCATGTTTCTATGTAAGATTACTGTGCCATTAGTCTGACTGTTCACTAGATTTAAAGGTACAGTACTCTGGTACTAATTGGCTGATAGCTCAAACCTTAGTAACACAAATATGGCGCATTTCTCTACACATTGATAAACTGCCAAACATGGGCTCTAAAAAACTAGGCCCTCAAGTTCATGGCATGCTATTTGGCAAGGCTTTTATTACAGAGTTGCACAAACGCTTCTTCCCACGTACGTTTGCCACGGACTCCTGGAGGAGTGCAGAAGCCGGCCTCCAGCCCACCGACTATGGTCCAGGTCTGGGACACCGTTTGAGTGTTACTCTGCCCAGCCGCCATTAACAGTTTTCCCTGGGTGCCCCTGGTTTGGCACTTTCCCTTCATGCGAATGGAACCGAACGCTGGCTCTCTGGCAGCCGTTCGCATGAACCAAACCCACGAATAGTCCCAGCGGTACTTAGCCGCGACTGCTATGGAACAAAATTTGGCATGAGGACTTCCGGTCACCTCAGTGGAACCATTTTCGGCATGAAATTACCATTACCAACTTGGTTCGTGGTTTTAAACCAATTTGAAATCCGCCAGGAGAGCCCTTTTTGGAGGGAATGTGCCTTGGACTAAGGGGAACAAACGCTACCTAAGAGCCAGGCAGAGCACCCCGTATTGCGGCC
Organism: Pelobates fuscus; assembly: GCF_036172605.1. Taxonomy (NCBI): domain Eukaryota; kingdom Metazoa; phylum Chordata; class Amphibia; order Anura; family Pelobatidae; genus Pelobates; species Pelobates fuscus. The sequence goes on along the minus strand of NC_086317.1, from coordinate 68,972,625 downwards.
TGCATGAGCTCCCGAAAGTTGACAGCCCTGGAACTATTTTGGGCATAGGACCACATGTGTGGCCGGTCAGAACTTGGTGGCGTTTCCCCTACACTGCATGGATCTGAGCGCTATTTGGAGAACTTGCGCACTCAGTTTAGGGCTATTTAACAATGTATTATGTTTTTATTAAGTTTTGGGGTACTTTTATGTTTTTATATTTGCCTTTCTGTCTCTGGGAGATAATTAGCTTACCGGCCTTTAACACAATTATCTCCCAGGCCCAGAGATTCCTGGGAGGGGCTTGTGGTGAAGACCTATAATCACTGCTTAGCACCTTGTTCCAGCTCGTGGAGGATTCTGTAGGGAAAGTCCTTGTAAGGACTAGAGCTCCCAGGACTGTGTGTCGTCCAGTCCCTGGGAGGTAACAGAGCTAGTCCCTTATCCTGTTCCAGGACGGAGAGGCTCCAGGAGGACCCCAGTCAAGCCGCGGTGACTTGGGTAGAAGCGCTGAGGGTTTTCCCCTGTTCCAGCTAGGAAGCAGTCCATGGCGGAGTTACCCAGCCAGGGTACAGGGAGCTCCGCTACACACATCAGTGTGTTCACATCAATCAGTAAAGCTTAGAACTTGGACAGAAATGTTTAAACCCACACCTTTTGATGTTTTTGTAAGGGCTTGTAGGCAGAGGAACTGTGCCACCAGCTGCTTCTGTAACAATCACCATACTCTGGACTTTTACAGTTTGTTAACCAATCCAGATTTCACAAAGCATATGCATTTCCTCGTTTTGCAGTGGTTGCATGGCGATGATACATCAACTTAATTTGTAAAAAAATGAAGTTGATTATAAGTTGATCAAAACCTCCTTGATTGCATCATTCTTGTGAGACAGCCCTGGTTCCAGTAGTGTACACACAATCCATAGGGCCCCGGTGCAAAACTGATCCATGGGGCCCCCCATCGCCACCCCCCCCAACGCCGCCCCACCGCCACCCCATACAGACACACATACATACAGACACACACACACACACTTACGTACAGACACATACATACATAGACAGACATACAGACACACACGTACAGACACATACATAGACAGACACACACCCAGTCACATACATACAGACACTCAGATACACATACACATAGACACACACAGAGACACATATACATACAGACACACATATATAGACACATACAGAGACACACATACATACAGACACATACACACACATAAAAATATAGACACATACATACTGACACATACACACGCATAAAAATATAGACACATAGACACACACAGACACATACATAGAGACACACAGAGATACACATACAGATACACACATACACAGACACACACAGATACATACAGACACTTACATAGACACACATACATACATACATACATACACACACACATAAAAATACAGACACTTACATAGACACACATACATACAGACACACATACACACAGATACACACAGACACATACATAGACACATACAGAGACACACATACAGATACATACACACATACATACTCAGATACATACACACACATACATAGACACACACATACATACAGACACATATATACAGAGACACACATACAAAGACACACACACATACAGACACATATACATACACACACACACACAAAGATAAATACAGACACATACATAGACACACATACATACAGACACACATACAGACACATACATAGACACACACAGACAGATACATACACATACAGACACACACAGACAGAGACACACATACATACACACAGATACATACAGACACACACACAGATACATACAGACACACATACATAGACACATAGGCACACATACATAGATACATACAGACACATACACGCAGATACATACAGACACATACATAGACACACAGAGACACATACAAAATATTTTTGTCACCCTCCTGTTACCTACCTTTGAGGTGCAGGAGGGTGGTTTCCCTGGGGTCCAGTGGTGGCTCAGGTTGATGGGAGTAAGAGTTCCCACTCTGATTCCCTCCTGCGCGGCTCCGGGTGGTTGCTGGGAGCAGTGACTGCGGCAGTCACTTCCGCCCAGCATCTGACATCATCAGAGGGGGCCCGGTTGTGCTGTTACCGGGCCCACTCTGATGATGATCTTCATTTCCATCGGGTGGCCCTAACAGCATGGGCCACCCGATGGGCCCTTTTACCTGCGGCCCTGGCAATTACACTGCGCAGCCAGGGACGCAACACCTGCCGGGCACCCGGTCGCAGGGGACCGCAGGGCGGCTGGGCCCCCTTGAGTGACGGACCCGGTCGCAGCTACGACCCCTGCGACCGCGGGATGTACGCCGCTGCCTGGTTCCTAGATCTCCTCAAATTGTCGTGTGGGGAGTCTCCGCTACTTTTCAACTTTCCGACTCTATGCACAGATCCTGTGACATCCACATTCATAGACTATGTTATAGTGAGATTCCTTAGCTCACTTGTAGACGGAAAGGGATTTGAATTTTTTGTCTCAGAATTTCAGTAGATAAAGTTCCTCTTATTTGTCCTATGTCCTAAATATTCTCATGAGAATATTGCTCTTCACCAATTATATGCAAAGTTTGCTTTTCTTTAATGTCTAGCTTCATTCTGTCAGATAATGGATGTTAAAGCTTTTGATGACGATGCCTTCACATTTCCCCCAAAGGCGTCAATTTTCAGATTTCATGTCGTACTAAGTCTGACTCTTTGATGCTTTTTTCTTTACCTTTTTACCGTTCTGAATCGAAAACCGTTTGCGGTTTCTGTTGTACTTTTTCTGTTACAGCGCCCTTACATTCTCCTCAGTCAGGTCAATTACTGTTTTGTTACATCACAAATATGTCTCGGTTACTACCCAAGCTATATAGGGTCAGTGACCTTTGTCTTAAGCAGCCATAGATTCCTCTTTTTGGTGCTCATCCAATGAGCAGCACTGTGGCAACAAGTGCTTATTTTACAGGCCTTTTGCTTTCTGACATGATGTGTTCTGCTGATTGGTATAGAGAGGATACTTTTCTTGTGTTTGGTTTTCGACTCTTTCCTTACACTTTTGTTTCATTTTTATCCCAGAATTTAAAAAAAACTGCAATATAAAACCCCCTGTAATGCGTTAAAATTGAAGATTATGCTAGCTTTAGTGTACTTATAATATTAATTCTAATAATGACAGGAGGTAAACATTTTCCCGGCCTTCCCTTTTCTGTTCTCTTTTATTCATTATTACCTTTATGATTTTCTAAATCTTTGATTGTTTTCTCATTGGATGTAAAGTTTACTTGCACATATTTACAATTCGTGTTTCATTTAGATAATAATCATTGTATTTATTCAGTTTTGCTGATTTCTGAATTTGCTTGGAATAGCTTGGATATTTTTTTATTTATTCTTTATTTATGGTGTGGGTGATACCACAAGATTTGTTTGTACGTTACAATGCTTATATAACATCAGTAAAAAAATGGTAATATGGGAGTCACATCGTGAAGAAAACATGTTTGGGCTATCAATCTATCGAGTAATGCATATACCATACGCGTGAGGTGCTCTCACTAGTTATGTGAGGGCATTATTGAAAACTCGCAAAGACTGTTATCCTGCGGTTGTTCATATTTACACTGGGGTGTTTCCTAGAACAGGCCATAATGGCCAATTTCACTGCTATGTCCCGGGTGACCGCGATGATGTCTCTGGGTGCGTCCGCTTGGGTGTTCGGTGCCTTCCTAATCCTGAAAGCTGCCACGATATACAGCAAGTCTCCTGCACCTCTCACCTCCATTGTCAGCGTCACTTTGTGGGTGAAGTCCAGAAGGGCCTCTAGGCCTACTCAGGCTCTACGCAGATCCTGATGTTTTTTTTTCCGGTGGTGTCTTCCCTGAGTGTTACCACCATGTGGGAGAGGCTTTGCACCTGTTGCGTGAGGGCTTCCACGTGTGTGTGGGTGTCTGTCAGATGCCGCTTGTGTGTCTCCTCTCTGCATTCCACTTCCCCAATCCGCTGCTGCAGTCTGCCGATCCCCACCTGCACCCCTGCTAAATCTGCCTTCCAAACCTCTCTCAGGTCCTGGAGAAGTTTTTTTATGTCCCCCTTTGTAGAGGGAGATGCGTCTGAGTCTTCCCTTAGGTACACTCCACTGGTGGCCTGTGTCTCTTCGTCCATGGAGTCGCTTGAGTCATGCTGCCTCCCCGGCGCCATCTTGTTTTGGGCCTGCGGTCGGTCAAAGGACAGTCGGATGTCTGGGTGATTTACACTCTCTGGGCGAGCATTTCTTTTATGTTTGAGCCCCATCACTCTTTGGGGGATATAAGGGCACTGAAGGTTCTCTTTCTTTTGTTCACCTCGTGGAAATAAGGCCGCTTTTCCAATGTATGGAGCCGGAGCACCACACATGCACGTCTGCTTACTGTCTCAGCTAGCCACGCTCCCATAGCTTGGATTTTTGTGATGGCCCCCATAGCTTGGATTTTTTTGATGGCCCCATAGCTTGGATTTTTTTGGGGCCTTGGACAATTCCTTACATAAGTTCCTTCATGTGTTTTTTTTTTTCTTAAGTTTGACTTTCTTTAGTGGACGCGCCATCAAGATTCTTCCTTCTTCTGGATCTTAAGATGCTTCTGTTATGGATCTGCCTGATCCTCTCTTTGTTTACATCGGGACTCTAGGAGGTTATTCCAGGACTGTTTTATGTTATTTGTTCAGGTTCCTGTTCTGTTCACTTTGCGTTAAAGAAGGAGGAGGTGTTTAAGGTCATATCACAAAGACCTATTTTATGTTTTTGATTACTTAGCTTTTTTTAATGGATTTCTTTTATGAAGACAGAGCAAAATATTTACAGTACAGAGCGGTCACTACTAAAATTAAGATAGTAGATTACGCTAGGTTTAGTATACAAATAATTATATTAAATTAACTCTCACAATCTATGTGGTCTTACTGGTTTGGTATTCCCTTTTTCTTTATGTAACAGTAACATTTCACCTCGCAGCAGTAAATTCTATTAAAGCGTTTCCTGAATTGAGACATACTTCCCAACATTTCAAATGGACAAATAGACATTTAATTTTAGTGCTGTGACTGGCATTGTGGTCAGGGTCAGGACGGTTCTGATAAAATTTCGGTGACTTTCTAATTGCAATTTAGGCAACTAAAATGCAACTCCAAATTTAGAAGAAGAGAATGTATCATATTTACACAGACTGATTTATAAAAACATTTTATTGCAGTTTAAAGGCCCATTACTATGAGTATTATTGCTGTGGGGAGCTCTGTTAAACACGGACATCAGCAATATTGAGCTCAAACAAAAAACAGGGACATCAGGATACAAAAGTGGGACAGATGGATTTCAGCCCAAAACTGGGTCTGTTCCTCTTAAAAAGGAAAAGTTGGGAGGTATGTGTGAGATGCGAAGTTAAGACAAGTAGAAACACAATTACCTGCTGCATTACCGGCATCACTGTCCGCAGGACCGGTCGGTGACACCAGGGCCATCCTCGGGGGGGCCACCCCTGCGACCGCGGTATGTACGCCACTGCTCCTCCCAGAGGAGACATAATGTGTATGTGGGCCAAGCATTTAAACTTTCATATGGGGTCTTCGCATCACATGACTGAGTTTTGCTCGGTCTCTGCCGTGGAAGCACCTCTAGTGGCTGTCATACTAACAGCCACTAGAGGAGGAAAACATTGCAGTTGCTCAAAAATCCTTTTTTATTGCATTCAAGGCTGTGCAAGAACAGCCACTAATATGTTATAGCTGCAAAAAAATTTCCCATCAGGACTGGGCACAAAATCTGAGCATCTTGACGCTCTGGGCTAATACGTACCTTTCGCAAAGTTAGTAGCGGGGGGCCTATTAGACATGATGTATGTTGTTTGTTGTTTTTTTTTTTCTATTCTTTGAAAAATGCTGCTGACTGCAAAGGTGTATTGCACATAATGTTATGGAAGGATTACTGTGCTTAGAGAGAGGTTAATGTAAATCAGTTAGGGATTTATACTATATCAAACCACTAGAGATGTGGGAGTATTAAGAGTTTAAAGGGAAGCACACAAATTATTAGTACAGTTCTTTAAACAAGCATACTCGCATTGCAGGCAGATTCCTCATTTAAAATCCCAAACATGCATTTAAAAAAAACTTGTGAAATATGCTTAATTAGCTTTTTCAGTAAGTTTTTTTTCTGTGGAGAAGTGCCACTGACAAAACAAAATATTTGTGTACATCTTCAGTCTTTACGTTGTTTTTTGCTGTTTTTGTTTTATTTTGCATAGATTTCAGCCATACAAAATATAAAATAGTATTCTTAAAAACAAATTTGAAAACTGGGTTCGTACAGTGAGTAAATTTATTTAAACACGACCTACACTGAGTATTTTGCATGACCCATTCTGACCAAGATATACTGTACTTTTAGAATAAGCTATAGTTGTAGTTTACACATTGTCAAGACTAACAATGCTGTTTTTAATACTCAGTTTGGCCAGGTGACCAGCTCTAGGAAGAGTCCTGGTTGTTCCAAACTTCTTCCATTTAAGAATTATGGAGGCCAGTGCGCTCTTAGGATCCTTCAATGTAGCCAGTTTTTATTGTAGCCTTCCTGAGATCTGTGTCTCAACATATTCCTGTCTCAAAACTGTGCATACACATTATGTCTCCTCTGTGAGGAGCAGTGGCGTACATACCGCGGTCGCAGGGGTGGCGGCTGCGACCGGGCCTGGCCCACCAGGGGTCCAGGCCCTTTGACTTCATGGCTTGATTTTTGTTCTGATATGCATTTATGTGAGACTTTATGTAGACAGGTGTGTGGCTTCCCAAATCATGTCCAATCAATCCACAGATGGACTCCAATCAAAAAGTAGACATACGGGATGGATCAGAGCTAAATTTCAAGTGTTTTAGCAAAGTTACTGAATACTTATGTAAATATAGTTCAGGATTTTGTTGTTGTTGTTTTTGTCTTTTTTATTGTCAATATTTCTTTTATTGAGGCAGTAAAGAAACATTAAAAGAAGAGAAAGGAGTGTTAGCAAATAAGCACGTATCATTTGAAGATGCAATGGTACACCAACTCGAGTGTATGACAGCCTCATTTTTTTTTTTTTTTTAAAGTAAAACAATAGAAGTAAATCAAGATTCAGGGTAGTTAAACTTAGCATACTCAGGTACATTACCCTAGCCTGGACAGTTCTAAAAATCTTAGCTAAGTAGTAGTGGGCTATCGAGGTAAGATAAGTGATTATGGAAATGTTACACTCGAAAACTAAGCAGGTAGTGAATAGCAGTTCAAGTAGCCATATAATATTACGATCGGTTAGGTAGGTATATTTACCAAGAGGGACTGCTGAATAAAGTGGGTCTCAAGTTGCTATGCTGTATTCAACTGTCCAAGTATCACAATGGCATTGGTATGCAAGTGTAAGTGCAGCTGTTCTAGTTAAACATTCAGTGTGGCTAAGTATGATGAGCAAGATGTTAGACAGTGCCCCATTAATGTATAGACCACAAGCTAAATGGCAAGATGAATAAAGGCATAAGTTCTACATGTGAAGCAGAAGTTATTATAAACCACTGGAGTCTCAGAAGGTGGAGTCCACGCTACCCTCTGTGATCAGCTTCCATAAATCCGCTGGTGTAGACATGCGGGTACCCCCGCTAGATCATTTGGTCTCGGCTTCCCGTTGGAGCTTAATAGCTGCAGAGTCTCAACATAAAGGGTGGTCTGATTTGTACCACTCTGCCAGCCCTAGGCTCTGCTTGAGCCTGCCACCTGTGCCCACGGCTCTGGCTTCACTGGGGGCCAGTAATGGAAGTCCTGGCTGTGGTGTTGTGTCCAAGAGAGGGATTGTGGTTGGAGGGGTGTCCTCTGGGGGCTCAAAGCCCAGGAAGGCAGTCGTGGGAACCAGTACTGGGAGATTGGGTCTGGGAGATTGGACAACCTTTCGCTGGTGAGGTAATGCCGGGGCTCAGAGCTGCAGTCAACAGACGCCATGGTTTGTAAGAATATCCGCATTCAGTCAGCAGAGCTTTGCCCAGGGTAAGTCACGTGGACACCATTTTGTAGAGCGAGCGCGGGAATTCATACGCTTGGTAGTTCAGCAGTGGTGGTCGGTGTGGCATCAGTTCCCTCCAGTGGGGACAGGGATAACCTCCACCGGTCCAAAGAGGGGGAGTCGGGCCAGCGGAGATTATAACCGCGCAGTTGTATGACACCAGGTATATGAGCTGGACAGCAGCCGTCTGTCCCGCTCTGCTCCCGATTAGGCCGCAGGCTCCAAAGCTTCATTTCACCCTCATGGGGTGTCAAAGCCCCGGTCTTGGCGTCCGCGGTGGTGCCAGAAACCTCCCGCAGCTGTAAGGTAGCTTCTGTGCTTGGGTTGTAGCGTTAAGCCTGGATTTGCATCCAAAAAGGCCAAAATCTACAGGAGCCCCTACAGCATGCAAACGGTCTTTTTAATACATTTGCAAGGTTTTCAAATATCTTTTTTTTTGCCATTATGGGGCAGGGGTAGGCAACCTTTGGCACTCCAGATGCTGTGGACCACATCTCCCACAATACTCTTTTACAGCCATAATGCTGGTAAAGCATCATGGGAGGTGTAGTCCAAAACATCTGCAGTGCCGAAAGTTGCCTACCCCTGTTATAGGGTATGGAGTATAGACTGATGTGAAAAGGGTTGCAACATAAAAAATGAAGGTGTCCCAGTACCTTATGATTGCACTGTATGTAATCAGCTGCTGCACTGATGTATACTGTATGATATATGTCATGCCCAGTAAGTTCCACTCTGAGGCCGTTACATGTTAATTAGGAGAACTAAACCAGATAATGTTAATTTCATGGTAACCATTGTTCCCCTGCATCTCACTACTGAGGGCTGTGACAGGCTAACATGGATATTCCTGGGGCACAAACCATCAGGACACCTTCGCTTTCTACTCTCTAAAGGGCAGATGACTGTGATATATGGGCTAATACAGCAGCACCAGCCTGCCATTAACAAACTAATTTCATTAGAGGCGACTGAAGCACACAACTGTATAGAATATAGATGGGGAAAGTGCCAAACACATAATAAGTGCAGCCACGTAGCCTATCAGAAGGGGTTCCCTCTGCTCTTTTTTTGAATAGCAAGAGTGTAACCATCCCTCCGCTGTCCTGGCAATAGCACTTGGTAGCCTCTCTGCCGGTGAGATGGGAGGTAGTTTTATGGTTTCAATTAAAGTTCTCTCTCTCTAATTCTAGTACTAGGTCAAGTTGTGCATTGATGTGAACACTATTACCAGGAGGTTTTAAAAAAAAAATTCTGCCTGATCTACCTGTCCTCACATTATGGACCCACTTGCACATGACTAATTCTAACATATGCGTAGCTCCTCCATCCTGCCAGAAGTCTCACGTCCTCCGCCCTCTTGCCTTACCGTCTGGCCCCTGTAGCTTTCCTGTTTGAAATTTGCCAGGACAGCTTTCTTACCACCTGCTGCTACCTGCCTGGGCCTGATTGAAGTGAAGACCTGCTGACAGTTTGCCTGTAATTATTGCCTGCAGCTGGATGATTAGTGGGTCCTTCCTGGGGGACTTAAGAGAGACACAGAATTATAAGTAGGATGTCTATTTTGTATGGGTTATGTTTGTATTATAATTTATTTTATTTAGCCATTCTTATCCAGAGCACTATTGTATAGCTACAATTTATATGCATTAATATATTTTAGGATTTTTAATGTGTGTGTGTGTGTATATTATTACTCATACAATGTAAATACGCTAATATGCTAAAAAGAACATTATTTGATCACTCCCTGCACAATGCACCAAGCACACTCAGAGCCATCCTTTCCACTTGCAGGGCCACTTACATTCACACACTTTCATAATCAGGCATTTATAAACTTCTAATTAGACTTTAAGTTCTCTATTCAAATACATGTAATTAGCTATTATAACGTAAACATTTACATAATGTCACACACCACAACCTAATTGGCAACATGCTCACACATACAGATACATGTAGACACAAGAGCATGCATACACAGACACATCCTAACATTATATACACAGACACACAATAAAATCACAGGCCTCCCAACTGTCCCACTTTCAGCAGGACCGTCCCTATATCATGGTCCTGTCCTGCCCTCCCAATCTAGTTCCCTGGTTTTCTGGATCTGGGGACACCAGGGAACTGTCCTCAGGCAGTATAGTGCATGTGCATCAATAGACGTGCTCACACTGTGCAGCAGTCATTAGGACGATCCAGGGAGTTCTTCAGCAGTGCTCTCTGCATGGTCCTATATTGTTGATACCCCAATGAAGGCCAGCCCAACTGCAGCCCTAATCCATGCCAATATTGGGAGCTATGTAATCATAGACACAGTTGTACATGCATACAAACACTCTATAAAATAAATACATAGACACACTCGAACTTACATAGACACACTCTAACTTACATAGACTGTAAACTCGTTTGAGCAGGGTCCTCTTCAATCTATCGTTCCTGTAAGTTTTTTTCGTAATTGTCCTATTCATAGTTAAATTCCCCCCTCTTATAATATTGTAAAGCACTACAGAATCTGTTGGTGCTATATAAATGCCAATAATAATAATAATAGTACTCATACTCAGACTGACACTAACATATAGACAAAACGTGCTAACACACATACACTAACATAGAGTTGTAATATCCCTCTATCTCCTGCATACCTGCTACATGATGAAGGAGGAATAGAGTGTAGAGTGCCCAGCCCAACCTTCACTTCAGTTATCTCTCTCTAAAATAGCACTGGATAAGGGTACCGAGATGTGACATAATTTCCCAGCATCCACTTCCACAGACAATCTGCGATTGGCTCTCGCAGAGCTTCTAAGAGCAATACTCAGCACACAAAAGCTTGTGCTAGAACTGCCTAATAGCCTCCACAACAGCAATGCCCAGAGCAACACACATCCCAAGGGAGGAACTGGCCCCACTACCACTAGCCTGTGTTCCCACACTCCCGGATACTAATGTTACTCACCAACCAAACCTTGATCACTGCCCACTATTATCAACATCCCTTGGTACCCCTTGTTATCCAGAACCCATGTCCCAAATACCTCTAATTACATAGTTACATAGTTACATAGCTGAAAAGAGACTTGCGTCCATCAAGTTCAGCCTTCCTCACATATGTTTTTTGCTGTTGATCCAAAAGAAGGCAAAAAAACCCAGTTTGAAGCACTTCCAATTTTGCAACAAGCTAGGAAAAAAATTCCTTCTTGACCCCAGAATGGCAGTCAGATTTATCCTTGGATCAAGCAGTTATTACCCTACATTGAAAGATTATATCCTTGAATATTCTAATCCTGAACCCCAGTAGGTGAAAATTGCATTTTAGTGTTTTAAGGTGGCACACTAATCAACTAGCAAAGTTATGCTCTCTAGCGTTTCTTGGGGTCATCCCTCCACTGTTGGTAAATCAGGACTCTTCCTGGTGTCCAGGAGCCATCCCTTTCTCGGAAGCATTTATAATGTGTAATTAACACTGCCCTATCTATGTCAGTTTCATCCTATCTTCATGACAATGATCGGCCAAGTGACATGTGCTGTGTAATAAAGTCACTACCACAAGAACACCAAAGAAAAACCCAAGCGTCAGAGACCCTTATCTCATATGCATGGTGCAACAAACACCCACTCACACAGCAATGGACCTCTGTTCCAATACTTTCCATACTGGATACTTAAACTTGGTGGGTTTGATGAACTCAGTCTTGAAAGACTATGATCCCCTGGGCTCCTCCCTCCCTGTCCAGTTGCCTTCATAGACATAGAATACCTAGACGCCGCATTGCGTGCTGAGCGGCGAAGAATGCGGGTGCCATCTTGGACTGGTCGCCGATCTACTGAAGCTATTGAAGAACCTTTGGAAAGTCCATCTCACAAAAGGTAAGTGAAGGACTTGGGGCACTTTTAGTCCTTAATACCCCTACCCCTAGTCCCTAATACCCCTAGTCCTTAATACCCCTACCCCTACAGTGTTAATACCGCTACTGCTACAGTGTTAATACCCTTACCCCTAAAGTGTTAATACCCCTACCCCAGCACACATAGTCCTTAATACCCCTACCCCTACAAACACACAGTGTTAATACACATAGTGTGCTGGGGTAGGGGTATTAGCACTGTAGGGGTATTAAGGACTAGTGGTATGGGTATTAAGGACTGTAAGTGCCCCAAGTCCTTCACTTACCTTTTGTGAGATGGACTTTCCAAGGGTTCTTCAATAGCTTCAGTAGAGCGGCGACCGGTCCAAGATGGCGCCCGCATTCCTCTCCCCTCAGCACGCAATGCCATAGACGTGCGGTGTCTATGTATTCTATGTCTATGGTTGCCTTCCCTTTCTCCCATTCACTGAGAGCCGGAGTGCCCAGACGCTATGATCGGGACTAACCTACAACCGCTCTGGAACTCTGACCCAGCCACGTGTTGCAGGTTTTCTTGATCATCTTGGACCTCCATTTTCCCCACTTTCCCAGCGACTCAGAATAGCGGTTTTTGGAGGGAAGCTTGTGTCCAGGCAAGTGAACAATCGCTCCCTGAAACCATCAGGGAGCTCCCATTTTTCACAGAGATATGATGCCTGACAAATCACCCAGGATTTAACCCTGTAATTGGGGAAAGGGGCTGTAGTGGGGTAAATATGGGCGGCAATTGGAAGAGAGGGGCTGTAGTTCGGAGGATATGGGACTTGAATGGGAGGAAAGGATTGTAATCAGGGCATTGGCTGCAAAAGGGGAGTTAGGGGTAATATTGGGGTTATAGGGTATAAAAGAGGAGTTAGGGGCTGTAGTTGGGGGTATGGGCTGCACGTGGGGGAAATAGAGGGTGAAGTGGGAGGGATAGATGCTGTAGTAGGGGAGTTTGGTGTTTGGCCAATTATGCATGAATCAGAGCACTATTTTCCCCTTTAAAATGATATATAATGTGTGGGGATACGTCATGTTTAATGGGTGTTTTTTGGAGTATGTTCTGTGTTCAGCTCTCTGTTTCTGGGAGATAATTAGTTTACCGGCTATCAACTCAATTGTCTCCCAGATACAGAGATGCCTGGGCAGGCTTAAGTGTTCCTGAATAGAGACCCCATGCTGGGGGTCTGTGTATAAATGTGTGTACTTTCTTTTGGCTGAATAAACCAGTTCATTTTGTACCCTTCATCAAGTATCGGCTGATGTTTGAATATGTGGAAGTTATAATCACTGCTTCACTACGAGACCTGGGAGTGGAGGTACCAATCTGGGTACAGGCGCTCGATTACAGTGGGTCTTTATGTTTGACAGTCTTCCTGTAACATATGTTTCAATTGCACTAACTGGTTTTATAAATCAGTTTATGCGGGTAAAATATTAGTTGCTCGTTGTTCTAAATTACATATTCTTCAAAAGGTCAAGCGGTGAGTAATTCTAAGTAATGCACTGCCCACTAGACAAATCCTACAGATTAAAGGCGTCCCTTTTTGGCCATATGAAGTGTTTGATATTATACATCCGCATTCCAAAGTTTAACGTGCTAAACTGCATCCTCATATACAAACAGATTGCACCTTTATGACTGCCTACAAATAACTGAAAATATTTTTTTTATTTTTTCAATATATAGAAATAAAATTTGAAATTTAAATTCAGTAAATATAAGCTATCTTAGTACATTCATTAAAGCACGTATGTGTTTTACATATAAAGGTGTCTGCATGTTGTGTACAGTCAGGAGCTCTGGGAGGGGTTTGTAGATTTAGAAGTGCTCGGGTTGATGTACTAAGCCAAATGCTATTTTTAAGTCACAGCACCTTAAAAATAGTGTTTACTTCCGTTGGCAGTGATTGACCCTTTAAGTGCCACAGGAGTGATCACTGAATTGCTTTGCTACATATTTCACACCTAAGGTATTTATGATTTTACTGAAGATTTTCCATAACAAAGTACAAAATACTGAGACGAGAAAGTACTTATTGTAAAAGATGCGATCATCTGATATTGAGCAATAACACAAATAACTGGTGTATGGTACAGAATGCATGACCTAGCCAAAAGGTTCAAACTAGCTGGCAGTGAAAGTTGGGAAAATTGTGCAAAGGGGCTTATTCACTAAACAATGAATTACAGTAAACAGGAATCCAAATTACAAACTATTAGGAGCCATAGCAAATCTGAGGAAATTTTTAACCCATCCATAATGGAGATAGAGAATTATTCCAAGACCGCACTTTTTGACTACATTTTGCATTTTGGTTTTCAAAACGCTACTATTTGTTTATAAATTAAACACCAATGTTTTCGTTAATTTACCTTTTGACTCCTAATTTGAGTCCGGTTGCTTTGTGTACGAGTACACAGAAGTATGCCTATGTTCATAAATCAAATCAAAGATGAATGTAAATTGAAATGTGTTTCTGCTTTAAACCATAAAAAGACATATTGATAAAATATTTAATACAAATGTGTTGCCTGTGTAAGGCTCTATATGTGAACCTACTTTGCACAAAAGGAATATGTGAATACAGTAGTGTGTGGGAGTGAATGTATAGCACAAGTGTAGGACTGTGAATTTGTAAGAGGAGCGTGTGTCTTTGTATTAGTCTTCTCTTCTGCCAAAACTCCCGGATTTCAGATGTTTATTAAAATAAATGCTATGCAGAGGTTTCAGCGAAGCACAAAACACGACTTGTTCAGAAATGAGCGAGAAACACTGAGCTTCTTATTCCATGCGGTTTAAAAATGTAACCCAAGATTTTTCCTTCTGCTATTTCAAATCAACAAGGTTTGTGTGTAATTTCCCCCCCATGCCCCCCTCCCAACCCCTCCTTTACAAAGATATGTAGATTATATATAGAGAGGGATGTGTGTGTGTATATATATCTTGCTCGCTGAAGCAGCAGAAAGCCTGGCTTTGTTATGGCTGCCAACAGGGGGTGACATGACTTGGAAAATATTATTCTTGCAATTTTGCAAATTGCCATTCAGTTTTCGTTAATGAGGGCACTGTTTCTTTAACCAGGCCTTGCCCCTTTAAAAGATGTGGGTGTGGTTATGAGGCTGGCCACTCCCCTTTTGTGATGCATCTGCTAAGAAGTCCATAGCATGCTTAGTGTCAGCAGTAGCCACAGCGCCCAGCAGTAACTGTGATACCCTCCCCTACATGCAGGCTGGGCGGGATCTGTCTGCAAAATGTGTCTGTCCTTAACCCTCTGTGCCCTTTTCATGTGTTAACACTCTCAGTCTGGCTTTTGCTTTTTTTATCCTTACCCCGCTGCTCATGTTTCTGTTCTCTCTGTGTGTCTATAACCTCTTCCCTCCTTGTCACTCTCTTGCTCTCAGACGCTTCCCAGCCTTGCATTGTTTCACAACATTTCCCAGTGGCAGACAGGGAGGAGGAGAGCTGCACTTGTGCTAAATATCTCGCTGGAGACCACCAGCTCCTGGATAGACACCCTCACTACAGCTGGGAAGTGAAAGGCTGGCAGTGCTTCGAGCTGCAGATTGCCAGCGAGACGGACAGGCTGAGGACGAGACCAGAACTGCCATGCGTTTTTGTAAAGGGCACGCTGTCTTCTTGTGGAATATAAAATGTATCTAAGGCTGAATCCAGATGCAGTTCTTTGAAATTACCAAAAGACTTCTTCTTTGCATTTGCAGGCTCTGTTCTTCATCGTGACTGTTAAAATATGGAAGGATTGTTCTAAAAACACAAAATTGCAATTTGTGTCCTCCATGACCTGGTTGTAAGGAGAGAAAGCTGATCCCGAACGCTGCTGTTCTGGAATGCATTGTGCCCTGCTTATAACGGACAGCTGGATATAAAGTCGTGTGTCTGTAACCATTCTCCCCCCTTTTTCTCGCCGTCACTTACAGTTGTTGCATCTCTGCCTGTGCACAAGTTTTTCAGCCCATGAGAATGATCCGTGTCTGCTGTTTTTTTACGCTTTCATTTCTGTGGCAGCTGCTGGCATTAGCCCGGACGCTGGAGATGGGTCTCTACGACGTGGAGAGGGGGAGGGAAGCCAAGTGTGAGCCCATTCAGATTCCCATGTGCCAGGGCATTGGCTACAACATGACCAGAATGCCCAATTATGTAGGCCATGAGTCCCAGGCAGAGGCAGGGGTGAAGCTGCAAGAGTTCGCCCCTCTTGTTGAGTATGGGTGTCACGTACACCTCCGTTTCTTCCTCTGCTCTCTCTATGCCCCCATGTGCACAGAGCAGGTGTCATCTTCAATCCCAGCTTGTAAACCCATGTGTGAATCTGCCAGGCTTAAGTGTGCCCCCATAATGGAACGCTTCAACTTTGGGTGGCCTGAGTCACTGGACTGCTCCCGGCTTCCCAGCAAAAATGACCCTAATGCCCTCTGCATGGAAGCACCTGAGAATGCCACAGGTAGTGACCCACCAAATAATGGACAAGGTATGCTCCCTGTGGCTCCACGTCCTCCACGTCCATCAGGTGCTGGGATTGGCGTTCCCAGCCGGTGTGCTAACCCCGACAAGTTCCTCTATGTGGAGAGGAGTGGAGTTTGTGCCCCAAGGTGCAATCCTGGTGTGGATGTCTATTGGTCATCAGGTGACAAAGATTTTGCTCTTGTATGGATGGCAGCCTGGTCTGGCCTATGCTTCATCTCAACTGCCTTCACAGTGCTGACTTTCCTTCTACATCCCCAGCGGTTTCAGTATCCTGAGAGGCCCATCATCTTTCTCAGCATGTGCTACAATGTCTATTCCACTGCATTCCTCATCCGTGCTGCTGCTGGCGCCCCCAGCATAGCCTGCGACCGTGAAGGGGGAGCTCCCTACCTAATCAGAGAAGGCCTTGAGAGCAGTGGTTGTACTCTGGTTTTCCTAATCCTTTATTATTTTGGCATGGCCAGTTCTCTTTGGTGGGTTGTGCTGACTCTCACCTGGTTCCTTGCAGCCAGCAAAAAATGGGGTCATGAGGCCATTGAATCACATGGTAGCTACTTCCACCTGGCTGCTTGGGGAGTTCCAGCTGTAAAAACCATAATTATTCTCACTATGCGGAAAGTAGGGGGAGATGAGCTGACTGGACTCTGCTATGTTGGTGGGTCTGATCCAAGTGCCCTTACTGGCTTTGTCCTAGTGCCACTGTCCTGTTACTTGGTTACAGGCACATCATTCCTCCTGACTGGCTTTGTTGCCCTCTTCCACATCCGACGAGTAATGAAGACTGGGGGTACCAACACAGAGAAACTGGAAAAGCTTATGGTTAAGATTGGGGTATTCTCTATCCTCTATACAGTCCCTGCTACCTGCATCATTGTCTGTTGCTTCTATGAGCGCCTCAACTTAGCTCACTGGGAATCCAGGGCTCGTGAGGAAACCTGTAGGACAACGACTGTAAGTGGCAGACCGGACTGTACCTTACCCCGGTCCATTCCCAGTGTAGCAGTCTTCATGCTTAAGATTTTCATGTCATTGGCGGTGGGCATTACCAGCGGGGTATGGGTATGGAGCTCTAAGACTCTGCAAGCCTGGCAAGGCATATTGTGTCAACGGCGGCTTGGAGTAGTAGGTGCAAGGACTCAAGGGAAGCCTCGTGGTGTGGTTCCCTGTAGCTTGGGGAGCTGTCCTTACAAATCGCCCCCACTGACTCTACAAGTTGCCAAGTCTGGCCCCTTTATGGACACCCCAACACATGTATGAAGCACATGGGAAAAATAACTAAAGGGATAGAATGTTTCAATTCAGCCCTAAATTGGTAAATACACTTTCATAAGCAGGTTTAATGAAACTTGTTTAAACTGATAGAGTACAGGCTTTTCTAAGTGGAGTCACTCTCTTGTGGGGAAGGGTTATTTGATTCAGCAGCACTAAAGAAAATTAAGAAACAGGTTATGAACCTGAAGCACTCTAGCAGTAATGGCATTCTGGAAAGTGATGTCCTATTAGTGTGCTTTATGCTGGGTCTTTAATTTGCCTAAATACCCCTTTGCTCTTGGCTGCTTTTCTTTTGAACACTGAGCCCATAATACAGCTCTTTTTGGAGTGTTGCCCTCTCTCCCCAAGCTCACAGAACTCAAAAAGACACACTTCACAGTTTATCTCAGTCTCTTTTCTAAAATTTCAAATCTGTTCTTATGCTGCCTTGCATTGCAGGACGCTGATATTCCTTGCTACTGACATGAGAAAGAAAGGTGTTAAGTGTTTGTTTTTTTGGAGCGGCTGGTAGCTGACAGAATACGGTTATTGGGCAGGAATGCATGTACACAGAAAAGAATGTGTTAACCGACACATAAAGGTTCTCCAGCCAAGCAGGGAATTGTTACTATATATAAGTGCAATGCAATAACTGGTATAAGGGGGAGTGCATTTGTTGTGGACACAGCTGAGTTATGAATGGAAATTAAATAATTCATTACTCAGAGGTGGAATTATGTCCAGTTTCAGGTCTACCTAACCCCTCTCCCTTCATGACTCACGTTGATAAAGGTACATTGAATTAAGGGTCACTTTAAATGTCAGTATAACTTTATTTAAATAGCTCTGTCGCTGCAAATGAGACCACATACCCGGTACCACTTGTTAATGTATTTGGGATATTATTACTTGCCACCAAGGGCAACATCTAATAACTATTTAAGAACTGAAATGGAATAATAGTGCATTGTCTTTGGTGCAGAAGTAGTTAAATGTATTTTTTGTATTTCATTTTAACAGTAAAATAATCATGCATCCATGGTAAACGGTTGCATCTTCTACATTGCAGAAGACGTGTTGGCTATAAACACCATAGTATGTTCTAAGCACAGCCAAAGCTTGCTAAATAGTTGTGATTTGCAGATAAGGGAATTCAACACCTGGCACTTAAATACAGCACTTGTCAACTAGGGAAGCATTTTAGGAGCTGTAATCTGCATTGGGTAAATGGCTAGAAGATGTCTATCCGTGTTTCCCTGAATAAGTGAAGGGGGTTAGATTCTCAGCATTTTAAAATGGTAAATATTTACTGCTGCCCAGGGACTAGCTCCTAAATACATTAGCTTGATTTGTTATTATCCCAGATACTTAGCTGGTGTTGGTTGGCTATTTATAAAAAACTAAAGTAAACGAATACAGGAAAAATTGCTTTTATTTACAGCGTCACAAACAAGGCTACACGTCTGTCTCGTAGAAGTGTTATAAAACTGAAGTGTAGCGTTGATTGTGGCGAATTTAATAAATAGATGCTTTTCAGAAGTGGTAGCTGATGAATACACCCAGGGCAAAAACAAAAATTATGATAACCTGCAGAGATTAAACATTACTTGGCATTACCGCCTACGCTCACCCAGCCTAACTGAAAAGGAGCAATCGCTTAATTAAAAATTTAAAGGACGTACGTTTAGGGACAGAGCACAATATGCTTAAAGTGAAAGATGAGCTTTAATTCACTAGCCACTGTAGGGGGCTAATAGCTACTTAGTGGAGGTCTCCGAGTTCTCCAAAACATTCAAATCTCCTAACCCAAAAGGCAAGTGAAAATGCATTGAGGCAGAAAATCTGCAATTCCTGTGGTACACCGAATAAAAGGGAAAATGTGTGGTATGTAGAAAGGGTGGACCTCAGCTGTTCTCTTATTTTCATTTAGGGATTTAAAAAAAAATTATAAATCAGTTAATTGTGTTGAATTGACAACTAGCGAATAACATGATGGCAAAGAAAATTCAATTTAAAGTAACTTTGTCAGTGAATCAACCCACTTGTGTTATGTTTACCAAAATGTTGTAATTCAGTTGTTCATTCATCATAAATTCATTTAGTAAATAATTCCTTTAAAGGGGTATTGGGCACATGGCCAGCAGTGCATTGTATTAAAGGAGCCACATGGCAAGCCCAGCAGCTATATCAAAATTCTCTGGAAGTGTCAAAGGCTGACTGCATAGATGGGAGTTGGAATATATATATATATATAAAAGCCAATAATGTAAAGCCAGTAGCTTCTGGAATTGTGTTATAGGAGTCGTAGTTCAATTGACAGCAGGAGACCAACAGTTTGACACCCAGGCAGAAATGCATGACCAAGTACAGTGTAAGGCAACACTCCAGGTACTGTCAACTACAGCTGCTGAGATAATGCACCTTCAGAGGCAGAAGTGCCAATATTTGTCTCTCAATCTATGGAGTACATCATTTTTTTTATTTCTAATTTGTTTAAAAAAAAAAACGAATTTTAAATAGCAGATTTAAACAGTACATTTTAGAACAGACGTACCTAAAAGGTAGCCCCCCAGATGTTGTAGAACTACAACTCCTTTAATGCTTTGCATGCCTTTAGAATGACAACGCATCATGGAAGCTGCAGTTTCAAAACATCTGTGGATCTACTTTTTGGGCACACCTGTCTTAGAACATAGAGCGACTATTCCCACCTATCTGAATTATCATAGCACTGCATTGCGTGTTCTGCATATATTGTATAATATTGTAAAGCGCTGCGGAATCTGTTGGCGCTATATAAATGGCAATAATCATAATATACCACCTTCTCATGAGGATTTTAGAGATCCATCTTAAACCAGATCATCAGAGGTATTTACTAAACTGTAAAGTGTCATGAAATCACAGGTTGTTCAAAGGTTATTGAAAATGTTCAGCTCAAATTCGCCAAATTGCAGAAGTCAGCTATGATTCGAGTTCTGCTATTTTGGCCTACAATTTAAATTCACTGTGAATTCCTGACATTTCACAATTAAGTCAATAACCTGACACCTGTGCATGAATACAAACGACCATCAACATTTTACGTACTACAACCCTGAGCTGTGGTTTTATGTGTGATTTAAAATAGCAGTGTGGCCACCTACCTTGAATGGACTAAATTACATGTTGATGGCTGGATAATTAAATATAAATGCAGTAAAATGCTATTGAGTAGATGACATGCTGCTGGTTTTTAATGTTTGTTTTTTAAATACAGGTATTATGTGAATGGCATTAACTTGCAAACCATTCATTCTTTAATTTTTTTTTTATTCGCCCAATGACCCTTTAAAAAATGAATTATCCGAAACACCTTAATTTTACTCTTCTGATGATCCGTAATTTCTGGATGCACTTTGGAAGGCTGTGCATTCACAGTAAACAATCTGTTTTGAGCAGAGCCTGATAGATATGAATTGCCTGTTCTAGCCCCTTGGGGAGCCACTGAAATAGAATTCTGGCATAATTTTGAGCACTAGCCATGGAGTTAAACCAGTTAAATACATCTTTAAAATATATCAGTCATATTTTATTGTTATGTCTATTTCTTTCTCAAAGTTTTTCTACCATTTCACCTTTTGTGGTCTTTGATTTATATTGTTATAGTGCTGAAGGCAGTGTCCTGTTACAGCATGGGCTCAGTTACAAGGAGTAGAATGATAAGTAACCACTCACTGTAGAACAGATACTTCTCAATTCTGTTAATTGTTTCTCAGGATGCCAGGTTTTAAGGTCATGGAGTATAAAGTGATCCACAAGCGATCACAATGGCATGAAGAACAAAGACATGCACATAAAGGAACACTCAATTTAAAACAAAACAAAAAGTTATATATATATAATTGGAGCATTCCTATTTGTGTTTAGATTACTGCCCCTTTCCTCTATTTTGCCATTGAAATAGTTAAAAGTAACGAAACTCCTTTATTATTATTATTTTATTATTTATATAGAGCCAGCAAATTCCGTATCGCTGTACAATGGGTGGACTAACAGACACGTAATTGTAACCAGACAAATGGATGCACAGGAACAGAGGAGTTGAGGGCCCTGATCAATGAGCTTACATGCTAGAGGGAGTGGGGTAAAGTGACACAAATGGCATAAGTACGGGTAATGAAATAGGTTGCTTGAAAAGTATTCACTTTATTCCAGAGCCTCCTTGGGGCAGCTCCATCGTGCCTCCTGTGAAGTCATTATTACTGATGTGTCCAGTCAGAATCTTCGGGACACACAGTGTATTGCAATCTGCCCAAAACGCCTCTCATAGAGAAGCATTGGAACCAGTGCTTCTCTATATTAATCACTCCCTTCCATTTTGAATGGTGAGTGTGGCAGGAAACCCTCCCAGGTGTCTGCGTCAATGCTGGGAGGTGTAACTAAAGAGATTTATAAAAGTGCCAATTTTGCTTGAGCGGTATGGGACATTACTCCTATAGCACTTCAATAAGCTGGAGTGCTTTAGGGGCCTGGAGTGTCCTTTTGTGCTGAATTTGACCTATCCTAATTTTAATTTTCAAATAATTCACTAGAATATATTTACAGATTATCAAAATGTCGGATTTAGCTGCCATTTTTAAAGGGCTGGCGATGGCCACTATTTTGATAATTCTAACAGTAAATATGGAGGTATAAATTCATTGTTTTTATACATAATTTCTTGGAAGGGAAATGCTTCACTCTGTGTCCTACCTTACAAGTATCATGTTGTGGCAACCTGCATTTTTCCTGCTGTTTGTATTACAACTCCTATTACCCCAGCTATATCCGTGCCATACATTGCTCCAACTTGTCTTAGCACATTGACTCAAAAATCTTACCATCTTTCCTAAGCAAGCATGATTTAAAAAAATAAATAAATAAATGGGTGACCAGACATTCCCTGTGTTGGGAGTGTAGTCATAATAAAATCAAACACTATCTGAAAAAAATTGATTTAATTTTTAACGCTATGTGATCTGCAAGTGAAATTGCCAGTAAATTGTATAGATTTAAAAATATTGTTTGTTTGTTTTTTCCCCCATCTCCAAGTCACTGTCTTATTGGGTGGAGCAGATGTGCTTGTTTCTCCTCCATCTCCAAATGCAAACCAAGACATGTCTCAATCAATAATAATATCTAGTGACAATTTTAAGAATGATCCGATACTGCATTTAGCAAAACGGAAGGAAGAGGGTTCACGTGCATCCACTGTAGCTTCTGAGAGGTTGATCTATACATTTTGCTTGTAATGTGGCTAGTTGAATGTATGGGTTAAAAAAATTGTATAATATCAAGTTATTTCATGGTTTATTTGCGTGGCAGAGTTCCAGCTAAATCACCTTATTGCAATGTGAAAAATGTGCAACAGAGTTTCATAATAAACTGAAAATCTGGTCCAAGAATAGAAGTAAAATGAATGCAATCTGGTGGTATAGGACGGGACATTTGATGTGTGTTGTTAAGGGGGAAAGGGATTTATGATACTTTTTTTGTGCCATATTCTGCATTAACCCAGGTGTGCATCCTGTGTACAAGTGGTTACTTAATGAAGCATATGAGGGAATGTAGAATCTGCATCTTCCAAGAGGAACATTCTGATAGATTTTCTTTAGTGCTGCATTAGTATGAGGCAGCTGATTTGAAGATTGGTATTCCAAACCAGTTCTCCAGCATCTCAAAGTGTGCAGGTTTTCAAGGCCTCCTCATATATCAAAGCAAGTGGATTAAGCAATGCTTTAGTAATTCTGACAGATCTATCTGTGCTTACGTGAGAGCTGCCAACACAGGCAGCAAGGTTTTAAAGGGTCTTATTTAAAAACACCATCCTCCGGCATAATTGTCAGTTGTATGAATATTTTAAGTACGCTGTTTAGCAGCGATGGCTAACCTTGGGACTGGAGATTTGAACTAATCACGGAGGGAGGCATGCGGGAAAAAATGTAGTTGACATACGTCTGGAGTGACAAGTTTAGCCATCATTGCTATACCACAATCAAAATAGCGCATTCGTTACTGGAATAATCTGATATATAAAATAGGTTATTCAAGTTAGACAGAGATGGTGAATATCAACTATCAAGGTCTTCTATAAGATTATCATTTAAAATATGAATACAATATAACTACTATTCAGGAGCAGATGTAAGCAACATTCGGCACACAAGATGTTCTGGATTACATCTCCCATACTGCGCCTACAGCCACATTACTGCCAAAGCATCGGGGGAGATATAGTCCAAAATATCTGGAGTGTCGAAGGTCGCTTATCCCTGCTTTAGAGCATTGCAAGTCGAGAACATTTGTTTTAGAATCCAACCTTTTTTATTTTTGTTCACACTAAACATTGAGTTGTTACTCGATTTTTATTTTTATTTTATTTGTTATCCCGATACATGTTTTCTAAGACCGCTTTTGGCAAGATGTAGAATTTATACATTTTAGCTTTGGAGCCCAGTCGGATAGAGACTGGTTAATCGATAGGATAATCTTGCATTACATCTGATGAAACATCAATCCAAAGGCTTGGAGGTATAATAGCTTCTTTCTAATGCATTTCAATGGACCTAATAATAATATCATAGAATTGACGCATTACCGTGAGGAATCGGTTAATCAATCATGGAAGGGATCCCATAGGAATCACTGTGATTTAATTAAATCATTTAGCTTTTTTATGCCTACATTTTGCAAATCAGTTGTCAGCTCACTTTTCATAAACCCCTGGGTGTTTCCACAATAGGACATCAAACAACTGAATCAATCCACCTGTGTCCACAATAAAATAGTTTTTTACTCTGAACAGTTTAACTGAACTGAATAATTACTGATCCAGTGATATTGAAAGGGGCAATGCAACCGAGAGAGTCAGATTTATAAAGCAGCATCAATTCTCCTGGTAAATAGGTAAACATAGCAGGGAAGGGGTTAATGGCAGTAGATATTAATTTTGTCTTTGTGCAGCTGTTGATAATTAAGGGTTATATGTGGGATAGCGCCCATGAATGGAGACCGCTGCTCCACGCCACCGCTCCACCCCTCTAAACAGATATCTATATATATATATATTTTTGGATTTGCATTATATAAGAAAAAAATATTGTACTGGTTTTGTAAAGTACTGAATATAAAAGTAATAATATTATGCAGATGGTAATTTAATGCTGTAATTTATTCTTGATGTTTTGATGAGATGGATTAATAAACAGACTTTTGTGTGATGTCTTTTGTTTTGTTTTATTTGTAATCCTTCTGCTCTTGTTCATTGTTTGCAACATTATCGCTTGGAGTTTTTATCAACATAATCCATAATGCCTATCACACATTATGGGGTGGGCTTTGATTCATTTTAAAACTGTTTCTTCTCTGGAAATTGCACAAACTGCAATAAAGTATTGAAAATTTGTAAGTCAGCTTATAACGTATGTTAACACTTTCCATGTAATGTTGAGGTTTCATTTAAAGAGACACTCTAAGCACCAAAACAACTTTAGCTTAATGAAGCAGTTTTGGTGTATAGATCATGCTCCTGCCATTTATGAGTTAAATCACTGTTCAATTCACAGCCATTTATGAGTTAAATAACTTTGTATATGCAGCCCTAGCCATTACTTAGTTAATAGTTCATAATAACATAGGTGCAAAAAAAAATTGGAAAGATATTGTAATAAAATCTGGCCGATTTTAAACCTTCTAAAAAAAAAAAAGGCACTATTTGGATATCTTCCCCAATGTCTATGTCTCTAACATAATGCGTGCTCTGGCTGTGCCTGATTGAACTGGGTTGTGAAGTCAGTAGCTAAATATTCAACATATACATTTAGCACCAAAACAACTCCAGCTACATTAAGCAATTTTGGGGGATAGATTAGGCAGTCTCAAATCAGCGTTCTCTGCCATTTAGGAGTTAAATCACTTACGTTTCTGTTTTTTCACCCCTAGACACACCTCCCCTGGCTCCCTTCATTTTAAATCAGATGTTACAACACAGTGTTTACTTTAGAAGTTTTTTTATCTCCTGCTTTGTTAATTGAACTTTAACCACATGACAGTCTATGCCATCTTGCAGTGCAGGGCCCTGTCATGCAGTAAAGGTACCAGCAGGTTTTAATTTCCCTAATTTTGGTCCCTAATAGTATCCCTTTAACTTTCTGGTTGCCTACCCCTGCACTACTCTAGATAGGGACATTATAGGCACCCAAACCACTTCATCTTACTGAGAAACTGATTCAATGCTTTCCTATGGGGAAGTTCTAATGTGATCGCGATGCTCGATGCGCCTGCGCATTGGGTCCCCACCACTGGCTGATGGATCAGGAGGAGCCTGACCCAGCACCGAGGGACATCGGCGCTGAAATCAGGTACGTTTTTAACCCTCTGTCAGCTTTGCGGGGCCCTATAGAGCTATCAATACAATTTTGTATTCCTAGCATTATAATTTCGCTTTAATTTCATAGATTTGATGTTACCGTTCACACATTGGAAGCACACGAAGAATCTAAGCGATTAAGTTCTTATGGTGATAGTAGAGCTGTATTTAGATGATAAGAAGAGTCCTGTGCATCAGACCTTGCTATAGCTCCTGCTCATATACAACATGCAATAAGCAACAAAACCTTTCAAAATCTTGCCTATTGGGAATACCAGCCTGTATGCAGCTCTAGTGGAGGGTGTATAAACTGTTTCAAGGCATTTGGCAGCTGCCACAGTTATCTGAGTGGATGATGCTACCAGCAGCTATTGTATGACAGAGATCAGCTGCTCTGCTATATACCATCTGGAAGGCATGGCTACCCAAAGTTACTATGACCTTAGCTGTGTTCATTGCTGTGTTCAGTGGATTCAACACAATAATTATGCTTGCTGTAAAAGAACATAGTTGGTAATGGCAGCTAAGAACCATTTGGCCCAACTTGTTTTTCCATTAGAAATTCCCAGAATGGTCTTACTTCTTCATAAGCGTAGTCTACTGCACACCCTAGCAGCCACAACTTCCTGGATGAGGTTAGCCTTTGTTACTTCTACTGGAATGCTAGTCCAGGTATCAACCACCCTTTCTGTAAAACAGTAAGTCATCATATCATTATTTAGTATTCCATCTGCCAATAGTAAATCACTCCCTCTTAATCTTTACATTTTTAATACGTCATTATATTTTCTTGTCTGCTCTCTCATTTCTCTCCTCCCAGACTTCTATATTGAAGGAATACACCAATTATTTGGACAGCCTTAAATGATACCAAAGTTTTAGGGTAAGATGACTTTCCTGGTTTATGTGCATGTATATATTGCTCTGATGCTGAGAAGAAAAATCAATTAGGCTTCATTAGGTAGGAACAGAACACAGAGGGGTTTATTTACTAAACAGCATGTTTTAGTGGTCATAGCTCAATACCAGTAGTGTTTGCCTATATTTTGATATTAATTTTTTTTGTTTACTATGAACTGATTAAACCCAAAACCCTGAAATCAAGAACTGTTTAATAAAAGCATATTCACTAAACCATGGATTGTACAGAATTTTAAACCAAAATAGTACAACTGGATAAATTTAAGATTAATGTTTATAGCCAGCTATCTTGGCTTTAAACTTTTTATTCCATGTGAGCTATGTGTGGACTCACAGGTATACATAGAAATGATACATAAGTATTTTCCTTTGAAAACAAATTTCGCGCACATGCGACTTTTGGTGCACATATGTCTCATGCATGCATCTGTTGTCAAAAGCATGTGCTCAGCACTTATCATTTTCAATGGGAATGCTCTGATCAGCCAAAAGATTTTAATCACTATCCCTGTCTGTGTTCTGGAGAGGCATTCCAGATCCCTGGGAAAAGCTGCAGTATCTACTTTTTTTTTTATTTTATGAATTATCTGTATAACACATTAAAAAAGTGGCCTCCAGCCTGGAATAACCATTGAAGATTTTCCTAGTATGTTTTGTTAATAAACCTCACTGAACTCAAAGACCTGAAAGTTATCTTACAATAAGCAGCCTTTCAAGATTTTGAAGACGAATGAAAAGAATCACATACCCACATTAATTTTTTTAAAAATGTATTTGTTATGTACAAATGTAACTAATACATATAGGAGTACTAAATATGCATGACAGATCTTCTTTAATTCCCTAAAGGGCCAATGACCGTCCCAACAATCTGCTCTTTAGGGGTTCAATTTCAAAACGTAATGACCTGCCATTTAGTGACTGATGGACTGCATAGAGCTACCAGGACTAAATAAGCATGACATTTCATTCTAGCTTAGGAACTTTAAGGACTAGATCAGGGATCTCAAACTCCCTCTCCCCACCCCCTGATGTCCTACAGTTCTCATTTTTCTTCAGTGCACTAGAATCATGGGATTTGTAGTTTAGAAACTTGGGCACGAGTAGAGTTTGAGATGCCTGGACCTGGTGGTAATTAAAATTGGTAGGTTGCCATCAAAAATGTTCTTATGGGGTTAATGAATAAAATGCTTTGTACTCTTTGCGTTACCATTTTAGAGTTAAATCTAGAACACAATATAAATACGATAAAAAAGCAATCTTATTTTTGTTTATTTAGATTGTCCCCCCCCCCCCCTGCCCCCAGTTATCTTAGACATCCAAACAATACCATATTGTTAATATTACAATTACATCACAATAAGGGTGTAACATTTAACATATGCAAAACACCCCAAGGACACATGTGAATGCTGTGTCTAGATGTACACAGCTTGCCCTTCCCTGTCCTAAAACACAAATGTCAGTTTATGTTCCAAAATAGACTGTCCACTCTGTAATGTTAAGGTTTCCTAACAAGTGACACTTATCTGAGCCAATTAATCCCTTAATTTTAGCAATTCAATATTCTTAGCTTAGAGCAGTATTTTCTTCAAGACTCTCAGTTTAATTAAGATAGTTGTTTTTTAAATAGTATTTCTTAATATTGTATCAAAGTTTCATATCGTATCCAAAGTACAATAAACCTGACACTCCGCTAAGTTTTCTCATTATTACCTCCGCACACTAAATGTATTTCTTTGATTTTGTGAAGTGCATTCCTTCTGGGTCCGTGTCCACGTTGACATAGAACACTTTGCGACTTCCAGTACTATTTCATTTCAGTTTATTGCTGCTCAAACCGCATAGAATATATCATTTATCATAAAGATAAATAATTACTTTAGGAGCTGTTATGTTAATGCATCCTGTCCAGAATAGGTCAGGGACCCAAAAGCAGGATTATTGGCAAGCATTAGTTGTCTGAGTTGTTTCCTGATTCAGGACTACATGAGCCGTTGTCCCTTTCTATTCGAATTGGCTTAGTGCACTTTCTAGGAGCAGACTTATTTCTTCTCTAGCAAACTACAGCAGCATGAATCTGTGGACAAGAAGCCGTTGGTATTATCTCCTGTGCTTATGTCTGGATATCCTAAATAACATCTGCTGTTAGCCGTGTCTTGAAGACAGGCAAAGCTCTCCTTTTAAGTGTCGGAGTGCAGTCATTATATATTACTTGCATTTTCATTGAAACTTAAAGGGACACTAAAGTCACCAGAACAACTAAAGCTTAATGTAGTTGTTCTGGTGAGTATAATAGCTCCCTTCAGGCATTTTCATGTAAACACTGCCTTTTCAGAGAAAAGGCAGTGTTTACGTTGACCCTAGGGACACCTCCAAGTGGCCACTCCTCAGATGGCAACAGGAGGAGCTTCCTGGCTCAGGGCTGCACAATAAGCAGCCCTGCCGTTCAGCGTCCCCACGCTCTGCATGGAGACGCTGAATTTTCCTCATAGAGATGCATTGATTCATTGATGTTTTGCCATCCCCCCCCCCCCACCTCTCCCCACACCCCTTTGCCCCCTTAGAAGGGATTAAAACGTACCTTATTTCCAGCGCTGCGCCTGTCCGCCGTTGCTGGCCCTGCCCTTGATCATCCACCTTGGTCACATCATTGGAATTTACGATTTCTTTATCATTTGAATTCGGTACGGAGGCTGGATGGGGCAGGGCCAAACACCAGTTTGGCTATTCAGCACCTCCTCAAAGAGATGAATTGAATCAATGCATCTCTATGAGGAAACTTCAGGGTCTCCATGCAGAGCGTGTAGACGCTGAACGGCAGCAGTGCTGCTTACTGTGCAGCGCTGTGCAGGATGCACCTCCAGTGGCTATCTGAGGAGTGGCCACAGGAAGTGTCCCTTGGGGCAATGTAAACAATCGCTTTTCTCTGAAAAGGCAGTGTTTACATGAAATGCCTGCAGGGAATTTTTATACTCACCAGAACAAATACATTAAGCTGTAGTTGTTCTGGTTACAATAGTGCCCCTTTAAGGCTGGCAAAGCAGCATGAGAGATACACTTCTTCAACAGTTGGATCTACCTGTGACCACCCCTGTACTAACCACTTCATGGCGAGCAATATGCAGTAACGATCCAGCATTTAATTCTTTAAAGAATGTAGCAGGCAAATAAGCATTCTGTAGTCTCTAGGTAAATCTTGATTCTGACAGTTCCAAAGCCTTCAGTAACAGACACTTACCTGCCATTTCCCAGCTGACAGACACACATAGCAACAGTAAAACCCTGTTTGTCTGCACTCCTGTGTCTGTGAGCAAGAAGGGAGGCTTTTAGTTCAGTACTTGCTGCATGTTAATATTTTTAGTCTGGGTTTATTTCAAGCGTGACAGATAGCCTTCGTGTACGCCAGACTGCTTATCCCAAAAGCATCAGCAGACTGAAAATGTCATACTTATTGATAGTATCACGCCTTACCTACCTGTATTAGAAGCACTCCGTCTCCGTGGCCGTCACTGAAACACGCAGTCCGTGTTCCCAAAGTCACACTGTTACAAATAATATACTATACATAGGTGTTATGTCAGAACGCATATACTTTACAGTGGATGTATTAAGTGCTGCAGCTGTGTGTTATGTCCGTGACACAGCAAGGGTTAATGAAAATCTGCGCGTAGCTTCGGAAGTAATTAAACAAAAAACTGGAACTCTCATCAGAACTTCTAAACATATACCGTAGTATAGATATAGAAAATATCTGACGTATTCAGGAAGCAGACAAGGAAACATACATCTGTTTTTTGAGTCTCTGTTGTGCTAGCGTATACACTATGAAGATATTTGTTTGTATTCACCAAACACTGCAATATAAATTGTGTGTGCATCCCAGCATCTTTTTATTTTTTGATTTTTTTTCCCAAGTACAAATAGCATCTTTAGGCCCTTCTTATATATCTCCTCAAAATAGGATTTCCAGAAGTTGAGACTTATAAACAAGTGAGGAATTCTGCAATGGCATTCACCCCCTATATTTTTAGTGTGGATTTAAATTTGAGGAATCCTGTACTGGCATTTCAGCACCTTATTTTTAGTAGAGATTTAAATTTAGAGAATCTTCCATTGAATTTTCAACTGCACTGTTAATTATATGTTTATGATATATACATATTTTTACTCGTACACAGATACTTGAAATGTGTATTTAACATATTTTAAAAATGTTCTATATCTGGTTTTTATTTTATTTTTAAAATGATTCACTGACTTCCCAGCTGCTTGAGGGTATGACCTCTATTTTGTGTGTGCAGGGACAGTGAGCCTCACCACACCTGTTGAACAATCCTTGGACGGGGAAGGAGCTATTCTGTCTCAGACGTCGTTTTCTGTCTATTATTATGATCACTTGGCAAACAGGTTATTGCCTGTTTATGTTTACATGTGTGTGTTTTCTATTTGTGGTTATTGAATTTTTATCTGTGGTTTACACATTTTGCCATAAAAAACTATTGTACAGTGTGATGCTACATGATAACCAGGTCTTTCGATCTTAGATCAGTGCTGAATTTTACAGCACCCATACTGCCTGAAATGTGTGACAGTCTTCATAAATACTGTCCCCCATAATGAATTCTGTCCTTCTACAGCTGATCAGATGCTGCGTAGGGCATAGCAGGTTAACCATAAAGTGACCTTAGGAAACTGCCTATGACCCAGAGTTTAGACGGGCCCTGGAGGCACGAAGATACTATGAAAAGCTTGGTGCTATTCACCATCCCTATGTGATAACAAAGAAAGGCCCTAAATTAGTAACTTGCCCTTATGGAAACATAATCCTTCTCTGGGCCAGTATTTTTGTATGTGCCTGTCCCTCTTCACAGATATCTCTAATGCAGATATTCCCTCCCTGTATTAGCAGAATTTCCGTATTACATGTTTGGATGGAATTCATTGACCAAGGAGTGTCAGCTGATGTTCTCACCCTGTGAATTCAAAGATGGAGGGAAGATATCACTAATATGGGAGTGGAACATGAGGATTTCACTCTTGAAGGATAACTGTTTATTTTTTTTGGTTTTTTTTATTCTTTATTTTTTACTCGGTTGGGAGGAAAGTGCATGCCAACAACATTCTGGCTTACGCAGAAGCCACTTTCATATTGCGCAAATTGGTGCAGTCGATTCAGTACATAAGTATGCATGAAAACACATGGAAGGATAACAGTTTTTTGATATAATAATCCTTTCATCAAGTAATACAATTAAATAGATTTTTTTTTCAATGTTTAAGTTTTTATTGAAAAATGTAAACCAGCAGGAAGATACAATGATACATGGGAGCAAATAAAATATAACAAACAATTCATCAAGGTTGTAATAGTACAATGATGTCTGGACTAACATCACGATTGGTGTCTTCCAGTGAGATTTGCTCAAACATGGTATAAAGTATGGTTGGTTTGCTCTGCTAAAGCAAACAGGGGAAATTAAGTTCAGTAAAAGAGAGAGATAAAGAGAGTCAGGAGAGATGAGGTACCGTTGGAATATTCTACTTCAGTGCAGAGGGTATGAGATACAAGAAGGAGGAACAGCTGTTAGAAGAGGGCCATTGAACCATGAGGACCAGGTGAACCTTAAGTGCTTGATGCGAAAAACGTCATCTAAAGCCATCCATCCAATTTTCTTGAGTTTACGTAAAGTGTGAAGTTTGTGGGCCATCTCTTCGTATTATTGAGTGAGTTTCACGGAAGATATCATGGGTTTTATCGTGGAGGAGTGGGTTATTACCTTTCCAGTGTTTAGCAATGTTTGTTCGTGTTGCTGCGTGAATATGTAAGATATACGTCTTTGTGGTTCCTTTTAGGGATGTGGGAAACATATGGAGCAGAAAATGTTCAGGTTGGAGTGGTAAAATGTTATGACGTCACAAATCACAGCTTGGATATCAGACCAGTAACTCCGGAGAAGATGGAAGTCCCAGAATGCATGCAAAAGAGTGCAATGCTGGGCAGCACATTTCCAGCAGAGCTTCAGACTTGTTGGGTAAAAATGTGATGGTTTCATAGGGACCATGTAACAAAGTAAGATCAATTTTCTATTAGATTCCCAACTAGATATATATTTAGAGGTGCGGTGCATGTTGGACATAGCTTTCTTCCATTCTGACAATGAGAAGGTTTTTCCCAATTCTTTTTTCCATTGAGAAATTTTCATCTGAATCTAGTTGTAGGTTTGTTCAATAACAAGTCGATAATTTTTTGGTGTTTTTTTATGTGGCATGTACACAGAAGGCTGAATGGTGTGATCCCCAATCTTTTTTGGGATTGGTCACCCAATGAGTTAATTATATTTTGTACTCTGGCGGGTAAGTTAAAATTAGTTTACAGCTCTATAAAGGACAAAAGTGCTGCTGGGGTGAACAGTTGACGTATTGTGAGCAATCCATGAGCAGGCTAGTGTTATATCTAGTTCTTGAGTGAATTGCTTCAGATGAAATGAGCAAAATAGATTCCACTGGTTTGAATCAAGAGTTTCAGAATCTATGCTCTCCAGGTGGCCAGGGAATGCATAGTTATAGGAAGGATATGCTTGGATCTTGGGTCAGTGGATTTTTGGTAGCCACATTAGCTGGTCCTTCTTCTAGGCTTTTATTAACTATTTTCAAGAGCAACCTATAAAGACTAAAGTTGAGGCAAAATATTAGAATTTGATGTTCGGCACTCCCACGCCACAATCTCAAAATGCTAGGGGTTGACGTTTTCAAATATACGCATTAATCAAAATTTTGAACATTTAAAGCAGGGCTATTGGCACGGGCAATTGTATGGTACAAAATAAGTATAGTAGTAATGGAAGAACGCTCATTTTAATTATTAGTATGCAACTCATCCAGATAATGCCCTTAGAGGACCACACATGGAAAAGGGTTTTGTTGATCTTGATATGGTTTTCAGCAATAGTGCTGTATTTATGAGGGGTAATTGTTATTTCTAGGTATTGTATATTTATTTTTCCTCTCAAAAGGAAATGTAGCTTTTAGGGTAGATAGTTCCGAGTGCGCTAATTAAGTAGACTATGCTTGCTTTTTGTTTGTTATTTTTTTAATAGGATACTGAACCATATGACTCCAGAAGTTGTATCAATGGGGGTAATGAGGTGGACGAACTAACTATAGACGAGATACTGTCATCCGCAAATAGAGAATTTTTTGTGACCTGCCTGTGTGTTAGATAGTAAATGGTTCCATTGCTAATATGAATATTAGTGAAGATAATGGTTGTTCCTGACTCGTGCTATTGGTTATGGAAAAGGGCTTTGACAAGAATCCTGCATAGATGAGCGCAAAAGGCTCCATATCAAGTAGTCCCTGGAGGATCAAGAGATGACCATCCCTGTCAGCATATTTAGCCTGCATCGTGAACAACCAGTGCTGTACTTCAGATGGGGGAATCAAAGTGCTGTACTTCAGGGTAGTGAGGTGAGGTAAATGTTGAGGGATTGCGTTTGCAAAAGTGCTTTTCTTGGAGGCAAATGTTTCCTGTAGGAGCAGTCTTCTTTTATGTGTTGAGGTCCTTGAGTTCAAGAATAAAACTGAAATAGTAGCCATAGCTATAAGTGATATAATGCTGTATGTGTGTGCAGCACAGGGTAGAGAAGAGTTGCAGAGTGAGGTGTAGATAAACAGAAACAATGGCAACATTTCTATGTAAATAGAAAAGAACAAGACATAACAATGTCATTCATCATAAGACTGAACATAGAAAGATTCTGTAAACAAAATGGTGCAAACGCTCATGTAAAAGGAGGTTTTAGAGAACTTGAAGGGACACTGTAGGCACCCAAACCACTTCAGCTCATTGAAGTGGCCCTATATGCAATGTCCCATCACCCTTTACCCTACAGTTGTAATTATTGCTGTATCTGAGAAACTGCAAAAATTACCTTGTAGGGTTAACTCCTCTAGTGGCTGTCTACCAGACAGCCACTAGAGGGACTTCCGGGGGCATAGACGACTTTTGGTCATCTAAATGACGCTGGACATTCTCACACTATGCATGAGGACTTCCATCGTCAACGGAATCCCCATAGGAAAGCATTAATCAATGCTTTCCTATGGGGAAATTGTATATATGCCACGCATGTGCATTAGGTCTCCCCCACTGGCTAAAGTCAGCATGGGCGGAGCCTGACCCAGCGCCGAGGGACATCACGCTGGATTCAGGTAAGTGACTGAAGGTGTTTTAACTTCTTTAGTGCCACGGGAGGGGGGGTGCGAGGTAGGGCGGCACTGTAGGATTCTATAGTGCCAGGAAAACAGCTTTGTTTTCCTGGCGCTATAGAATCCTTCTAAGGTAGCCCCCATCATAGTGGTGCTATGGTTGTTGGCATTTACCTCCCATATCCTGCGCCTGGCACATGAGCACTGATAGTCCCTGATGTCATCACATTTATACCTTCTTAGAGATCCGAGTAGAACTACTGTAGTAGTTTCCCTTTAAAGTTGAGTTCATGTGCAGTTGGTAAGGGTGGCCGACCCTATAGGTCAGGGGCCAGCAACCTATGGCACTCGAGGTGCCTTCGCACTCAAAACTGCCAGAGCCAAACAGGCTTTGGCCTATCAGGATTCCCAGAGGAAGTTCAGCTATCAGCTAGTGCTCAATGGTGATTGCAGATGGTGAGGGGCATTCCTCAAAATACACATTACAGCACTTAGAGGAAGTGATCTCCGATCACATCCTCACAGCGTTTGTGAAGGGGAATCCACACTAGAGTAGAGCAGCTATCACAGCTTCTTTCCTTGACCTGTACCTCGCCAGCCCGGTCCCCACTGGACCCCAGAGCTGCAGAAGGAGCCACGCACATAAAGTCCCCACAAACACAACACCACATAGATCCACATAGATGCACACAACTCCAAAAGCAGCCTCTCACATACAATACAACATATACTCCAAACACACAATGTGACATATCACCAGACACACAATTCCACATGCATAGGTATCATACGCAATACCACAAACCACTCATGAACATATACAATATAACACACCTCAGTTTAAAAAAATTGGACCGTGATTAAAAAAATAGGAGCTTGCAAAGGTCTCTGTGCAGGCTGAAACATTGCTCCTTTGGTCTAATAAGTCTGCTTTTTGCAATACCCTGAGTGCCTGGACCTGACTTTCTTCATATCTAAAAAAAAATAGGACAAGCATGCCAAGGGACTTTGTTTTGGCATAGTATTACTAAAAGTCTGCCTTCCCCTGCTATAAATGATAATAGTAAAACCTTATACCCCATTGAGACCTGCCCTTGATGTTTATTCGGCCTACAACTGAGCTATTTACTAAAGTTAACATGAGAGTATGGTTTACTCCATTAAGTTATACACTGCAGAACATTATGTACCTGACTGATGTCTAATTAAAAATAAATAAAAAAAAACTGTAAAAAATATCGATAAATTACATAACATTGCGAATGGACAAATATCTAATCTAATTGCTGAACTGGACAGCCCCTTTTCTATTTCTTTTCACCCTCCCGTCCACCACATACACATTTCTTTTCTTTACCTATGACTATATTTTTGATTATATAGTTATTGTATTATCTAATTTTAGTTGTGTGTGTATATGTAAAACCCTGTGCTAGTTATTCATTTTAATTGCACCTATAAATGGGATATTTTTTGTTAAGATTAGAATGTTATGTATCTATAACTGCATATACATACATGGCAGCAAAGTAGCTGTAACTTATAGCGTAATATATTGCTACAGAGTATCATGTCCCTGGATCATGAAACTTTATAGCGTAGTCTTTCAACCAGAAATAGAGCAGAGATATGCGATGGGTGGATATACCATAGAAGACTTCATGATTAAAACAGTAGTCGGGCCTACATTCCATAACAAGGAGCAGCGCTTTGATCCGATCTCGACATACATGGCGTCTAAGTTAGGCAACGTCTAGCCTCTCCCCCATTGTCAACAGAGCTCTTTTCAATTTATTTTTCTGATTTAGTTTTCTATATACTATTACATTTTATTATTATTTTCTGTCAGAGATGGTTTTAAATGTAATAGGTGTCCAATATACCCTGAGATGTGTGATATTGTCTATTTTCCACAATGGTTTTTACTAATTATTGATGTTTTATTAATCTCAAATCATCAGTGCCTTATCTTTATTTATCCTAGCTTCTGCTGAAATAATGATTAGAGTGAAGTTGTCATACCTTTTTTTTTTTCGACCGGTTTTTAAATTCAAAGGGAACTTTGCCTAACATTTTGTATTGTTCATACTAATGCAAAAACGTTTTTCATCATATATGTTTAAATTTCCAGCAAGCATAATAATCGCTACAGCTTATTGTAGCAGTTATGGTGCAAGGACGCTAATACGCTGTGGACGTAATTTAGTTGCTTTTTGAAACTATCTGTTCTCAGTTAGTTTAAGTAAACCCATAGGATTCCTGCAACTCAAAGCCTTTCCTTGTGATAAAATTATGAGGATCCCCCACTTCCTCGTTATTATTGTGCAAAATGAATTCACAGATAAGCACTCGAGTGTACAGTACACCCTCGACAAATTGCTATTAACCCTCTTGGCTCACCAAATTTAACTATTTGAAATAGAGAATTACTTTTTCACTTGGAAACAACTTGACTTAACCCCTTAAGGACACATGACGTGTGTGACACGTCATGATTCCCTTTTATTCCAGAAGTTTGGTCCTTAAGGGGTTAAAACAGGGGGACTGCACCAATTGAAGCCACAACCACTACAGTACATTTTGTAGTTATGGTGTTTAGAGAGACCCTTTAATTCAGTAAAGATAGAGACGTATGGTAAGACAATATGGTTGCTTTAAGTCTCCTGCGATCTCTTTTCTTTCTGTTGATTTAATGTTCCTGGTCCGTCAGGAAAAACATTTATGCTTGCATATGCTCAAAGTACATTTCCTTTGGTAGATGGAATATGGGGTTGGGCATGAGCCATATAAACAGAATTGGATGAAGACTGTTTTGTGACAATAAACAATGAAGAACAGAGCTCTGGTAATAAACTGAGAGTTCCGTTTAATCAATCATTTACCAAACCATAAGAGGCTGCACACTCCTTGTTAGGGAAGGTTTATTAATGCCACTGTTTAATAAATATTTCATACACATGTGCCACAGGTAACTGTTTTTGTACACTCCATTTTAAATAGTAATTTAATTAGGAAAACAAGTCCCGAAACAAACCTTATTGCATTTGACTATTAAAATCTGGTGTACAACCTAAAGATATGACCAAACACAGAATTATTTTCTGGTTATTGCTTAGTTGGACCCTAATCAGATACATCCAAGACTTTCCGAACCACAAATAAAGAGCTATACAACTCGTTGGAGTGGGGTAACTACAGCTACAGTTTTATTGAACACAACATTGATTTTTTCTTTTGTACACATGTAACCATCAACACATCTAAGGTCTTGCTTCTTCCATGGCAGGAGGGTATATTCCCAGTTTTTCCGTATATCCATCTGGCTGGTGTGGAACCACATGCCGCGGCAGGAAGCTTCTTCTTATTCCCACATCCCTACTGGGCGTCTCCAGCTATGGGGCTTAAACCTAAATCTTAAAAAAAAAAAAAAAAAAAAATGAATTAGCACCCTTGTACTTTGTTACAAGGTGAAATACATTTTACAATTCATCCTTTGCTACTAGTGTATCCTCTCACTTTATCAATAAAAACAAGTGAGCCAGTTCTAATGGAATGGCAGTTATATAGGGTTATATCAGCAGACTCCAAACAAGACCTTCTATTTTTGAGGCTTAACGGTAGTTTGGATCTGGTGGAAAACCTTCTTGTTACTCTGGTATGGTATTATCTTTCTAGGATGCTTTGCACATCTTTGTTTACACCATGGAAAGTCTTCTCAACTTGTTTTATAAGTTAAAATATTTTACACAGTCTACCAAATCATTTTCTACTGACACCTCGAACATTGCATTCTGATTTCTTGCTGACCAAGGACAACATTTACCTAAAGCCATCCTAGGTACCCATTCCCCTAGTTAATGTTGCTACAATAATGATATACTCACCATCTTAAATTGGTTAGAGCATCAGCCACAGCTTTTATTTTACGTGCACAACTTGAAATCAAAATCAAACAAATATTGTGGACTGCCAGCTGGTGGGTGATAACCATAACCTTTTCCATGTTTCTGAAGTGGTCTGCGATACACCATCAGCTTCTCTGCCAACCGCAATCCCAAATCAGGCATCTTCTTGACTGTACCGCTACGCTGACAAGGAGCATCGCTGCTGTGACAAAACAAAGACAAAATACAACAAGAAAAAACACCACACGGATACCAAGAACTGAGAACAATTAAATTCACAAAAACAGTTGAACCTTCTTCGATTTCTCTTCTGCCGACTGATAAGCCCACCCTCTTTTTCTTCTTATATTAACCTGCCAACACAAAGCCTCTAACCCTGTGTGCAGCAGTTATGATCCCCCTTCCCCAGTGAATTCCCAAAAAAATTATTATTTTAATTTTTTTTAAATTCTTTATTTTTATTGTGCTTTGGGTAACATAACATATAAGCTATTGGTGCCCCAATAGCATTCCTCGAGCACATTTTCAAGCATAACAGTTGGAACATTAGCATTATCAGCACTTTTTTTTTTTAAACGTGAGATCAGTATCAGTATACCCATTTGTTTCCAATATTCTCTCTATTTTTCTTACATTATATCCAAACATAGCACTTCACCATTTCCTTATGTGAGATCAGTATTGATTAGGTCATGGTATTGGTAAATGTAGGTCGCAATAGCCAACTTTGTGGGTACAAGAGGTTAATATACATGACTGACCTAGGTTAGTAACATGCCCAAGTCTTTGCTAGTGTATCTGTCTTATGAGGGAAATGCTCATTAGTGTATGCGTGGTAGGTCGGCTAAACTGTGTGTCTAGGCATAGAGTCTAAGGGTACTAATCTGTGTGCAGGATTATAGACACATATGCTTTGATTATCAGGCTTATATGCGATAGTGTACTAGGCTTATGCTCTAAACCTGCTAGTGCTGAATACGCAAGCTTATAAAGGAATAGAGCAGTCAAGTAGTACATAAGCTCAATAATGCTCAAACCTAGGCAACAAAGGTTTAGACCGAAGATGACACATCAGAGTTATAAGTGATGCTTGAGTCTGGAGTGACAGATTGTTATATTTGAGTCACGACACCATTAGTGAGGATGATCTTCACAGCAGGTAACCCCCAGTGGTGAGAGCAGATGGGAAGTGAAATGTGGCAAACTAGTTGTGCCTGTGTAAGGAGCTTTCAGCGTTCTTATAGTGTTTTGAGTGCCTGGATCAGTCCATGCCACTCTCTCTTGTGGTGGAGTCTTGCGGTCCTGGGTCGAGGCCAGTGTTTCTCCGTCCTTTAGTTGTTGCTGCGGTCTGTGTGCAGGCGCTTAATGCAGGAGGGGTGGGTAAGGCTTCTCTCTGTTGCTTGTCATGGGGCCCACTCCACTGCTTGTTGCCGTTGGTGGATTGCCTCTGACCTCTTCTGCGTCCGCTGCTCCGCCGCTGTATATAGCTTGGTAGCCGCCCGCTGCTCTGGTGTGTGGGGCAGCTTGTTGGTAGGAGATAACGTGGTGTGGGTTGCCGCCATCTTGGGTGTGTGGAGCGTTGTGGCATTCTCCCGCCCCTGTCTCCCCACCGGGGCCGCTTGTGTGATGACAGGCTTGTATGGGTGCCATGGTGGACCGTGGTAACCCCCAACGGTCCAAAGGGGGGGGTCTGCGCCTGCAGGACTTCGGGGCTGGATGACCGGCCGCGTCCTCCGCCCCGCATCAACTGCTAGGCCGCAAGTCGGACCTGCCTCAGGTAGCACGTCTGGAGATTCCATGCTTTCCCCAACTGGTCCAGCCGTGGGTTCAGTGGAGTGGGTAAGTGTGTTGCCCATTTGGCTTGTTCTAATCACCGTCATGGTGGCTTAAAGTTTGCCTCTTTGCAGGAGCACCGGTTTTATGCCACTTCTCCGCATGGCGGTCAAGCTCTGCTCCCCCTGACCCCCCCCCGAATCCCTGAAATTTAAAGCAAACAATCTACTTTTGTCAATCTTTCTTTTATTGAGGCACATGTTAAATTGGATACAGAATAGAATGAAGGGGATGTACATTTTTCATACAGTTTGGGAGCATGCTAACATAACACAACCTCTCCTATGAATGTCTGCCTCCTTTTATATTTTTTTTTAACTGTCTACAATTTTATTAACAGGTTTAGCGTACTAACAGAACAGTAGTTAAACACAAGTGGATCTTCAAGTGGGTTATAGCTTTTAAGTAACATGAGAAGCAATGCACGTTTTTTTTTTTTTTCTATAAGTGTGGCCGGATCGTAGCTTATCAGCCCACCCTTTTGTTATACTGTAAGGGGCTATCGGTCGTGTGGGCGTTATGTGTGTGGCATTACTTGTTGAGCGAACTATGCGTAGGATAGAGCTGGTCGCTCTTAAGGTTACAGGAGTGTGGTTTGTGTGTAGTGAGCCATACTTAAGGGTAGTTTAGTGGCGCAGTGTATGATACAGTAAAGTAGAGTACAGCACTGCCTATGGGCTTGGTATAGTTTATGAAACAAAAATGTACCGGCATTGTATGACTGGAGATCAGGTGCATGGCTCGTTGGGGGCCTATGTGGCTGAGTGTGAGTAGGTAGGCTCGTGTTGTTCCCCTAACCATGGGGGAGGCGGGGGGGGGGGGGTTAAAACATGACCACCCTGGTATGGGGCTGGCCTAGGTAGGCAGTTCGAACAGAAGTATTAACTCTTAACAGAAGTGTTGGGGCTAAGGTAGTGCGGGTGCGGCCTTTGGTTGTTTGTGTGGGCCTTGTCTGGCAGTCTTTCAAGTCCCATTCCGTGGTTCCTGTCTGCGTCTCGGGGTGAAGGGGACTACCGTCGCCGGGTCCCAAGTGTGGGTGTTTGCTGGGTCGTCAGGCGGTGCGGCTAGTCCCAGTGTCCTGAAGAGAGCTGGGGCTTCTTCTGTCGAAGATAAGGTGTGTGTGTTCCCGTTGTGGAGCACTCTGAGTAGTCTTGGTGACGCCCATTGGTACATTATTCCGGCATTTCTAAGTCGGCTTGTCACTGGGGTCATTGTGCGCCTCCACTGTAGGGTGTGTCGTGATAAATCTTGATAAAATGACAGGTCTGAGCCCTCGAACTGGTAGGGCGTGCGGTCTCGTAGTGCCGCTAGGAGTGTCCGCTTGTCTTGGGCGGATGTGCAGTGGATAAGGATGTCGCTAACAGCCTGCGATGGGGCCTTGGATGATTTGGGTAGGCGGAATATATTGTCGATTGTTACTTTTTTGGCTTGTGTTGGTGTTACTAGTGAAGTCACCAGGCGCCTCAGATAGTGGGGCAATTCCTCCTTTGAGATGGTCTCGGGCACCCCCCTGATCTTCAGGTTGTTTTGTCTGGAGCGGTCATCTAGCATAGTAAGTTGTAGGGAAAGTGTTTGTTGGGCTTTCTGCACTTC
Source organism: Pelobates fuscus (assembly GCF_036172605.1). Taxonomy (NCBI): domain Eukaryota; kingdom Metazoa; phylum Chordata; class Amphibia; order Anura; family Pelobatidae; genus Pelobates; species Pelobates fuscus. The sequence goes on along the minus strand of NC_086317.1, from coordinate 68,930,073 downwards.
TTGGAGCGATTCGCCCATAGTGGACACCGTTTGTTTTACGTCTATGATGTCGTCTTCTGTGGCGCGGACTCTGTCTGTCACCATCTGCAGATCTGTCTGTAGCACAGCTATATCTGCTGTCCAGATCTGTCTGAAGTCCGCTAGTAGTGCCCTAATGTCTTCCTTGGTGGCTAAGTTGGAGAGTTCAGGGTAAGGTGGAGCTAATTGTGCACAGCTCCGTTGTTCAAGTTGAGGCTGTGTTTCCTCCTGTGTGGGACTTTGGGGAGTGTTGGTGGCTGTACCTGCTTCTGGCGTCGCCATCTTACTTTGGGCCTGCTTCTGAAGCATGGAGCCGATGTCCCTGGAGTCTCCTGGCGTCCCCTGTGGGGGTCTTTGTGATCTCCTTCCCATTTCAGGCAAGTACCCCGGCGTGATGGTTGTGGCTGACTTTGTCTGAGCGTCCAGGAACTGGAACGGGTGCTGCCACTCCTCGAGGTTGAGGCCCTGGGGTAGGTGGTAGGCCGCAAGCCTCTTTTTCCGCCGTTGCAGCCCGGGTTGCAGGAAAAACGGCATGTACCGGCTCTTTAGGTCGTGCTGGTGCCGGTTGGATGGTCGGAACTGCCCCCGATTTTAAGTGGATTGTCCAAACAATCTACTTTTCACTTTATGTTCCGAGTCATGATACATAGAAAAATATCTGATCTTGCTTCTTGAATCTGAAATAAAATTGCATTTAAATATTTTCTTGCACAAAACAATGCTACGTTTTGGCCACTGTGCAAAACACATATTTCATTTCTAGAAATATATTTAAAATTGCTATTGACACGAAACCCATTAAGGAATTAGAGTTTATTACTGTGATCCTCTCCCCCATTTGTTTCAATCCAGACATCATTTTAATTTGAAGTGTATCAATCATGTTTCCATACAAAGAAGAAAGAAAACAGGAAAAAATATTTTAAAAAGGGAGAGTTTTACAAGATAAATGAACTGAAGAGTTTACAGCCTCTAGGCATGAATACAGATTCAGATTTATCCTCTTTTTTCATGATTCTCCTTTTTCTCAATGTGCCTTTAGTATTTCAATGCATCTTTTCTTTTTATCATACTGGATCTAAGGGATACCTGCCGTGAATTCTATATAGTCTACAATCGGTAGCTTTCTTTGGTTTTTAGAAGCAATAAGAGTTTCACAAGTACAATTGATGTCCTGTTTCTTGCTTCAATTTTATCTGCATTTTTCTGTGTTTAGGCAATGGATACCAAAGTAAAAAAAAAAAAAAAAACATTACAAAGATTGTCTTAATGTATTATCTAAGAAAATGATACGTCTTTGTGGTTCATAATAATTTAGGTTAAACCGTAATCATTTCAAATAAAAAATATTTTTATATTATCAGGTTTTTATAACCACCTTTCTGTTACATTCTTCACACATACTCACATACTATTAGAACACTCCATCGACAGGCTAAGAGGTCAGTTCGCATAAATGCGGAACAATAGCTGAATTGCTTTCAGTTGCCCAAATGTGTCTGTTTTCAAATAATTGTTTACTATGTAACATTCTTTTAGCTCTGCACAAAATTGTACTCATATGGTAGGCGAATCCTCTTAGTTTGTTCAATCCGATTGCCTTCAAACATAATAAGGGAGCGAAGGGGTTAATTGTCTTTTTATTTTGGGCACAGTGAAGTGAGCGCTCATCTCTCCTCTAAGGCATCGGGAATGCCAGCACAGGGGGCCAGGCTGCCTGAAATTATCCACATTGTTTATAACTCATCCCCAATGTATAAACAGTATGCATCACTGTGAAATATCTGCTTTCTATATACCTGCCAGGGTTACATAGTTACATAGTTCACCGCTGTGCTTTATGGCTTTTATCATCACATATAAGCAGAGCTCTGTCTACCAGCTCATCCTTGTAATCATCTATATACAGACATATTTACATTACTGTCGGGGATAGATGGCTATGTCCTACTACTTTGCACCGACCATGGTTTTTATGCATTGACCATAGTAATAGAAATACATATTTATTATCTGTTTTGAGAACAATTCTATTTTGGTAGAAAGTGAGATTTTGCATGATGACCTTGTGTGGGATTTGGGCAGCTATAGGAGATACATGTGTGGAATGCTTGTCAATTTGGAGAGAATGCCATGGTAAAAGGTATTGCACTAGAGAAAAAAAAAGTAACAATGTTGCATGATTTCCACTAGCAAATTGCTTATTATTAATTATTTGTAACAATTGTAAAATAAAATTGTGTAAAAAAAATCATTTTTATATATATATATGTGTATGTATACATGCCCAAGATTCCATTTGAACACTGAGGAAGGGACAAGGGCCCTGAAACGTTTGTCTTTCAAATGCTCTTGGAATACAAATGTAGTTCCCAAAGTGAACAGAGGTAAGTTGCGTATTATTCCCCATTCATTCACGAAGGGTTGTAAAATAAAAGTGCTTATTTTACCGTTAAGTAACATGAAATGTCTACTGATGTTAAGTTCCTGTTGCATACATGTATGTATCCCCAAATCCAGAGCTGCACTTTAGGTGAACGCAGCCAAACTAGAAAAAAATCTGTGACTGACTTTTCAGACATATACCAGAAACTAATAAAAACTGTTAGAATGCTGCCAAACCTCTGTGACTCACACATGTTAGTGAGAGGTGTATATCTCTACTTACACATACGTATGTACCGTAATCTGCAAAAGGGTTCATCGTGGGACTTTTTGCTGGTAAATTGTGTGTGTGGGGGGTTATTATTATATTAGATTTTCTTTTCTGAAAGTGTGCTTTGTTTCTCTGTTATCTAGTATAGATTGGGTGTACTCCATAATTGAAGATTATGCTAGCGCTAGTGTACTTATAATCTTAATTTTAATAATGACAGGAGGCGAGTATTTTGCTTTACTCTCTTTACTAAAACTCCATAGCAGTAAAGAAAGTGAATAAACGTTTTAACCAATCAAAATGCAAATAGGGAGTATATTATTTCAGTCAACAGGCTCCTCCCCCTCTTTCGGAAGCGAACATCGGAACAGGGAAGAAAATAGTGATAAAGTCTGTAACGAACATCCGTAATCGAATCCAACGGGAATGATGAACTTCTTGGGTTGAGTAGGAAGAAAAAACAGGCACCAACCGGAGAACTTCCGATGCTTGGTCTTTATATGATGAGAAATATCGTTATGGTCATGCCGTAGATGTTCCAAATTCTTTCACACTTAAACTGAAAAGAGAATATGAGAAAGGTTAGGCACCGGTCTTGAAACTGTTTGTAGTCATGACAGTGATCCATCGGATTACATTGCAATAATTTAATTTGTATATTCAGTGTATAGACTACTAGTAGTTAAATAGGCTAATGACAACAGTGACTACCTTAGGAACATAAGATTCAAGGAGTTATGAAGAAAAACAGAAGAATGAAGAAATGTAGAGAAGTATGATAGAGTATGAATAGAGTAGTTCCCCTCCTCCCGGGTGGGAAGGGTGGGAAAATACTCGCCTCCTGTCATTATTAAAATTAAGATTATAAGTACACTAGCGCTAGCATAATCTTCAATTTTATCACATGACAGGAGGCTTCATATTTTGCATTTTTAACGCTGTAGAATCAGAGACATGGCAGCACTGGAATTCGGACGGAAATAGAAGGTGCGGAATGTAGATTCCCTAGACCAATCAGCGGAGCGTAGGATATCCGTTAAGGAGGCACCCGCCATGAAGGCTGAGGATGCTGCTGCTCCGCGTACTGAGTGGGCTCCGAATGTAGTGTCCACACCGGCTAGCGATAGTAACCATCGAACCCATCTTGCTAGGGTGGTGGAAGTGATGGGGACATGTGGTCTGACGTATGATACTAGGAGTTGACCTGATGGTGTAGACCGAAGAGGTAGGGTGGTTTCCACGTACTGTTGTAGTGTGGAGACAACGCAGAGTTGCGGTTCTGTGGGAAAGAAAGGATAAAACACAGATGTGGAGTCCGTCTTAGTGCGGCGAGATATCCGGAATGTAACTCCTTCTGGAGAGATTGAGAAAGCGTCTATGTCCAGTGCTCGAATGTCTGACACTCTGCGGAAGGAGACCAGGCAGAGCAAGACTGTGAGTTTTGCTGATAATTGACGGAGGGAGAGTCTGTCGTTAGTTGGCCAGTCTTTCAGGAATCGGAGGATTACGTCGACGTCCCAGAATTGAGAGTATTTGGGCCCTGGGGGACGTTGTAATCGAATGCCTCTCAGGAGTCGGCATACAAGTGGTTCTTTGCCAACTGGAATCCCTTGTATGGGGACGTGGGCCGCTGAAATAGCTGAGCGAATTACATTAAGTGATCTGTAAGAACGTCCTAATGAGAAAAGGTGAGATAGGAAGTTCAAAATGGCTGAAACAGGGGCCGTAAATGGATCGAAGTTCCGTTCCAGACACCAAGTGGACCAGGAATTCCAGGCGGATAGATAGCATCTTCTGGTTCCGGGGGCCCATGAGTCCCATAGCAGTTCTTTAGCAGCCTGCGATAGTTCGCCGACTTGCCAGGAGCCCCTGAAAGCGTCCAAACCACCAGATGGAGATGGTTGTCTAGGATTAGTGGATGAGGGTTGCCTTTTGGATCTGTTAGAATGTATTGATGATGAGGTAGTAGAAGGGGATCGTGGCATGATAGAGCTAGGAGATCTGGGAACCATGGTTGTCCCCTCCATAGTGGAGTGATGAGTACTAGTGAGGTTTGCTGATTCTTCAGATAGTGTATGGTCCTCGCTATCATGGCGAAGGGAGGGAAGGCGTAGGCTCCTGTGATCGGCCAAGGTTGTAGGAATGCATCCACTGCTGCGCTCTCCGGGTCCGGGAGCCAGCTGAAGTATAATTTCGTTTGTCTGTTGTTGCGGGACGCAAACAGGTCCAAGTGGAGTGGACCTAGGCGTTCCGCAATGCAGTTGAAGATTTGTGGATCTAGTTTCCAGTCGCTGGTGTCCCGCCAGTGGCGTGAGAACCAATCCGCTGTGAGGTTTGTCTCTCCTGGGAGGTATTCCGCCGTGAGGGAGATGTTGCGGGGTAGGCAAAAGTCGAAAATTTCTTTTGTTATTTCTGATAGGAGACGTGAGCGGGCTCCTCCTAGGCGGTTGATGTAACGGACTGCGGAAATGTTGTCCATCCGGAGTAGGATGCAACAGTCCGACTTGTCCTTTGCTAGGCTTCGGATCGCGAAAGACCCGGCTAGGAGTTCTAGGCAGTTTATATGTAAGTTGAGGTCTTGGGATGTCCAAGCACCTCCTGTCGATACATTTTCGCTCGTCGCTCCCCATCCCCAGAGGCTGGCGTCTGATTCTAATATCATGTCGGGAGCTTTCCCGAAGATGGCTCGGCCGTTCCATGCTTCCATGCTGTCCAGCCACCATCTGAGTTCGTCTCTGACTTCCTCTGTCATCGGGACCGGCTGATCGTATGAGGGGTTTTCCCTGAGAAAGGAAGCTTTGAGGCGTTGCATTGCCCTGTAGTGAAGTGGACCTGGAAATATAGCTTGAATGGAGGCCGAGAGAAGCCCTACGATGCGTGCGACGGTGCGGAGTGGAATGGTGTGGGAGCGGATGGCCCTGCGTAATTCCTTGCGAATGGCTGAGATTTTTGCCGTCGGTAGCCGTAGAGTGCTGGAGGTGGAATCTATCTCGAATCCCAAAAATTGAACTGTTTGTGATGGGGAGATAGCTGATTTTTGAAAGTTCACTGTGAAGCCCAGGGATGATAGGAGATCCGTGGTGTAGCGTGTGTGTTGTATCAGTCTGAGTCTGTCTGAGCATAACAGAAGGAGGTCGTCCAGGTATATAATGCAACGAATGCCTTGAGCTCGAAGATGTGCGACCACGGGTTTCAGCAGTTTGGTGAAACACCATGGGGCCGAACTGAGGCCGAAGGGGAGGCACGTGAATTGCCAGGGACGGCCTTGCCAATGGAAACGAAGGTATTGTCTGCAGGATTGATGGACGGGTACTGATAGATACGCGTCCTTGAGATCCAGTCTCGTGAACCAATCCTTGTCTTGTAGGAGGTCTCTTAAAAGATGTATGCCTTCCATCTTGAAATGGTTGTAAGTGACGTATTGGTTGAGTTGTCGTAGGTTTATGACTGGTCGTAGATCGCCCGTTTTCTTCTTGACTAAGAAGATGTTGCTGAAGAAACCTCGAGGTTCGGACGCGGGTTCTATCGCGCCTTTTGAGTATAGGGTTTGTAGTTCTTCGTTGATGAGAGATTTGTCTGTTCTTGAGCAGTTGATGGGACGTGGTATTTCCGTCTGTCGGGGTTGGTCTACGAAGTCTATGACGTAGCCTCGTACTGTCTGTAGGATCCATGCGTCCGCGGATATTGAGGTCCATTACTGGAAGAAAAGAGATATGCGACCTGCTGTATGCATTGGAAGGGAAACATGAGTGAATTGGTTGCTTACCTGAGGAGAAACGTGCTCTGCCTCGAGTGCGTGGTCCGCGACCTCTGTCTGCGCCTCGTGTGTAGGAAGATGGTCGGTATCCCATCTCTGGGTAAAAAGGCTGTGGTCTTGTAGCTCTGGGGCCTGAGGGCCAGAAGCGGCTGGCAGCACGGCCCCTTTGGCGGCCAGCCCGTCCAAAAACACCCCTAGAGGGGTTTTGTCTAAAGACTCTTCTCATTGATGATTGAGCCTTGTTCAGGGATGTGTAGACGTTAACATGTCTGCTTAATTCTTTGAGAAATTGTTCTCCGAAAAGCTTGCCCTGTGCCATAGGACCTAACTCCTTGGTGCCCAACTCCACCAATTTCCCGTCAATGCGGAGAAGTGCTGCTTTGCGTCGCTCAGATGATAAGGCGACATTGGCATTACCCACAAAACAAAAGCACCTTTGTGCCCATTCCCGCACGTCATGCGCCCATTCGCGCACCATAGTAGGGTCAAATTGATCGGCTTTGGCTAGAGCATCATCAGCCAAGTACATAATTCTGGATAGTGGTCCCACCGAGTCCAGAAGTTTATCTTGAACCCCTCTAAACCCTTTTTCCACGCCTTTTCGTGGGTCACGGCCACCTCGTGACATAAAAGTTGTCATCACTTGGTCAAATTCTGGCGTGTCCGCCACGTGTAAAAAATAATTTTAGTGGAGCGCTGATTCAATGTAGATAAAAGAGATTGGGGTAAATAGATAGGAGACCTAACAACCTATATAATAAACGGCAGATGCATAAAAATAAAATAAACCCCTCTCTTAAAATGACTTGGAACTGACCTTTTATACACTCAAATAGAGTAAAAAATACATTTATTGAAAAAATACAGACAAATATATCACAGAAAAGAAAATAACTTTTGCGGATGAAAAATATGTCTATGAAAAAATATAGCTAAAAAAAACAGCCACATAAAAAATTATAAAATTAAAGTCCAGACCTTATTTGAATGCTCGGCGTCCCGAGTTAGCAAAGATGAATACTGCTGAAAAAAATATCAATGGATCCATTGAAAAAGCCGCCGAAGCGGAGAAACGCGTTTGGAGAGGTCGGATATCAGCCAGCATCTGGATTATAAAGAGGACCGTTATTTGATATTTTTTTCAGCAGTATTCATCTTTGCTAACTCGGGACGCCGAGCATTCAAATAAGGTCTGGACTTTAATTTTATAATTTTTTATGTGGCTGTTTTTTTTAGCTATATTTTTTCATAGACATATTTTTCATCCGCAAAAGTTATTTTCTTTTCTGTGATATATTTGTCTGTATTTTTTCAATAAATGTATTTTTTACTCTATTTGAGTGTATAAAAGGTCAGTTCCAAGTCATTTTAAGAGAGGGGTTTATTTTATTTTTATGCAGTGTCCGCCACGTGGTCGGGTAGAAAAGGCCTTGGGCATTCTGACCTCAAACGGTTGCGGACCGTTTTGTCCATGGGCTTTCGTAGCCAGAGGTGCATAAACCTCGCTAGGTGGTCAGGTGGTGTCCAATCGCTTGAGCGAGGGTGTCTAATTTTTCTTGGGTCAAAAAGTTTTTGTCCCAGTGGGTCAAGGATGGTGTCTTCATCCTCTTGCGGGTTTTCCGCATTATCTTGGTCTTGGGGTTCTCCCATGAATGTGTGTTGCGGAAAAAATGATTGGGATCCGGAGTCTGAACCCCAACCACCTTCATTGGAGTCTGAGTCGTCCGCTTGCCATTCATCTAAAATGGCCATGGGTTTAGTTTGGGACTGTTCTTCATCCGAAGAGTAGTCGTGTTGAGGATTCGTGATGGTGGCAGAAATAGGTTTAGCGCGTTTAGCGGGGTTTTTACTTTTATGTGAGTGGTCTTTTTCGCCTTTCCACTGGCGTTTGCCCGTGAGAGTTTCAGGGCTTTTGTGAGATTCTTGTGCATCAGAATCGGAGTCATGGCGGGATGGGTGGGCTTTAGATGGTTTCCTCTTGTCGGAGCCAGAGGCCATCATCTTGGAGAGGACTTTCTCCATTGAGGCAGAAACGGCCTCGTTCACCATATTTTGGAGATCTGTGGTTTGAGAGGTCTCCATGGTGTCTGGGTATATGATTGGCACAGGGCGTGGTAGAGGTCAGTCTGCTGTATTTTAGTCGATATAGACTGTAGTAATATCGCTATGCAATACCCCAGCAGGGTGCAATAACGTAAATTTTTGTATAGTAGTACAATCGGGACCCCAGCAGGGTTATTAGAATAAATAATAATAATAATAAAACCGAGTACCCCAGCAGGGTCTAGACGGTATAGTAACTGGTCAGATGTAAGCCAGATAACCCCAGCAGGGTTGTAATAAAATGATACCCCAGCAGGGTATGAGAAGTGGTATGTTGGAGATTAAGCTCCAGCAGGATAGTAATCCGATTTATATAATCACCCCAGCAGGGTGTATAATGTCCAATGGGCTAGTAACAGGTGTGTAACCACTAGGCCCCAGCAGGGCAAATAGACCACTTGTTGGGATTTTAAATGTATTCTGGGCCTCACCCAGTATGACAGAGGTGGCCACAAAGCGACCTCCTTAGCAGCACAATATATAGGGCAGCACCCCAGTCAGGCACAGGTTAATACCTGATGTGCCTTTAAACAGCTTGAGTGACTGACCTCTTGTAGCAGACTGTAGAAGGCTTGCAGTGTCCGTTGAACTTGCCGTTCTGAGGTTTCGCGGCAATTTGCTGCGGTCCTAAAATGGCGGCCGTAATCTCGCGAGACGCGGGATTAAAAATGGCCGCCACGAGAAGGAAGCCGCGGCTGAAATAGGGCCGCGGAAAACGCGGCGGAAAAGAGCCTCCGAGCAGCGGCAAGGTGGGGAAAAAAGAAGGATGCAGGGAAAAAACCCAAGCAGAAAGGAGAGAGGTAAACTACCACTAGGGTGAAGTAACCCCGGTGGTACTAAACATAGGATAGATAGTAGGATAAAAACGGGTTAGAGACTACAGAAAATAGCAGAACTATATAGATAATGAAAAAGTTAGATAATAAAATAGTATATATGAGGAAAAAAGGTAAATAAAACATTCACATGAGGTAAAATAGGGAAGAGCCAAAAACTCTGACCTGTCTGCGATGGAGCAGTAAAGAAAGAGGGGGAGGAGCCTGTTGACTGAAATAATATACTCCCTATTTGCATTTTGATTGGTTAAAACGTTTATTCACTTTCTTTACTGCTATGGAGTTTTAGTAAAGAGAGTAAAGCAAAATATGAAGCCTCCTGTCATGTGATAAAATTAGTGGTGTTTGGGTTGGTCAAAGGGTTGTCCCAACCACCATGACCACTTCAGTGATCCTTCGGGCGGAGGTTTGGAAAACAACACCGACTCTGCTCCCAAGTAAAAACAGTTTTTGAAAGAAAAAATAAATTCTTCAGGTTTTATTGCTCAATCCATTGGGTAGGTAAATAGTAATACCCATTAGGGTTTTTTAAATAAAATGAAAACATGTGCTCCCCACCCCCAAAATAAGGGTTGGAATAACCCTTTAAAATACTCCTATTGATAATTTACAGTTTTTCTTCCTTAATATTTGTCATTAGCCGTGACTCTACCCCAAGTCAGTTTAGTGTAGAGCAGTGTTTCCAAACAAAATTGGGGTTCCGCTGCATTTCACCACATCCAAGGTGGCCGCTGCTACCTGCTGTTCCTGAAAGGTCGGAAACAGCAGAGATTGCGCAACCCCGATCTCATAAGAGCTCGCCCAGGAGTCAGCCAGCCAGCCCTGCCGTCAGCTATTTTCTATCACTCGCGGTAGAGCAGTGATAGAGAGTGGAGCTGATAGTTAAAGCTCTGTTATTGTCATAGAAAGTTCTGTTAGGTAGGGGAATAGAAAGCTCTGTAAGGTAGGGACATTGACATTCTCTGTTAGGGACATTGAAAGGCTCTGTCAGGTGCATTGAAATTCTCTGCTAGGGACATTAAAAGGCTCTGCCAGGGGCATTAAAAGACTCTGTAAGGGGCAAAAAAACTGTTAACTGTACTTTTCAAAGTGTTCAAATCTTTTTGCTCCAAGTCCAACTCAAAAATCCTGCTTAAGTTCAGTTCTTTCTAAGATCGTTATCAACATTAGCATCCTTTTCAGTCAGGTTGTGAGATCTGTATTTTTCATAGTGTTTTGTTTATTTTTACCAATAAACAACCATGAATTTGGAAAGCTGGTTAAAGCAGGGAACTCTTCAGAGAAATTGTATTACTACTTCTACCTGTTCGGCGCTTATAGAAACTGAGAGAGAAGATACAACAAAAAAAATCCAGAAAACATGCCCAAAATAGTTGTATCTACTGTTCCTCAAATAGACAAGTGACAAGTCAAAAAAAGAAAAGCACACAATGCTATCCAATCTTCTTCTCAAACAAAGAAAAGAAAATATGATGATAGCTGCTTGTAATTTGGAATTTACAAGTGCCAGAAATGAAGATTGTCCTGAAGCACAATGCGTACTTTGCAATAAAATATTGCCAAACAATTCATTAGCACCTGCTTATTACGTTGTAATTTTTTAGCAAAACCACGCAGAGTACAAAGATAAAAACATTGACTTTTTTTTTTTAAGAGAAAGCTAAAAGAGTAAGCAAAAATGAAAAAGCCACAGAGGCTTCTTACAGAGTGAGCTACTGCACAGCACTTGCAAGAGAAGCACACACAATTGGGGAATCACTACTAAAACTATGTGCAAAAGAAATAGTGTCATGTATTTTAAGTGAGAAGTTGAGTAAAAAAATTGAAGCTGTGCCACTTTTTAACAACACCGTTTTGCGCCGTATTCATGATCTTGCTGATGACAGCCATGCTGAACTAATTTCTCGACTGCATCAATGTGATACTTTGTGGTACTCACTGCAATTAGACGAGTCCACAAATGTTGCAGGACTTTCAGTTTTGTTGTTTTTTGTTAGATATCATTTTAACAAACGGATTGAAAAATACTTGCTCCTGTGAGAAACATTGAAAACTCATACCACTGGTGAGAACATCTTTAACTGTATCCAGAAGTTCATGAACACACACAGTATAAATTGAGACAAATGTGTAGATGTGTGCAGTGATGATGCCAGAGCAATGGTTGGGAAAGTGGCAGGCGCTGTGACACAAATAAGAAATGTAGCAAAAAACAGCACCAGTTCTCACTGTGTTCTTCACAGACATGCACTGGTAGCTAAAAATATTTCAATCTCACTTAAAACTGTGCTAGACAAATCGGTCCAGATGATTAATTTTGTAACAAGTCGACTATTACAGTCACGACTATTTAAAATAACGTGAAGATATGGGTAGTCACCACTCTGCTCTGCTTTTGCATTCAGAAGTCCGTTGTCTATCACGAGGTAGAGTCCTTGTTAGAATGTTTGAAATGCGTCAGGAGTTGTTTGCATATTTCCAGGATCATAAATTTGGATTATCCGATCGATTAACAAACACTTTGTGGTTATCCAAAGTAGCGTATCTTGCAGACATATTTAGAAAATTAAATGACGTATGTTTATTACTCCAAGTAAAAAACACTAATATTTTTAATGCAAGAGATAAAATATTTTCACTGTCTCGTAAGCTGCAGTTTTGGACCACATCTGTTGAGCAAAATAATTTGAACTCTTTGCCAACACTTAAGGATTTTCTTGAAGAATCAGAAATTGAACTTGAAGATGAAATTTGCAATGAAATTGTAGATCATCTTCGCCATTTAATCACATCTATTAATCAGTATTTTCCATTCTTGAATGAAAACAATAATGAGTGGGTTTGAAATCCATTCATAATAGACAAGCCAGACCATTTTTCTGATGTAGATTTTGAGAATCTGAGCGATATAACTTCTGATAGTCAACTAAGCCAAAAATGTAAAGAAGTTTCTCTTATTGCTTTTTGGGGTGATTTACGCGAAAAATACCTAGAATTGTCCAAGCGGGCAATCAAAGTTCTACTGCCATTCGTCAGCACATACTTATGTGGAAAAATGTGGATTCTCGCTCTACTCTGCAACAAAAACAAAGTATCGAAATCGACTTGACACAACTGCAGGCATGCGAATACAATTGTCAACAATTAAACCAGATATAAAAGGAATTTGCCAGCAAAAGAAAACATTACACTCTGCTCATTGAAAGGTTTGTGCTGCGCTGTGCTGAGCTGTGCTGCGTTGCGCTACGGCACACATTTTTGGGGGGGTGCCAAAGTTTTGCTATACCATGTCAAAGGGTTCCAAGGGAAAACATTATAGTGAAACCCTGCTGTAGAGTAACTATTTTTTTTCTCTTCTCTGTAGTGGTCTTATCACTAAAGAATGACACCGATGCACAGGCGTAGTGTAAATAAGTATGTGCAGTTTATTAGGGACAATAACTGGCTTTTTATAGCCAACAGGGCTAGGATTAGGTTACATATGCAGAACAACCAAGGCTTGAAACAAGGACAAAACGGGATGTTAAACAGTGAAGCCACCTGCTGGCATCTAGCTCTGTAGCGTTGCAGTTGTAATATATGCTCTAGTCTGGTCCCATGTTACTGAAAAATACATAGTCAAACTATATATTTTTTCTAATATCTACATAGAAAAATAAACCATATTACAAAAAAGGCATGAGGGTATGCACAATGGATATCAATATAGTGGGACAAGAGAAGGCAAGTTCCCCCACATGCAGATATGGCCCTTTGGTGCCTTTGAGATACAAAATGGCCTATAAACAGTTTTTCCCATTCTGGAAAATGTTCTGTATATTCGCCTGATACAAGATACTTTTTGAATTTTTTATTTAATTCTTTATTTTTTGTTCTGCACGAAAATAACAGGCAGACTTGATATGCCTCTTCAGCCATAGCAGGGTGTTGTAAATACATAGTATAAGAACAGAAAGGCATACACGAATAGCTGCACCATTTTTAAGTAAGATTAGAAAACAAGGTCATACATGGCTGGTCATGAATCTGATGGTGAATTTAACACCTGTATACCAAGATGTGTAAACATGGGGTGAGGCTACAAAGTGACGGGTGCTAGGCAGACTAATCATTACTCGTTTGTTATGATAGGTCGGCTCCATATAACTAGCCTACTCCTCGTTAGTGTTAGCATGGTTATTAAGGATTCAGAGCATACATAGGCCTGACAACGTCTTCTAGCATTAAAATCCACTGATCAATAGGGCACATAATCAATTATACAGCAATGCTTGGCGATGAGAGCTGTGTAAACTCATATGAACAGAAAGAGACTAACTTAAGTTTTAGAGTATTACATAAAATGATATAAGGCAAAACAATACGAGGGCCCAGCCTGGTCTTCCAATAAGAGCCCCATAGTGTGGCACAGCATTAGCGTGCAGACAAGCAGCCTAGCATAGCGGGTGTGCTTTAAGCATATTCCCTGGTTTGGGAGACATTGGGCCGTCCCGGGGTAGCCTCTGGAGCAGGCAGTGCCAAAGGAGTGAGTTGAGCCATCTCTCCAGCTTCAGTTTTGATCAGAGGGCCGCGTCTTTGATCCACGGACTCGGGTACATGCAGTGTCCAAGTCCAGTTTGCAGAAGACCCTTTTGGTTTGTTGTCGCTTGTGTTGATCAGTCCTCCGCCTATGTGGACGATGCAGTGGGGTGAATCCCTGGTGGCCTTCAGCCTAGATGGGCATTTGTTGGGTAGTTTAGGCACTTGTGTAGGTGCTTTGCCCGAGGGTACAAGATACTTTTTTTAAGCAGCAGAAGAGTACAATACTAATCTGAATATTCGCCTCAAAGAGTATGGTGTTAAAGATAAATAGACTTATTATTTCTAAATATTCTACATTTGTATCAAATACATTTTTAATTAGCATTAACAATAAAAAAAAAAGATTAAATGATAGTGAGAGTTAGGATAGTATGCCATTGGAGAGGTGGAAATGTGATCTTTGTTACCAAGAATCATGCTTGTAATCAAGAGTTAAAGAACGTTCACACATTCTAAGATCATGGTGATTTCATACCTTCATGTTGTGCATGGTCTTAGCAGATACATGGCATTTCTTACCAAAGTGGACTCCAGTTGTCCTCCTCCGTACAGCAAGGGTAAGCCAGGAGATGTCCTGAGGAAAATTCTTATCTTACATATATTCATTGTCAATACATAAAACTTCCCCCATAACTTGTTAAGCCACTGGGTGTACATGTTACTATTGCCAATTTCAGTGCTATTCATTTTATTGAGAAACTGAAAGATTTTAGGCTGTGTTGACATGTTAGGGGTAAAAGGAATTGGTGAAAAGACACACAGGTTGATGAGGGGGTGCTTAAAAGTGTCAAAAGTGGGGCAGGAGTGCAAGTCGGTGTGGAATAAATTAAATGAGGTGAAACATACAGAATTGAGGAAGTCGCAATGCCAGAGTTAAAATTTGGAGCTTTAGATATGCCTAGAGCAGGGCTGTTGGAAAGAGGTGATTTGCAATTTACTTTAGGATGAAGACCAAGGGGTTTCTCAAAACCTTGATGGGAATACAAGACAATGAGAACTATGCACCATGGTGACTGCATTATTATCACGATTATTTGCATTTATATAGCATCAACATATTATACCAACATATTGGAACTATGTAAGTTGAAATTATTATTATTTATTTTTTGTTAATCTGTTCTCACTACACTCTAATAGACCTACTCTTTTGATAACAGCATCAAGACTGTGTCCTTGAAGCATTAACATGACTTTTAATACCACGCCTGTACGGTTATAATTATTTCATGTATGTATGAAATTTCGTACGCAGGTTTTACAGAACCAGGCATTGATAGCATCTCATATTTCCCCTTTAATCTGATGCATTGTCCTTGTATATATGTGGGGGTTGTTCCTACAAGCTGAGAGCTCTGGCTGTGAGATTGATTTATATTGAGGTCTTCTGCAGGGAGCTACGAAGGTGTTACCTATAATATATCTCATATTAGCTGTATCGGTAACAAAATTACAATCATACTAGCCTGAAGGCAGTTAAAAGGTACAAGTGGACATGAATCTCACTTCCAAAAAAATATTTAGTATTTATCATTCATACCTGGGCTATTTAGAAGAATGCAAACAATATATATCTATATTATTATTTTTTTCATCCACATGTTTAACAAATACATAGATAGTGACTTGGCACAACATTTGCAGATGAAAATACTTGCTTCAGTGAATAGTAGGTTGGGCACAATATATGGATAAAGAGTTTTTATATTTATAAAGTAAGTGACAACTATCTGCTTGACCTAGGAAATCAGGCAAAGCACCCTATGAAAAATATACATATATCAAGCTGTTACTAAGAATAGAGCACGTAAGGTCTGTCTAGCTTTGTGAAGACCTCTGTTAGGTGTGATTTCATAACTGGCAGCCATTTTATAATTAGCAGCCATTTAAGTCAACCGCCATTTCATAAGCATTAGCCATTTTAAATATGTCCAGCAAGATACTTTGAGGAAGTAACAGAAATCTATATTCTGCAATCTAATCAAATTTTATGTTATGAAACAATGTCTACAAATAAATGAAAGATGCACAATTATATATTGAGAAAGTAGTTATCTGCCAAATTATCAAGTTATGTCTACCTTTGGCCATGACCTGTCTACCTTGTGAACATGAATTATTTTTTCTGTCAATGCTGCAAAACATTTGTGATATATATCTACATTTGTGTAATATGACGTAGTGCTAAGTAATCATCTTCTGTTTTTTTTTAAATATAAACAGTGATTGAAGCCAATACATTTTGAGATATGATTTGAGACCATGTGTCGTGTATCAGTAATTTTTCCCAAGCTGCTAGTAGTTGTGTTTGTGCTGGTTGGAGGTCCAACCTTGGAGGTGCAGCTGAGAAAAATTCCCAGGGAAGAGTTTCTGCCCTAACAACCTCTTATTAACTACATGAGGAGTGGGTAGGGAGGTAGTTATGTGAGTTAAAAGTGCCTTACTGAGGGGCGGGGCCAGGCCGCCGAGCTGAACAGTCGCACAAGAGAGCGGCTCCTGCACTCTTTCCACGATTAAAGCACAAAACTCGGAATTTCGCAAAAACCTGACGACTGACAGATTCAGCACATTGCAGGGAGGCACACCCGAACTGAGGCGAGGCTTGCAGAGACTGTTTTAGTCCCTCGGGAGGTGATCCTTGCCGCCCACGATGGGGCCTACTCTGGCGGTGAGCGGGGTGGACGGCCGCCGCCCTGCTATCCTGCCTACTGGGGCCACGCTAGAAATATGAAGCTGGGTGGACATGGCCCCGTTTCCCCCCCCTCTGGGCCGGTGGGGGTGATCCCGGTCCACACTCCATAGCCCCACATAAAGCCAGGATGAAACAACACCCGAGGGCCGCAACTAAAATGGCGGAGACCACGTGGCTAGGTGGAAGACCGGCACTCTCTCCTCACCCAACTCACCACAAGCAGTTGACGGGTAGGAGCTGGCTCGACACCGGGGGTAAGCGCCTCAATCCCCAGACCAGCAACTTCAAACCCCAGACCGGCACCTACCGCACACAGGCTCTGAATGAGCGGAGGAGACGGAGACGC
The DNA here is from genome assembly GCF_036172605.1 of Pelobates fuscus. Classification (NCBI taxonomy): domain Eukaryota; kingdom Metazoa; phylum Chordata; class Amphibia; order Anura; family Pelobatidae; genus Pelobates; species Pelobates fuscus. The sequence goes on along the minus strand of NC_086317.1, from coordinate 68,913,084 downwards.
AGGCTCACACAAGCGTCCTTGCAGAAAGAGTCCCCTCAGCAAAAGCCGTTGTCCCTGCGCTGAAGCCCTGCAAGTAGATCCCCTCAGAGCACCGACCAGGCACCGATCACCACGGACGACTGATTGCCCGCACAGGCGAGGTCCAGTTCGGCAACCAGCATAGCTACAGGGACATGGCGCCCACCAGTGACAAACACGGGACTAAACCGCAGGTACACTACATGGAGTCTATCACCCTGTCATGCGCCTGGACTGAGTCTAACATGGCAGTACCATAGTTCTCGTCCCTGCTACCATTCTCTAACGGCAGGTCCCATGGCACTAAACCTTGGACTGTCACCTGGCTATCGAGGGGTTCACCTGGGGTGGAATAATCTACACTTATAAGAAGCTTTCATGTATCACTGCTCCCGGCATGTCAGTTAATTGTACCGACACAGTCTTTAATTTGACATTCTTGCTATAGCTCTTTCAGTGTGCTTAATGTAACCATTCATGCATCATTTTATTAACTAGTCCTATTTAATAGGACATCTTAAAATATGTAACACTAGATAAGTTTAAACATCAGCGCAACTAGCTTTGTGATATGCAGATTTAACCTGACATGCTAACATATCAAACATAAATGTCTAAATGCCTGCTTTCCTCATGTTAAAAAATATAAAAATGTGCTGTCTAGACGGCCACGCTATTGAAATGTTATGAAAAATGTCCGCGGATGCTGTTGTGGCTCTGCAAATCTGATGTCCATCTTTGCACAAGAAAAATAAAGAATTAAAAAAAAAAAAAGTGCCTTACTTGTAACATAAGTATGTATATACAGGCATGTAAAAAGGCTCAACAGTGGTAAGGCATTAAATAATAACTTGCAATTTCACAACCATTTAACATACAAAGCTATGCAACAACAGTTCACAGAGCTGGGGTAGATCCATACATAAGTACAGATCTATGACTTGCAAGGCAACCGAGCCTTAGCGTAGTTTAGGCATGGGTGAGATAGCCACAGGAACAAACATCTAGGACATTCCACTTGTGACGGACATCAGTCGGCAGGGAGTCCACTGGTAGGTCCAGGGACTTCCAAAATGTGTGCGCTGATGCAAGGTGAGTTAGAGTATGGGATTTCCCGTTGGTGCATGCTTGGATGCGACAAGGTCCCCATTTGTAATGAAGATTATTGTCTCACAATGGTAAATGGCCTTAAAGTCTCTACTGCATTATTTGCCTTGAGAAATCGAGGACGAAGGATAGCTGGACATCCTCAAAGATGTAAGTTGGGGAGCTCCCATAAGAGCTGCCTTGTCAGATACCTGCTGGAACCGCACCAGTATATCGCAGACAGCCTCTGGTGCCTGAGTACATATGGTGCCCATCCATAGCTAGTTGTTTTACCAGTTTGGGTGATAAAACTGGAGTAAAAAGTCTCCTCAAGTAATGCAGGAGTTCTTACCCTGTGACCCCCTCAGGCACCCTGAAGATTCACACATTGCACTCCTAGGCTTGGTCCTCCAAGATCACCGCTCACGTGTTTAATTCCGTCTGACGTTATTGCAGTTTTTTTTCTTTGCATTATTACATACATGCAGGGTTAAGTAGAATTGGCAAAGCTATTACAAATTTTAGGATAAAAACAGGTGAATTGTAAAAATTCTGCAGCTTGGCTATTTTTGACTAATTTTGTAAGTTGTCAGTTCACCACAATTTACAGTTTAGTGAATAAACCAGCATAGACTCTTATTGACTTCATATAAACACATCACACATTATGCAGTAACAACGTTTGTATTTGTCCTTGCCTAAAACCCTGTAAGATGCCATGCCAAAGTCTTTTGAAAATCTGCCTGAAGAGACCTTAATGTATAATTTTCTACGGGTAGCCGTGGGCAGCCTGTACATAATTTTTTCCTGTTTCATATTATAAAAGTATTTCGCTCTTTCATCTCAACTACAAAAGAGAAATAGCATTTGAATATTTCCTTTTAACCTGTCAAAGATTTTAGGTCCTTTTTATACCGAACAGCATAAAACAGGTACGCTGAAAGGACTATTCTGTGTAGGAAGAACTTAGCATTCTTTTATAAAAGTAAAGCAGGCCGCTTGTAAATGTATTTAAAAAGGAATTGCCATTAAAATCTAATTCCGCTTAAAGAAACAGGAAATCGTAGATTAAGTTTAGTTTATATTAAAAAAATTTGAGAAATTATATCTTGAAATATGCTATTTTTATTGTCCAAAAAAAAAAAAACACTTTACAGGGGACTGAGCTGTTTTTATTTATCCCTATGTGGTCACTGACCATGAATAGAACTCCCTATGTATTCTATCTGCCTATCAAACAACCAATCAAAATAGAAGTATTATATTAAAGTGCCTAATATTGTTATTATTGTTATTGCAAGTTCTTTTTAGTGCCCACGCAAACCTTTGTTCCACGTGCTATAATATTTCACAAAAGGCAAAACCTGTATTTTCCACAAAAAAAAAACTTTTTGGCTTCAGTTTTTAGTTTGATGTAGTGTCATCAATTAATACATTTTATCAACAGATTGAATAAATCGATAATATACTCCAGTCTTGCCTTATACCTTTTTAACCCCTTAAGGACACATGACATGTGTGACATGTCATGATTCCCTTTTATTCCAGAAGTTTGGTCCTTAAGGGGTTAAACACGTATATGGCCTTCAGGGGACTCATATATTATTATAATTTTTTGGGGGGGGGGGGGGGGGGGGGTATGTGTGTGTTTTTGCTTGTCTCGCCATTCCATTTTCAAAGTAATTTTTTTTCATTTAATTTATTACTTTTTGGCAATTTTGTATTTTGAGAAACAATTATATGAGGGATTTGCTATCTCTGTGTAATAATCCATTTTAGATTTCCTATTTTACTAAATCGATATTTGAATTAGATTGCAAGTCCTGCAAAGATTACATTTATGCATTTTATGAGCATTGTTTTCTTTGTATTTTTTTTTTTTTTTTTTTACTTGTAACTTTAATCATGTTCACATAGTAATTATTCGTTTCAAACCTTTTCATGTTTCCAGATTAAAATAATAATTTACCGTATTTATCGGCGTATAACACGCACTTTTTTCCCCTGAAAATAGGGGAAAAATTGTGGGTGCGTGTTATACGCCGATATCCCATAATTACTTACCTGTCCTGAAGCGTGGGCCGGCTTCACAGCGCGCACCGCGGTACAGGAACTTTAATTTAAGGTTCCGGTTTCCGGCGGGACTGAAAGGAAGTGCACACTTCCTTTCAGTCCCGCCGGAAACCGGAACCTTAAATTAAAGTTCCTGTACCGCGGTGCGCGCTGTGAAGCCGGCCCACGCTTCAGGGCAGGTAAGTAATTATGGGAGGGGAGGAAAGTACACTATGGGAGGGGAGGGGAGGGGAGGGGAGGGGAGGGGGAGGGGAGGGGAGGGGAGGGGAGGGGAGGGGAGGGGGAGGGGAGGGGAGGGGAGGGGGAGGGGAGGGGAGGGGAGGGGGAGGGGAGAGGAGGGGAGGGGAGGGGAGGGGAGGGGAGGGGGAGGGGAGGGGAGGGGGAGTAAAGTACACTATGGGAGGGGAGGGGGAGGAAAGTACACTATGGGAGGGTAATGGGGGAAGTACACTATGGGAGGGGAGGGGGAGGAAAGTACACTATGGGAGGGGAGGGGGAGGAAAGTACACTATGGGAGGGGAGGGGGAGGAAAGTACACTATGGGAGGGTAATGGGGGAAGTACACTATGGGAGGGGAGGGAGAGGAAAGTACACTATGGGAGGGGAGGGGGGGGAAAGTACACTATGGGAGGGGAGGGGGGGGAAGTACACTATGGGAGGGGAGGGGGGGGAAGTACACTATGGTTAGGGGAGGGGGGGGAAGTACACTATGGGAGGGGAGGGGGGGAAGTACACTATGGGAGGGGAGGGGGAGGAAAGTACACTATGGGAGGGGATGGAAGTACACTATGGGAGGGTAATGGGGGAAGTACACTATGGGAGGGGAGGGGGGGAAAGTACACTATGGGAGGGGAGGGGGGGGGAAGTACACTATGGGAGGGGAGGGGGGAAGTACACTATGGGAGGGGAGGGGGGGGGAATACTATGGGAGGGGAGGGGGGGAGAATACTATGGGAGGGGAGGGGGGGAGAATACTATGGGAGGGGAGTGGGGGAGAATACAATGGGAGGGGAGGGGGGAGAATACTATGGGAGGGGAGGGGGGGAGAATACTATGGGAGGGGGGGAGAATACTATGGGAGGGGGGGAGAATACTATGGGAGGGGGGAGAATACTATGGGAGGGGGGAGAATACTATGGGAGGAGGGGGGAGAATACTATGGGAGGAGGGGGGGAATACTATGGGAGGAGGGGGGGAATACTATGGGAGGAGGGGGGGAATACTATGGGAGGAGGGGGGAATACTATGGGAGGAGGGGGGAATACTATGGGAGGGGGGGGAGAATACTATGGAAAGGGGGGGGACACTATGGGATGAGGGGGGAATACTATGGCATGAGGGGGGAAATTTCCTGGAATTTCTTTCTAAAAATGAGGTGCGTGTTATACGCCTGGGCGTGTTATACGCCGATAAATACGGTATATGGAGGAAAATAGTCTGTTGCCTGGAAATATATTTGAACACGGTTGCTACCGTTTATTTCCATGAATAAATATAGACATAATGAGCTATCAATCTTCAGTCATCCGAATCACGGGGATACAGGTATTTGGTGACAATGTAAAACAGATGAAGCTACATATTCTAAAATATTTGTGAGCCTGTCTCCAAATCAGTGAGATTCAACAGAAAGCTAGTGGGAAGTTGACATTGCGTGGATTATTATTTGCGGCATTTTAATGAAATCTTTCTGGCAGGGATGTGATAAGGGAAAGACACTCATCCCTTGGGGCTGGGACTTGCTTTGCTCAACGCTAACTTTGATCGGGGCACCAGCTCCTACTGTGTTATCATGCTGTGTGTTGCATATTTACAGCAAGAGCATTGCAAAGTGCTTCGTATAAATAACAATATATTTCTGCACCGTAGGGAGTGTTACACGATGTGTATTGTAATTTATAATTTATTTTATCTCATCGGAATTCTAATGAATCATTTCTTTTATTGAGGGGAAGGGGCATTATTCGCAAGCTACAACATCCAAAAGGATGACAGAGAGGACCCGAAACTAATTCTGGCATAACTTTATGGCTGTAAAGACAGGGCAAACATTGATGGTGGAGATTACAGGATTGAGGCATAATGTGCTGGGACAAAAACTAGTTACCTTTAAATCAAAACAAATAGATCCAAAGATTCGTCCACCAGTACAGCCCACTGGATGATTTTTTTATTTATTTTTTACCTTTTATATATTTGATGCAACAAGTCATTTTCTATACCTTTTCTCTCCTTTTTTTTTTCTTACCTAACCACTTTCTCTATCTCCTGTCTTAAGGTATCTCCATTTTTCAAATGCTTAACCCCATCTTCTGAACAGGGGCGAGCTATGGCTAACTCGTAATTGTGAAAGGAACCTTTGGGTGCTGGATATGGAAAGGAATAGCTTGCCTGGGCTCTGATTTTGGCAGCCTTTAATTGTTAACCCTGAGTCCCCAGTAATATTGAGAGAGAACAAACAACCCCATTGCGTAATTTGTGACCGTGCGTCTTTATTGCAGCACATTTGGAGTTAATTATGAGGGTATTGCTTTGGATTAAAAGTTTTAATGCTGTGGGTGCTGATTTAATGCATTGTAAATTAGAAGTAAGGAGAGGAAAGTAGCCACATGGATTCAACATTAAACCCCTCGGATGGTTAACTGCAGAAATTGTTGTAAGAAGAAAATTCAATCTTTTTCTTATAACCTGTGTATGATAGCTGTAATTGCACGATTTGGGGCCAGTTTGTTTTTTTACACTTTTTTTTTTTTTTTTTTAACACCGAAGTTAGTTTAATTTAGACATTCTAAAATCTCAAGTCCGCTGCTATGTGCATCTTGATGTTGTGTTTTTGTTTCTCCTTTTTTTTCTCTTTCTGTTTTTACTTTCATCTGATACAAAATTGCAAACGAGTCAAACTCTTGATGATATAGAATGTTTTTGTTTTTTTATCATAAAAGCCCCTACAAAACACACCTGTAACCTTATTATAAAAAACTACATCATTTTTTTTTTTACAAATTAATTTAGACAAGGGTTGGAAAGCCATTCAAAAGCATTACCCTGACTTACACAGTACTTCTGACAACTCGTTAGGCAAATCCTATTATCTCATGACATGCACGGTCTCTTAATAATATTCATGCTTATTAACTCCGCTAATTCCTAATAAGAATTATTAAACGTCTCCTCCTATTGTTTTCCGATAAAGCAGTGTCCCTTCACGTCTTTGTGTGTCCGTGCAATGTGCGTGCGTTTCTGCTATTCGTTATTGGTATTTTGTACTGCGCTCAGAGAAGGTCACCCTAAGTATCACTGTTTTGCAGGACAGGGTGTGGCTGTAACATTGCTTCGCCTGCATATTTTTAACATACTGGCACACGGATCTCCCTCTTGGAAAGGGATCACAAGACTTGCTTGTTTAACCCCTTTGCTGCTGATAGCCTTCGTACACAGAGTGACGCACTAATATTTATTTATTTTTTTAACATTAAGAACATTATTTCACTTGTGGAAAACCTGTATGGTGATCTGCTTATTCCTCTGTTGACACTGATTATTACTTCACGGACTCCTATTTTTTTTTTTAATTTTCTACTTTTCCTCCAAAACTCTGCAGATCATTTCTGTATTACCCACTTGTGAGATCTTTGCTATGTATTGAGCATATTAACAGAAATATATCCCCTCACCCCTCCCTCCCCTAACCCCTTCCTGCTATTCTGTTTACCCACATATTGAAATAGAACATTGATCAGATATAATGGTTCCTCTTGGAATACTACCTGAAACATGTATGAGGTTTATTGGACCTTCCACTATAATTATAAAATAGATCCATACACTTCTCATGCCGTTTCCTCTCCTACACCAACAGTGCTGCAGTGTATCAGTCCCTTGCAAGAGGGCTCTGCAGATTATTACTTCATTACTACTTCATTGCCAGTTATTGTGCAATCATTTACAAATATTCCAGTCAGGAAGAGGTCATTGAAGGGCACCTGTTTGAGTTGGCATACAGGCAAGCGAGTGGGGGGAAGTGGTTATCTTTTTACTATCTTTACTTTTTAAGGTCACCAGGCACTGAATGGAACCATATAAGGCACGGCTTCATCGTGTTGGCTTTGGAGGTTCCTGGCAGAGCCGCCATGTTAGGGCACTGCGCCCGCAGCTGGGCAAGTCAAGTATTAGTCTTACAAACCAGGCACAGGGCTGAGAATCCGTTTGAAAACAATACCAAGAAGCATACGCACAGTCGTAAATTTTACATTAGCAAGGTCGAGCCAGTCACGACAATTTCCTGTGACAATAATACGTATGATTGTCATATATCCACTAATTGGGAAAAAGGTGATGCATGTTTGAGGTTTTAACTATGTATTTAATAAATGTGTAGCACTCTGGTGGTGGGAAATATATGAAATAATATTATTTTAGCACAACTACGTATTATGCTCTGCAGTACAATGTGTAAGCAAAACTTTTTTTAGCAAAATGTGTGGGAACTACTATATAAACACATATAAACATATATGTATGTAATATAAATTAATGTAAACATATTGAACAAAGATTAGCTTTAATGACTTTAGGAACCCCACATTAAACCACAAGTTTAAGGATTGAGTTAGACAGAAAGAACCAAGCGGTTTGACAGCTAAAACCAAGCAGAGACCTCACTGTTAACACCAACCAAAAATGGTCATCTCCACATTACCCTGAGTGGTTTATCACTGAAATCAATGCAGGCTCAACTTACTTGGTGGGCTTGGTATGGTTATTTTTGCACCCAAGTTGGTGAATAATTCTGAGTTCAGCTCAGACCCAAATAGTGAGTGATCTTGGGAATTTCCACTGGTGATTCTTCAAGTAAAAGATGTAAAAGGAGTTCTCAAGGTCACCATTATTACACCGCTACATAGCCTCCAATGTTTTTGTAATTGGACCTTCATCCCGCGCAAATTCTGTGGATAGACAACATAGAGGAGATTTATCAACGTGTTCTGAAAAGTGTCCTTTATGTTTGTACATATTAAATTGGTCTAAAGGTCAAGAGGTTTAATAAATTAAGCTGAAAAAAAAATCCAAACAAGGCACAGAGTTATAGAATTTAATTCCTGCAATGGCAGCAGAATGTCTGAGTATGATGGGATTTATTTGAAGTAAATGGATTGCCGAAAGATTATCCACTCTGTGTAGAGGTTCTTATCGGGGCAGAATAACATTCATCGCATCATCAATAAAATCTATAATTTGTCAAGAAACTATCATTATTATTATAACTGTATATATAGCGGAAACATATTCCACAGCAATGTACAATGGGTAAATGATAGGCAGTAACTGTAAAAAGGATAATTGCCCTTCTGAAATGATCTTATAGTATAAAGAAGGGCTTTTAGGCAATTAACCGTAAACCTGTTTGCCTTACATCTATATATTGCATCATGTATTGTGCAATTGGTTAACGTGTTAAGGGTCAATGACCATATCTGTTATATTTAATAATCAAAGATCCTAAGTGAAAACGGAATGCTTTGTCTTACAGATTCAGTGATAGCAAGGCCGCATAGCAGGACATTTTGTGCCGTCACGGTTTATTTAGAGAACTGTATGATGACAGCAATAAATTACATCGGTCAGTTTAAAGCGTTAATCTGCTCCTATGTAGTTATTCACTCTACAAAACTCACACATCCTAATTCCGAGTAAAACAGCCAAATTTGAAGGCACAGGGAAGATAATTGGCTCAGACTGTTGCTATGGATGCACAGATTTTATCAAAGTAAGATGGAAATATTTCATTCAGCATCAATTCATAGTAAATTATTTTTAATTTAAACTTTTCTCAGAAATTGCTTAGGATCTTATGTTGTTCCGGACAAATTCTCAAAGCCTATGATAATTCTTTTGTTTTTTTCCCCCCATGTGTAGCCTGTGTAGTACCTATTTGAAGTACCTATTCAAATCTCAGTGTCACAAGTTCGATTCCTTTCTAGATCATTTACGCCTTTCACGTCTTCACCAGGATTCCAACATTTTTATCTTCTATTATTTCGCTTTTTTTTTTTTTGTTAGAACACTATCATCAAAATGTTTTAACATCTTAATACAAGATTTGTTACAATATAACCGTTATTTTTTATTTCAGGTGTGCTGAAAATGTTGAAGAAATTTTTTAGTATACAAGAATTTTTTTAAAAAAGGAGATGGCATATTATAACACAAATTCTATGTTAACGGGGGTGGGGCCTGACTGTGTCCTGCATGAGCTCCAGGCAATTTCTCACAAACCGACAGTTTTTGGGTCAATTTTCAGATCCATTAGCATCCTACATCGACTCTTAAGCTACTTTAACCTGGGTCAAGCGAAAACTAGCTCTCTTGAGTGGACACAGCTTGGGCAAAGGCTCTAAATACTCTGCGACCTGGTGCGCCCTGGGGCACGGAGAGGCGGACGATCTCTTGCCCCGAAGTGACCAGAGCTGATCTAAGCACAGGTTAGTGCCCTGTTCCCCCTTTGTACCAGTGGGGGTGATCCCGATCTACACCCCAGAGGCCACTCCGTTTTAAAGCCCCAGAAATGCTGATAGCGAGCGGCACACAAAATGGCGGTTGCTGCGTGCTACTCTGTGTAGAGATGAATGTGCTGGACAGGCTGAATAAGATCGTTGAACTGTTCTGGGAGAAACTAGCCGCCTGAACGCTCATTAAGTCTGTTACCGTTGTTACCCAGCCATTCCGGGACCCAGCGCCTGGAAAGAAGCAGAAGGTCTTGACAGCACCCTGGTGCGTAATTCGGCGGCAGAGGGCACACCTAGCCAGAAGGGAGAGAGTCAGGTGCAACTTACCCTCAAGTTTGCAAATGCGGAGAGCCTGCCTCCCCTTACAGCGTGGATGGCTGCAGCAGTGGTATTGTAAAACTGAATTATTCCGGACGCCGACTGAGCTGGCATGCTTGGAGACGCACTCACCGACACCGGCCTCTAAACTCCCCCAAAGGGGTATAGGATGAGCCTGGAACTATAACTCTTGCTGGCATTCTCACCTGGATATGCCTACACAGCACACTTTCCTGCTACCATGCCTGTATATATGCCTTAATGTTATATACATATATTGAGTATAGCTAATTATTTAAGGCCACACTGTGCTTCTTACTGATGGGGACCTTTGGGGTGTAACACTACAGTTTCAATGCTTGTATATACAAAAGAACTCTATGTCTAGCTGGGCAACTACTCTGTAGAATTACATTAGTTTCTTATGCTTGGATTGGAATACTAGCAAAACTAAGATCAGCCTTCATCATGCTCCCAACTAGACATAACTGACCTGGCCTGGTTTATTTTGATGTATCTGCTTAAACATTTGCTATTTTCTCACATGCCACACACTGTTATGCAAAGCTTTCTACTACACTTGCTGCTGCTGTTGGGCATTGCAAGTCTGTTTGTTTTGTCTATACATGCACAGAAAAATAAAGATTGACAAAAAAAATTCTATGTTAACGTGTTCTTTTAATATGTGTATGACAGTTTCAATTACCAAACAAAGGAAGGCAGCCTCTATCACAGAGCCTGGCATAAGGAGAGGGCATCCATATCGGAGACCTTTTCTGTCTTTATGCCTGGGTTCTTATACCAATTGCACATTATTTTGACTTTTTTTATGTCTGGCATTCTCTAGGCTAGAGCCATGTCAAAATATCCTGAAATAATATACAGTAAGTATCACTCTATTCATAGCACAGATCTTTTCAAAGCGTGTATTACGTACTTTATGTCGGCACTCCGATGTACTGTAAGTGCCTTTCTATCACAATTGTTGTTACTTTCGCCTTGGGAGTATTGACTTTGCTATGCCTACTTCACACATCCCAGTGACATCTTACACTTTACCCATAATTGGTAACAACTTCTGTACAATTCAGGGTCAGCATTCCAAAAACCCAAGGTCATACAAAGCACAAGTGCTATTCCAAGTGCAATTAGAAAAGTGCCATTACTTTCTCTCTAGTAACATCGTATGCCTGTGTGTGTATTTCAAAATATTATGCATTAAGCCACTACCTAGGCCTAAAATGTACTCCCCACGGCAAAAAATGTCAAGAGTGCTTTGTTTTTGATTTATGGTGTTTCCGTGTACCGGTTGTATGTGTTCTTGTAGGGATGTGTATGTGTTGTGGACCAGTGAGCATGTGACGTAGTGATATATGTATGCGTGGTGTTAGTCTGTGTGTGACTGCAGAGAGATTTTCTTTCCGGCAGAGCCAATGTTTGTGAATGATATGTTGTTTTTCCAAAACCATTTTCACACCGCTAGCTCATGCTGTCAAACTAAACCCATGGTGAGTGTATGAGAGTACTTCAACATCTCTCTGTGCATGGACTTCCCTGTGTGAGGTTAAACCATATACATGCCAGTCAGTTTCGAATGTGTGCATCCATATTGAAGGACTTGACCTTTTTTTTGGAAGGGATCCTACTGCATCACCACTGACACGTCCACTACTTCTTTTCCCCATCACCATTCGTGTAGTCCTAGCTCGTATTGTTGGGAGGTATACAACACCTTTCTCGCCGATGTCTCTTATATTCCTCTGCCCTATCAAATTCAAGAACTATTTCCAAATTCCAAACTATTTCCACTAGAAATTGTTAAGTGAAAATTTAGCCCTAGCGAGTAGAAATTCTATCCTAATGACAGTGCCGGATTAGCAAAAGGACTAATGGAGCTGTAGCTCCAGGCCCATGCTCATGCAATAGGCATACTGATCCTAAAAATAAATAAATTAAAATCATGTATTTAACTACTCCTCACTTCCTCTATGATGTTGTACAGAGGGAACGGAGTATGGCAAATTAGGAGGGATGCAGGAGAAATAAACTTGTTTGGTCTAGCTGGCTATAATATAGGAAGGAGAGGAGTGGACAAGTGAGACCTGCGGAGATAAGACTCAGAATTTGTGGTTAGTGAGCGAGAGGAGTTGAGAGATAAAAAAACATGTACGTTTTTTTTTATCTATGAATTTCTGTAATTGGGTCCAACATAATCCGTCATCTCCAGGAGCAATTGGATCTTAATCCAGCAATGCCTGGTGATATGTCATGGACTCTCCAGTCTTGCAGTGTCAAATTTTACGTTTTAAGGCTTGGTTAGCAGTGTAGGTGTTTGCATTTTCAGCCCTACTCTTAATAGTCCTGGATTCTATGTGACTGTCTTACATTATTCTCCAGTTACGTATCTAGGGTTTGTTTCTTAAAGTCCCACTTCTCGGGTCACAGGGGTAAATGTCCTCCGAAAGTGTACTGTAAATGCATCATAAGACACACCGACACTGCACAAATTTATCTCTGGACATTCGGTCCACACGTAGAGAGCTTCAGAAGCTGGGCTGGTCAAAGAAATCTCCCCTTCTGATGTATGTTGGGAGATATGCTAATACTCTACCTGAGTGGCTTGCCATGGTGGAATATGACATTACACCTATTTAAAAGGAATTCACTTTTAGCTGTACAATTGGAAATCACTTCAAATTGTGTTTTTCACCTTCTTTTGGATCATCAGCAGAAACAAATGTGTGAAAAGTGGAAACTAAGAACTTCCAATCCAAGCATGTGCTTTACACTCTGCATTAGCATTAAAGCTTCATGGTATTCCTTCCCTCCTCAGCGGCTGACATCACCTGTACAGTTTTATTTGAGGAGACCGGCAACATCAGGGGAGATTCTGTGTGTTTCTTCTGATAAGTCACTGTGATTCGGTGAGCTCAATGCTGTGTAGCAATAAATCTACTCAGTCAATGTCATTGTGCTTACAAAATGGGCATGTGGCAGACTCATTGGCCCACTAGACATATCCCAACTCTTCTGATGTCAGTACCTGCTCCCATTAACCTCCGGCATGCTCTGGTACTGCGCTCAGATTTAAGCCCTTCTATACACAGTGAACATCACATACTAAAATGAGCATGTAACATATCATTTTATATATGTCTAGCTGGGGTGAATTTACTGGAATAAGAAATTTTAAATGGTTTACGTTAAACTACAGTTATTTTTTTTTATATAGGCAAGGTTAGATCTATTCCCTTGGTGTTTGTTAACACAAAGCATGGATTGTGTCTGTGCATCCGTGGAACTTATAAAATGTAGACAATGGCTTTTGTGTAAAGATAACTTTAATAGACAGGAACACAACATGGCAGGAACCAAACAACAGTGTCAACAATGACAAACATGTCAACGGACTCGTGCCAAAACAAATAAATTAAATTCTGAAGTCTTAGTAACAATAACAAATTGGATAAAGCAGAGGAAGACGATTGCGGGAGTAAAAGAGTTAACACGGAGCCAGCTGGTAAATGCATTCAATGGAAAGTCTGTGGAAAGGTGGGATTATAAAATGTCACTTTGTAAATTTACAATTCAAACCCAACAAGGAATAATTTGGACCTAAACAACAATCGTTTCAAAACGTAGGCGTATGAATTAGGGAAAAGGGAAAGGGCGTTTCAGGCACCCACTTGTGCAATTTATAGATTTGTTTACAGTTATGCTGTTTCGATTTTTTAAAATTAATCTTCTTCAGTTTTACTTGTTTGTGTTTTCTAAAAAGAATAAATAATTTTACTCTTTAAGCCCAAGATTCTTCCCCTACCTTCCAACCTGCAGTGTTTTCATTTGTGCTGCAAAAATACAGCTGTAAATTGTGTCATGGCTTAGATTCAGCTTTGAGCTTTTTGACCGCAAGAATCTGATAACTGACCTTCAACTCCAAAATCCTTGCTGTGTCAATGATGCGCTGCTGATAGGATAAAATCAGGAGTGCTTTACAAATTAAGAGAGGGCCATGATTGGTTGAATCATTTGAGAATGTAGTGAATGCTCGTCTTGGGAATATTCCGAAAATTCTAGATTGTCAATGTCTTTTTTTTATTTTTTATTTGTGACTATTGTTTTAGATATACGTGATACCTTTAAATGCTTTCAAACTATTGAGTTTACTTTAAGTTCAGTAATTTAGAATTCGGTCTGTTTACAATTTGAGGGTTACGGGTTATGTGGGAAAGTGCTACTTGATACAAAGGATAGTAGATACCTGACGTGGCATTCCAATAGAATGCCAACACAAATAAGAATGCTTGGGACGAGCATTGGATGCTGTACAATGCTTCCTCTGCATTCTTTTTGACTGATCACTGCATCAACAATAAAAGTACCTGAAATGAAATGTGCACTTTAAAGAGTTTTTCTATGTAATGTGTAAAGGATGGTGTTTCTATGCATTATATTCACTGGGTCTGATGTAGCAATATAACAATATTTAACTAAATTGTATTGAAAAGGCAGCTGCCTACAGTGCAATTAATAATTAAAAAAATATTCTTATTAATATTTAAAAAAGGGGGGGGGGAGCTAGCGGCGCAACGAAGAGGTCGCCATTTCGAGCAGCTCCGAGTTATCAGAGCTTTCCAGAGCGGCTCACACACAAACAGTAGCCCATCCGCCGATAAGACGGAACCGGCAGATGCCTTTCATGCAAAAATCGGGCACAAAACGCCGCGTCAAAGGACCTGGGGCCTACCGCACACGCGACCAGACCCTCACAAGGGAGCTAACGTCGTGGCTCGGGACGAACCCCTGCTACACAGAAGAAGACTTCTACACCCCAGAAGAAATGGGACGGAGATCCCTCAAAACAGCCTTGGGCACCTCCATACCGCATAAAGACATTGGCAGCATGCTACAGTCTCCTCCACCGCCGCGGACCCGAAACACAATGACAGCCTCACCCGAGCGGTCTGAAGATGGCGACTCCATGCATAACGTGGCCACAGCAGACACTGACAGCTCTCGCACACAGACTTCCGAGGACTCAAACCCGGCTTCCAAGAAGGACATCCAGTTAATGCTGATCGGCCTCCAAACAAACTTACAATCAATGTGGCAAGCGGATTTGAAAGGGCTAGCAGCGGAGGTACAAGCAGTATCAGCCCGAACACAGACGGCGGAACAAGAGGTGAGAGACCTGTGCCATGACCTCACCTCCCTAAAAGACACAGTCACCCAAATTCAAACCGCACAAGCTAACGTTAACCGACAAATTAATGTCCTAGATGACAGGGGCAGGAGAAAAAATATTAAAATACGAGGAGTGTCTGAAGCGGTGCCATTGGAGGAACTACCCCATTTTATAAGGCGTCTGATGGCTTCTCTTCTTCACACTAAGCAGGCAAAACAATTTACTTTCAACAGCGTATACCGCATCGCCAAACCACGACAAGCACCACAGACAGCCCCACGCGACACTATACTGCGATGTCAATCGCTAACAGACAAATTAGTCCTAATGGCAGCTATTAAGGGGAAACCATCACACGTCTTTGAAACACACCAAATCACCTTCTTCCAAGATCTGAGCAGGGACACCCTACTTTGGCGCAAGAGCATGCAATCAATCACGTCCGCACTGCAAACAGCAGGTCTTCCGTATAGATGGGCGACCCCCAGAGTGCTATGGGTGACTAAGGGCGAACACCACTTCAAGCTCACTAACCCGGGAGAAGGTCCTGCCCTGCTGACCACGCTGGGGCTGTCATCATCGTCCAAAGACCAACCTGGACCTATAACTTTAAATCTATAGTGACTATATGCTGTGAACCACGCTAACACCTAATTCCTATTATGTTTATTGTTATACTGTTTCACCAAGTTACCCTTAAAACTCCCGACTCACACCCAACCCTATAGCCTAGACGCGGCCAGAAGGCCCCATAGAGAAACGTTGGAGATAAGAAGGAGGCCCCGCACCCGGAAAGCGGACACCCTCCCCCAGGCCCGTCGCTACCCGACAGGCAAAACAAGCAACTGCTTGGGGCCCCGAGCTGGCCCGGGGCCCCAAGCAGAGCCGACAGGGCATGCGGTCCTGGGGGGCCCGGACTGCTCAGGTCGTCCGGGCCCCACATTCAGTGGGAACATACCGGGTCGCAGGGGGCCCTGCGACCCCGGTATGTTCCCACTGGGCCAGCCTCTTCTCCTGGGGGGCCCAGCAGCCGGTCACCTCAGGGCCCCCCAGAGGCTGGCCCTGCTGACACCCGGCGGGCGCGCGAGGGAGCACTCTCCTCTGAGT
Source organism: Pelobates fuscus (assembly GCF_036172605.1). Taxonomy (NCBI): domain Eukaryota; kingdom Metazoa; phylum Chordata; class Amphibia; order Anura; family Pelobatidae; genus Pelobates; species Pelobates fuscus. The sequence goes on along the minus strand of NC_086317.1, from coordinate 68,896,791 downwards.
GCTTCCTCTTCAGTATACTGATGCCGGAGCCGGAAGATGACGTCATCTTCCGGCTCCGGCATCAGTATTCGGCGCGCGAGGGAGCTGAAGAGGAAGCACTCAGCCAGGGAGAGTGCTCCCTCGCGCGCCCGCCGGGTGTCAGGGGCAGCCAGTTGGGGGAGGACATTTCAGTGAGTGGGGGAGAGGGAGGGAGGAAATGGGAGGGGGGAGGGGGAGGAAATGGGAGGGGGGAGGGGGAGGAAATGGGAGGGGGGAGGGGGAGGAAATGTGAGGGGGGAGGGGGAGGAAATGGGAGGGGGAGGGGGAGAAAATTTGAGTGGGGGGAGGGAGGGAGAAAATTTGGGTAGGTGGGGGGGGAGGGAGAAAATTTGAGTGGGTGGAGGGGGAGGGAGAAAATGTGGGTGGGGAGGGGGGAGGGAGAAAATTTGAGTGGGTGGGGGGAGGGAGAAAATTTGAGTGGGTGGGGGAGGGAGAAAATTTGAGTGGGCGGGGGGGCGAGGGAGAAAATTTGAGTGGGTGGGGGGGAGAGGGAGGAAATTTGAGTGGGTGGGGGGGAGAGGGAGGAAATTTGAGTGGGGCGGGCGAAGGGAGGACATTTGAGTGGGTGGGGGGGCGAGGGAGGACATTTGAGTGGGTGGGGGGCGAGGGAGGACATTTGAGTGGGTGGGGAGGGAGGAAATTTGAGTGGGTGGAGGGGGAGAGGGAGGGAGGAAATTTGAGGGAGTGGGGGGGAGAGGGAGGGAGGAAATTTGAGGGAGTGGGGGGGAGAGGGAGGGAGGAAATTTGAGGGAGTGGGGGGGAGAGGGAGGGAGGAAATTTGAGGGAGTGGGGGGGAGAGGGAGGGAGGGAGGAAATTTGAGGGAGTGGGGGGGAGAGGGAGGGAGGAAATTTGAGGGAGTGGGGGGGAGAGGGACGGAGGAAATTTGAGGGAGTGGGGGGAGAGGGAGGGAGGACATTTGAGGGAGTGGGGGGGATAGGGAGGGAGGAAATTTGAGGGAGTGGGGGGGAGAGGGAGGGAGGAAATTTGAGGGAGTGGGGGGGGAGAGGGAGGGAGGAAATTTTTTGGGGGAGAGGAAGGGAGGAAATTTTGGGGGGGAGAGGAAGGGAGGAAATTCGAAGGGGGGAGAGGAAGGAAATTTGAGGGAGGGGAGGGAGAGGTAGGAATTTGAGGGGGGAGAGGAAGGGAGGACATTTGAGGGAGGGGGGAGAGGAAGGGAGGACATTTGAGGGAGAGGAAGGAAATTTGAGGGAGGGGGAGAGGAAGGAAATTTGAGGGGGGAGGGAGGAAGGAAACTTGAGGGGGGGAGGGAGGAAGGAAATTGGAGGGGGGAGAGGAAGGAAATTGGAGGGGGAGGAAGGAAATTGGAGGGGGGGAGAAGGAAGGAAATTGGAGGGGGGAGAAGAAAGGAAATGAGGGGGGGGGAAGGAAGGAAATGAGAGGGAGGGGGAGAAGAAGGAAATTGGAGGGGGGAGAAGGCAATGAGAGGGAGGGGGAGAAGAAGGAAATTGGAGGGGGGGAGAAGGCAATGAGAGGGAGGGGGAGAAGAAGGAAATTGGAGAGGGGGGGAGAATAAGGAAATTGACGGGGGTAGGGGGAGAGATTGATATCCATCACACATACACACAATGCACCCCTTGCACACAGAAAAACACACAATGCATTACACACAGACACACATACACAAGCAATGCATCCCTTACACACAGCAACACACAATGCACCCCTTCCACACACTCAGTGCATCCCTTACAGCAGTGTTTCCCAACCCAGTCCTCAAGGCACACCTACCAGTCCAGGATTTAGGGGTGACCCAGTTGTGTCTAAGGTGTTTTTTCTTTTTTTTCTAAAAACCCCTTAGACAAAACTGGGTAATCCTTAAATCCTGGACATCAGGACATCCCCCCCCCCCCCCCACACACACACACCCCTGTGAACAAACTCATTGGTGGAACATGAAGGTGGACCCTGGGACCCAGACCTTGAGCTGTGTAAATGGTCCTCAAAAAATGGAGCTGCTTCCCGTTCTCCCAGAACATTGATTTTTGTGACCACAGTTACAAACCGCCTCCAGAGAGCCTGTTCTACACCAGACCAGCTGAAGCCCATCATCATCCTCATCTGGTTGTAAGTAGGCAATCTAGTATATTATTCGTGGCACTAATCTCTAATTTACCTCACATTAAAGGGACACTATAGTCCCCAAAACCACTGCAGCTTAATGTAGTGGTTCTGGTGTCTATAGCCTGTCCCTGCAGGCCTTTTGTTGTAAACACGGCGGCACTGCAGCACTGTGTTAGTTAACATGGCAGATCATATGGGTGGGGCACTGTGATGTCACATGGGGGGTGGCAAACTTTACTTTTGCCTAGGGCGGCAAAAATCCTTGCACCGGCCCTGCAGACACTGCATCCCTGTGGGCGGACTCGGGGGGGGGGAAGGGGGGGAGAGGACCCGGGTGCAGGAGCCGGGGGGCCCAGACCTTGAGCGTGCATGTGGGGGCCTCCATGTCCGTTTTGCTTGGGGCCCCCAAATTCCTTCAAACGGCCCTGCCCTCCCCCCCCCCTCAATGCCCTGGGGTTAGAGGGCATAACACAAACACGGAGCACCCACTCAAGCCAATAAATCAGCCAAGGGGCACTGTACAGCCCACGTATGCAACTAAACCAGGCTCAGATAGCCGGGCTCCGTACCAGATAGACCACTTAAAAGAACCCAATATCCACACTATCACCGCACCTAACTTAATTCATACCACTCAAAGGGATGGGGATATAGCAAGCCAAAACTCTATGCCTATGCCGATTTAACGCCCAAGCACCCCACGGGGCAGCAAGAATCTATAAACTACCCTCACCATAGACATGGAAAACACTACCCATGTGACCACTAACCCTCTATAACAAAATGTGCAAACTATGCTTTAGCCTAACTTCAAAGAAATTGCAATGTTCTAGTGATTATCGTTCATGCTGTTGTGGCATTTATATGACTGCTTGTATCTCTTTCAATGCACCAAAAATAAAAAAATAAAAATAAGGTTTAAATCTTGGGGTTGATGACTCTTATGTGATTTCTCTTAATATGAACTCATTTATCTAAAAAAAATGCTCCTATGATTGTAGAAAATTCACCTAATAATCTAATTCTATCAGCAATTAATTATATTTACTATTACTCCACTACCTTGAAACCTCTCGTAGATCATAATATTCTAATTTAACTCTGTATAATTTTACTTTTAGAATCTTTCAAACTTTTAAACATTGCACCTTCTAGATCGGAGCCAAAATACCTTTGTTAGCCCCATTAATTTAGTAGAGACTATTATGAAATATTTAATAGCAATACATAAACTGCATTAAAAAGTACAGATTTAAAAGAAAACTATATAAAAAAAATATTCCTTTTTAAATTGTAATCTCAGTACATCACGTGTACTTCTACATATAGAGTTCTAGGTGTCTAAGGTTTAAAAACCCACGTTCCATACTTTAAACCACGCCATTTGACATGTGCACCTTTATTTGTGTTTGTAGCTTTTTCTATGTGACCTATGTAAAACTGCTTCATTTAGTTATCATCCCAGCTTATTATTGTAAGATAGATGAGGTGTATATATATTTTATTCTTAAGGGAGTACTATATAGCGCAAATCAAAGTACAGATTACAGACATTCCAGTAGAGGTGAAACTTTCCTCATAGAGATGCATCCATTCAAAGGAGCTCTATGAGGAGATGCTGATTGGCCAGGGCTGTGTTTGGCTTGTGCTGGCTCTGCCCCTGATCTGCTTCCTTGACAGTCTCAGCCAATCCAATGCTTTCCTATGTATCCTATGCAAAGAAGTGAATTAAATTCTCATAAGCATACTGAGATGTGGCACATAAACTATGTTTGATGTAAACAGGCTTGGGTCATTAAGGTCTAATGCATAATACACAGACATATTCACACCTAGTGAAAGATGTGGAACTGCACTCATTCCGAAGTAGTATGTATCCGGGTGCAATTAGGCCAGTCCCAGTACTAGGAACCAAACATAGGATAAGGAGAGAATAGAAAACGGTCCAGGCACTCCAAGATACAAAAAATGTTTATTGAACCCACTGCCACTCACAACATTTCGACATACACGGGCTTTGTAAAAACTACATCTAAAGCACTTGGAGAAAACTCTGTTAGAAACTCTTGTTTATATTTCTAATGTTGGTGTTTATCTTCAAGTCTTGAAATCTGGAGAGAGAGAACACTGCCAATTTATACTTTGATAGTGATTGTGTACATTAGTGAAAGAAACTGAGACTGAAAGGAGCCAAGTTCAGGTGCTGTTTGGTCAAAACATTAGACGACAATTCCAAAATGGGTTTAGATTTTTGGGAGGGCCTTAATTGGTTCGGTTGATATGCCAGTGTGCTGTCTACCCTTCTGTTTCTCAAATGAGGTTTATGTGGACCAGGTTTTGAGGGTACCAACTGTGAATGATATAAATTACTTGTCGAGTTATAAGATCCATATTCCTATGCAGTCTAGACTTACACTGTGAGATACCGTAAGTTTTAATAAGTATTCTGTAATAACAAAATTGATTCAGGACTATAATAAAAGAATGAAGGCGTCCCAATAGCTTTAGTATGAAAAAATTATAATAATTTAAATATACTTGAACAAAGAACAGTGGGGGTTTGCTATTTTGCCAAATATGAGAATGTGTGGGGAATTCGCAAATTCAAAAATGGCATCATAAAAGCTTAAAGTTAGGTGAATTATAGTGAAAACTATAGAGTTTGGGTAATAAAAATACAGTTTTATAATAAGATGTGAGTGTGGACATTGGAGTAAACAATCTCGAGTAGTGAGGAGGAAAGCCATTATGATATTTAGTAGTAGATATTAGAATATGAAGAAGTTTAGAGCTAGTGTGAGATATGAGTATATGCTGACTTTTTAAAACATTTTAAAAATAATGAGGGGGCAGGGCTGGTCGCATGTCGGACAAGCTCCTTCCTAACTTCTCTTAAACCCCTTGAAATTACGCAAAATTACCTCCTTCTGAGTCCCAACACTGACAGCCTAGACCTGTAAAATGTCTGCAACGAAGGGAAGATTCTAACTAAGACGCTGAGCAGCCCAGCTGGAAGATTGCACACCCGGAGCCTGCGGCCAACTCGACAGATAGGTGAGGTGGACAGCCGCCACCTCGCTTAAGTTGCGTCTGTCTCAGTGAAGCTCCATAAAGGAACGTCTCCCCGGCTTTGTTTCCCCCATCGGTGGGGGTTATCCTGGTCAACACTGGCGGATTCTTGTGGCCTACCACAGTCCGTGTAAGACAGACAGAGGCCTGTCAAGATGGCGGATGCACCTCCAAGGATGGAGCACGCTTAGTTGCAGCCCGGTGGAGAACACTCTAAAGCAATAGAGAGCATACACTAGAAAGGCTGAACAAGACTTTTCAACACTTCTGGAGAAAATTGGAGAGATGCATGTTCCCAACACCCAGCCATACAGAGCAGCTAGTGAACGAAGCTGAGATCAAAGGAATGAGGCGGCCTACTCTGGGCAAAGCACTTACTTCCACGCTAGCCACACACGCACGCGGCCTAGGCTTAGGGTCGTGAGGAGATTTCCTCCACTGCATCAACCACCCCACCGGAAGAATGCCCGCCGCAGCCAGCGACAGAACATCGGTACCTTCCGCTGCTCCCGACATGGGAATGCCTCAACTCAAAGAACACTCGATTCAGTGCTCTGAAGATGCTACCCTCTACACAGGCCTGGGGCTGGAGGGGATCCCTTTCCTGCCCGCACCACTCCGGTACCCTCTGCCTTCCAGCTCCTGCAGATGCTTTGCCACGTTTAGGCAGTGGCTGAAAGTGACTGGTTTGTGGACTCACCGTTTACAATTTGCTTCCCCAACGCTCTATGGTTTCCCCCGCAAGCTACATAACCTTGACTGAGCTAATGCTCTAAACCATTGCATCTTTTACTGTGGTTCATGTATTTCTCTTGCCATATAGCTTACTGTTACTAACCTCTTACTATTTATTCATTCTCCCCATATCTAACCAGACCCACTAGCTCAAGCATGTGTTTAAGATCCTACTCAGATATGATGTTAAAGCTTAAATAAGTTGTCTGCCCAGCATGTAAACCAACGTTTCTTACTTAGTTCCAACCGTGTCTTGCCTATCTTCACTGCAACTTCTATTCAGAGAACTAGACACATTTATTTAGCATGATTATTCCTTATTAAAAAAAAAAGTGTGTGGGTGGGGGAGAGGGGGGGAGGGAGCCTAGCTTCCAGGCTGAGTGGACGTGCCAAGACCAAGCTCCTGCACAAACTACTTCTACCCAAATTGTTATTCTGACCACCTGAGAACCCAAACTACGGTGACTGAGGCCTTCAGGACAGCGATCAGGGGAGAGACGGACGCTCTCCTCTTTTCCTACCTGCTACAGGATTACCTTGACACTCAACTCTCCCGGTCCTTGCTGTGCGTCCGGAGCAACATGTCCGTACCGACCCCTACACAGCGTGTAAGCACCAGGGCCGGCGACACACATGTAAAATGGCAGCTGAGTACTCATCTCATGCAGCGTCTTGACAATCTGTTTAACAGCTTTTGGGAGAAGCTTCAGAAACGCGCACAGCGTGCCAAGATAAGACGGCAAGACCCCATGGAAGCATGTGAGAAGGGTCACGGACAGCCGGGAGAGAGAGGGACACCCTCAGGCGCAGCACCAGATCACCCACCAACGCTCACCCGCCCTTGACCACCCGGGCTGAGGGCCAAGAGGGTCCCAACCCGAAAGCGGCCACAAAGTGTTGCTTTAATTCTAATTTTCCCTTTTCAGGTCTGCTCATGTGGCCTTCTCAGTCTGCAATGCTTAGAAACTGCACAACAGAATATAAATTAGAAAACAATAATATCAAATGCTCCCTTTTCTATAAGAATGAAACCTTTATCATCAAATATTTTTGGGTGAATGGCCAAGAAGAAAAATATATCCAATCCCCAAAGATCCCTTTGACATGCCTTGCCACCTCACTATAGATAATAACTATAAACACCATTAAAAAATAATGTAATTTACAAATATGTTTGCAGATTACCTGTCAACATTATTTAGCCACTTAGCATTATAGTACGTCGCCTTTATGGCCTTATAATATAAGGAATATTTTCTTCCAAATAGAAGCAAACCGGAAATTTAACAAATATAAATAATAATAAATATAACAAGTAGAGAAAACTAATTAAACCATCTAGGATGACGGCTGTTAAACAATTAAAACAGTTTCTGCTTATAACTGTTTATTCACTAAATGGTTTATTATATTGAATTGAGGACATAATTGCTGATTTGGAAACATGACAGCTTGACTATTGTGGCCGGAATGTTTGCAGTCTGTTTACAAATCAGTACAAATCGCTGTTTAATAAATATACATCATAGACTCATGTTTTTGCGCATGCTGTTAAATGATGAAAGGTTGGTTTTCATGAAATGGTAAAAGAAGCACCCAGCAATGTCCTTTTTTTTCATCAGCATTCCTTATTTAAGAAGAAAGTAATATAGCAGCTGTAATAAAGGCATGCCATGGGAATGGAGTGATTGTTCACAGGAAAGGGTAACATCATGACTAAAATATGTTTTGTCACACGGTAGCAGGGTTATAAGGCTTCTGTAGAGCATAATGGAGCTCACTGCTTGCGACAAAACATTCACCATTCTACTGTAGATTTAGCTAAACTTGGATCATGACGTTTTTTTAAGTGGATTATAATATTGTAACCGTTTACAATCTAGACAGATGCTAAAGGCATTCACAGCGAGCGTGTGGAAAGCAACTACTCTCTTTTTATATAGTGAAACATTTAAAAAATCGGATCTAAATACATTATGGCAGGACTCTCAAACTCTGTTCCCCCTCCGCCAGATGTTTCTGAACTACAACTACCTTGATTCTCTGACCACAATCTACTGCATTCAAATAATTCTGGGAGTTGTAGGCCACGAGCATACAGGGGGCCAGATTTTGAGATCTCAGTGTTACATTCTATCAGACTTTCATACAATCTATCAGATGTATGATATGTGCAGCCCATTACTAGCTTAAAGCAAATACACAAATTTGAAAATAATATGAAGGAAAATAGCTAGATTGGGCTCCTCTTGCCTTAACTGCAGAACAGCACGATTGGAAATGTAAGCATTGCATTAGATCTGTTCAGTTAGGAGGTGTAAAAAGTATCGTATTGTTCTGCCATTTGTAGATCTATCTACCTCCTGTGTCAAACATCATGCATAATCCCATGATTGGAATAATCTACCTAGTGGGATTGCTCTGTAATTTCTTCACAAAAATTCCTTCCCAGCTATGATATATTTATATTAGTAAATAACCAGTATCTGAATTCATAGGCAACAGCTGCCTAAAACACTTTTTTTAGGATTACATACATGACAGTTGTAGCTTTGACTACCAGGCTGTTTCTACCATAAATCAAACCACATGGCACAGACGTCATGGGGGAAAAAGGCCACAGCCATTTTATTTATTTATAAAACGGTCATTGCCCCAATAACATTATACATTGAACCTTTAATAACATTAGGAAATGAGAAACACGTGGTTAACATAACCATAAATAATTTACAGACCATAATTAACCATAAACATAATTAAACATACATTTAACATTTCCAGCATCCAGATTGCTCCCAGGGATTCCCATTTTTAAACCTATCCAACCACCAATGCCCCACTTAAGCCCCTCTCCTGGCTCAAAATCTCTCACCAAGTCTCACCATTAGGCTATCACCAAACCCTCATTGCGCAGCACAAGACCGGAATGGTCGCCCTTCAGGGTTCGACCCCTCATCACTATCCCCTTCTGTTTCCTAATGAAAATGTCCAGCAACTTGTTCATCTTCCAGTTGGTGTGTTCAATTGCCCGAACATCCCTCTCAAACCTCCACTGCGCGCGAGGCACCATCTTGGACCAAACCACTTTCACCCCAGGGACCAGCTTCACAATACGCAGCACATCGTTTTGCATCATCTGGACCAATTCCCTCTGTGGAACCAGCCTCATATCGTTTTCCTTGACTTGAATAACTACAATGTCCGGCACGCTGCCTTGGCGAATGGAACCACTTTACAGCTCTGCAGCTGAAAGCCCTGAGACCTAAAAGCAGCTCTCCTCTCCGACTAGTACACAAAAGAGTAACTGATGACTCAAGCCATGTACTAAGCCCCTACAATGGTAGGAAAGGGAACAAGTACCAAATGTCCACACCAGACCCCCCAGCCCCTACAGTAAATTATGTGGCCATATGTATGCTTGGAATCTTTTGGAATCCCAGAGCCCTATGCACCTCTCTGTCCACCAGACACGCTGTCTCGGTCGTGGGCCCAATCCTGAAAAACTGTCCTGAAATCCATTGCCCCAACACTACCAAACTTTTCCATAACACCCACAAAAACTGGAACCTGGAGAGAGAAGTACCATCCTTGTGGACTAGCAGAGACCCTCCCGTGCACCTACGCCTCTGGCACAGTCTGTGTGTCCTTTGCCCTAGTGTCCCAGGACTGTAAAAAGGCATGTAGGCCTGCCATTAAGATAGTCACCCTGTCAGTTTTCCTTACTATTGTTGACATCGTTTGCTGGTTTGCTGCCTTTGAAGTGGCACTCCAGGATCTTGTGCATCTTGGACTGCCAATCCGCCTGCTTCTGGGGACGTCCGAAGTGGTAATCAAGGGTCGTAAGTGCAGTGAACCGCCAGATCGGCTGCTTTCATGTCAGGGTGCCCATGACCCTGCCTGTGGCTGTGGGAGTCAACAATCCTGGAATGAAAAAACATTCCTGGGGAGTGCTGCCTCTGAACACCTGCCCGACTACTATGTGCACTTACTCAAAACCCTGCTATGCATGTCTCAGGATCCCATGCCCCCTTTGGATCGAACCCTAGAGTACCTACCACGTCAAACTCTGTCCCCTTCCAAATAAACATCATCATGACCATCTGAGACTATGGGTAAGCCTGACAGGCCTACGCAGAGAATACCCCAAGGTATGAAACTTGCTAAACCACCCCCAGGAAGAACCTCCCCTAAGCTCACCCCACTGAACCTTGTCCAGGGGACTCTCCATGGCCAGATCCACTGCTTGGTCTATCTTCTAAAAAGAGGGAAATGAGTGGGGGAGGGGGCAAGGGACACACAAAAGTGGACACAAATGAAACAAATTAGACAAAACGGGGAAAATGGGAAAAGGAGAGCACAGGAGACAGGAAAACAAGAAAGACAAACAGGCAAAAAGGAGAGAAAGCACAAAATGGGGGGTGGGGGAAGGGAGGGGAAAGGAAGTAAAGGAAAACCACTGCAAACATAGGGCACAAGGAACAGGACAAACAAAATAGTGACAGTTGTATACTAAAATGACTGCCCTGTAATGGTCACCTTAACCTCGAAAGCCCCACCCCCTCACTATAACTACCAATCCCTACATCCTTGCTCGGCATGAACTATCATCACTCCTGTGTTGAGAGCCTTTAGTACTGTTTTGAAACTTCCATATACATTTGAGCTTAATACAAATGGTTTGAAGAGACTGAGATTATACCCACTTTTTCTCGGCTGCATTGACATTAGAAACATGTAAATTTATAAAATTTTAATTAGGTAAGATACGGTGTACTAATGATTTGGAATATGATTCTCATTTTAGATCTTAGAAATATTATCGCAGTCTCCTCACAGAATGACATAAATTTAAATAAATATAATTGCTCAAAATGGAAATATTTTCTTAAAATACTTACTCACATATGTGTGTAAACACTGAATATAAAATGTTCTTTACACAAAATGAGTTCTCTCAAGGACAAGTCGCTTACCCTTGAATAAACTTATTTTTGTCAAAAGAAAATATGATGAACCTTCAGAGCTAAAGTCAATGCTTCAGCATTCAGGTGAAATTGATCTGGATATCACGGTACCTAATGTTGATGTGTAATCTACAAGTTAGAACATATGTGTACATAACTTGCATTAATTACTTTATAGGCAACGTTTCCAAATTTCCCCGTGATCTTCTGAAATAGGTTGATGTTTTCTTCCCATGGGAATGGCCTTCAAGTGTATTTTGAAGGCATACTTCTGGTGTGTATTACTAATGTGGTTTTCGGGTGTTATGTAGAGTAAAATGTATTATTATTATCCTTATTTTAGGAGACCATACACTGTTTACAACCTTTCTAGAGGTTCAGAAATTTCACAATACAGTACCAGTGAATAGAGAAGGCCTACCATGTGGACCCCAAAATGAATTCACGGCAGCTCAAACTTGGAATGAAAACATAAAAATATAAATAATCCAAATCTCAACAACTAATCTGTGCTACTGTGCAAAAAAAAGATATAAAAAAGACTACCTGTATTGTGGTTTCTTCCCAATCAAGAGTTATGCAAAAAAAAAAAATAGCTTTTGGTCAATGGTACATTTCATTTTTTTCTAGAAGGTAAAGCAAGTACCTTATACCCATATAGCACATAGTTTTTTTTTTTTTTTGTTTTGTTTTTCTTGAGGAATTTCAAATGCTTCTTTATATCCGAAAGTCAACAACCTAATGAGTGTAACCATGTAGCTTGCCAGCCCCTTCTCTGGGTGGCAGCATATCTCACTGCTAGTCTTTCTGCTAGTCATCACTAAGAAGGACAATCATTTATTAAATTGCCCTTATACCAATGATGTAATGCAGAACATCCCTTACTTGGAGCATTCCATTCATGGAATTCAAAGAGGGAAATTAACTGGAGTGAAAATTGCATTTTTGTGAATTTAGAGGATCTTGTGGGGTTGGACATTAATATACGAAGACTACTCAGTATAATAAGAAATTAATTATTACTATGTCACTGCAGACAGTAGCGTGTTGCTAGTTGTAGGTGTGAAACAAAATTATCCATTTTAGTTAACCATTTATTTTCCATTAGAAAATAACAGTTTTAAAGGCCACTACCACCCAGTGTCCAGTGGAGTTTTTACACTAAACTGTGAATTTTGGCGAATTGATAAGTGAAATACAAATATAAGTCAAAAACAACAAGTTGTAAAATTAGCTGAGGTGGATTTTTTTTGTTTGTTTTGCTTCCAATTATGGCAGGCTTTTTAAATTATCACAGTATTTTAAAAATATAGATATCAACAAATATTATTATTGACTTTAAGGGTGACTCCTGTAGATAAATCATTTGAAAGGTTTTTCTAATAGATCGTGATCCTTTGAAAGGTCCGTGTTAGCTCTGTTTCGTGAAAATGTCTAAGTCCTTAGTAAACACTGCACCTTTGCCATTTTAATGGATAACCCTTGAAGATGTTTAAGTTTATAGTGGACGCGTACGTTATTGCTTCAATGCCTAATCTGCATCGGTCAAATGAAACATACTTTGCAATATTATCTTTCAACTACTGGACTCATAGAGTTCACTGTTTTTGCTCAATCTACACATTTAACAGCATTCTAATTTTACACCTTCAATATTTTCGACATTGTCCCAAATTGTGTAAATGGCATTAGCGTGGCAAACCAATCTTCAGTTGGAAAATTAGCTGCATGATTAGTTTTTTCCAATGTAATGTACTATATTACCTATTATTAAATTATGCAATTAACTTTTTTAGACATTCTTTCCAATATTAAAAAAAGTGTTCTTTGCAGGGGGCTGTGGCGTACCTATGCCCCCCAGATCAGCTATTTTTGCCTTAAATTTTAAAATCACTTTTATAGCTGTTTGTTACTCTGGGCCTTTCCACTATACACAAATGACAATTTACTTACGGTACATCCAATACAAATGTCTATTATTGTATGTGCCATACTAGAAAAAGTCTTTTTACTTCATATTTATAGAAAAGAACAGAGCTATAACATGTAGAATAAAATGTATTATTTTGTGTTACTCTACTGAGAATGCAATGTATTTTTACTTTCCCCTGTGAAAAGAGCAGCCAGGAGGTAGACGAGGAAGGGAGTGCCATATTGAAGAACACGAGTATGACCTAGGCTCCTCTCTGTCTACTTCCTGGGTATAGAGGGTGGTGGAGACTGAGGAAAGAGAACGAAAAAATTCTTGCACAGCTGTCCTTATAGGGAAAGGCATAACATAAAATGAAAGCAGCTGTAAGATTCCTGGCAAGACAAACTATTGCAATGAAAACAGCAACCTTGCCTGTCTTGCTAGATGACCACTGTCCAAACAAGGTTTCTGTGGCAGCTATCTGATATTCCTTTCAGGCTCAGATGATGCTCCTGTCCTGTACACTGGATATAGCTTATTGATACAGTTATGACTTAGAAATGAGAGAGAGAACTTTTAACAAAAACAGAATATGAGAACTGAGAATGGACAAAAGCTCAGCGAAACCTCAATGGATTGGAGTTGCTTATGGTCTCCTTAAGCTAAAATATGAATCCAGACATGGATCTTGTGCTCACTGTATTGTACAAAAAATAGTGCAAAATAATATGTGCTAGACAACATGCATCTAAAAACACTGTGGAACCAATCACTAAAAATTCCACTAAAGATAAAATGATACAATATATAATAAGCTAGATCCCAGGGTTCACTCCACCCAATGTGTACAAAGGTGAGTATAAATATACCTAAGGATGAATACAATAACACTGCTTCTTTCTGAAAAGATAAACAGACAAAATACTCTCATAAAGTAGTATGTGCTCACTGTGCCTAGACGAGTATCAGCTCCTCGCTGACGAGGCCCAAAGAAGCCCGAAACTATCTTCCATGGCAGCTATCAGTGGCGTACACATGACCAGGCCCGGACTGGCCATCGGGCACACCGGGCAAATGCCCGGTGGGCCGCGATGGCCGTGGGGCCGAGGCCGGCAGGGGAGATCACAGGATCTCCCCTGCCAGCCCCAGCAGGGCCAGCGCGCTACCCGAGCGCCGGCCCTGCTCTGAGCCTCCATGGGCCGGTGGGGAGATCAAAGATCTCCCTCACCGGCCCAGAGACACTGACAGGCGGCCGCCGGCTGTGGGGTGTGAGGGAGGCAGCAGAGAGGACCGGCGGAGCTCAATCCAGCAGCTCCGCCGGGTCCTCTCGCGAGGTCTGAGCGTTGCCGCGGTAACCGCGGCAACGCTCAGATCTCGCGAGAGTGAACTCTAGCCGGCAGGTTAGAGTTCACTCTCACCACTGGACCACCAGGGAAGGAAGCTGCAGAAAGGATCCGCCCCAGGCAGAACGGCTCCCCCCTCCCATGCTAAAGGTAAGAAGGGAGGGGGGGATATAACTTTTTTTTTTTTAAATTATTAATAATATATTTAAATAAATTGTTTTTTTTAATTATTAATATATTTAAATTAAAATATTTAAATTTAAAAAAATCACACCAACAGCCCCCTCACACACACAGCCCCCCCCCCAGACACACACAGCCCCCCCCAGACACACACAGCCCCCCCCAGACACACACAGCCCCCCCCAGACACACACAGCCCCTCCAGACACACACAGCCCCCCCCCAGACACACACAGCACCCAAACACATACAGCACCCCCAGACACACACAGCCCCCCCAGACACACACAGCCCCCCCAGACACACACAGCACCCAAACACATACAGCACCCCCAGACACACACAGCACCCAGACACACACAGCACCCCCAGACACACACAGCCCCCCCAGACACACACAGCCCCCCCAGACACACACAGCCCCCAAACACACACAGCACCCAAACACACACAGCACCCCCAAACACACACAGCACCCAAACACACACAGCACCCAAACACATACAGCACCCCCAGACACACACAGCCCCCCAGACACATACAGCACCCCCAGACACATACAGCACCCCCAGACACACACAGAACCCCCAGACACACACAGCCCCCCCAGACACACACAGCACCCCCAGACACACACAGCACCCAAACACTCACAGCGCACGCAGACACACAGCGCACGCAGACACACAGCGCACGCAGACACACAGCGCACCCAGACACACACAGCCCCCCAGACACATACAGCACCCCCAGACACATACAGCACCCCCAGACACACACAGCACCCCCAGACACACACAGCCCCCCCAAACACACACAGCACCCCCAGACACACACAGCACCCAAACACTCACAGCGCACGCAGACACACAGCGCACGCAGACACACAGCGCACGCAGACACACAGCGCACCCAGACACACAGCGCACCCAGACACACAGCGCACCCAGACACACAGCGCACCCAGACACACAGCACCCTCAGACACTCAGCACACATCACCTTCAGACACACACATCACCTTCAGACACAGACAGGACCCTCACTCACAGACAGCACCCTCACTCACAGACAGCACCCTCACTCACAGACAGCACCCTCACTCACAGACAGCACCCTCAGACAGACAGCACCCTCAGACAGACCGCACCCTCGCTCACACACATACACATATATAAAATAACCCTCAGTGAGTTAACAGACAAAGAAAATTAGAAACCTAGAATGTGACGGCAGATAAAAACACCCTCACACACAGCACCCCTCTTAAATACACACACACTGCGCCCCTCACACATACAATACGTCCAAATATATATATATATATATATATATATACACACACACTACAGCACCCCTCACACTGCACCACCACACACATTACGCTCCAGATACACGCTAGATCCCTTACCCTATATGCACTCTTAATCCTCTATATATACACACACACACACACACTCTCCTATACACACTCTGGGTCCTTTACACACTAGATCTCCTACACACCCTCTCTACAACCCCTACACACACTACGTCACCTATACACACACACACACACACTACAGCCTGTATGCACACACTCGCTACATCCCCTATAACACTATGCCCCCTATACACACACTACCTACAGCCCCTAGCCACACATATTACACCACAAACACAAATGAAATTGACCTATTTACACAATACCACACCACACTCTACACACACGCAATTTCACAAGCAGGCTCCAAACACATGCACCATACACTTTCCTGGCCCAATTGTCCTCTGGTATCCCACTTGTGGAGACACCAGAGACAATTTAAAAGCAAACACAGCGCAAGCCTTTTTCTAATGCCAGAGCTCTTCAGCGCGGCTCTGCGCATTGAACCAACTTGCTCACTTTGAGAGGGGGTGTGCTTGTCATTAGTGATGAGAAAACACACCCTCTCTGGCCCCGCCCCCTTCTTAGGGGGCCGCTCTGATTGAAAAATGCCCGGGCCTAATTTTTTTCCCAGTCCGGCCCTGCACATGACCCATGGGGCCCCGGTGCGAAAATTGGTCCGTGGGGCCCCCCCCTCGCGCTTACTCTGCGCGGGCCGGGCAGCAACACATGGCGGCGGGCACCTGGTCGCAGGGCTGCGATCGCGGTATGTACGCCAGTGCATGCAGATGCACACACACTTAAAGGACCACTACAGACACCCAGATCACATCAGCTCAATGAAGTGGTCTGGGTGTCAGGTCCCTCTAGTTTTAACCCTGCAGCTGAAAGCATAGCAGTTTCAGAGAAACTGTTATGTTTCACTGAGGGTTAATCCAGCATCTAGTGGCTGTCTCACTGACAGCCGCTAGAGGCACTTCCGCCATTTTAAGACACTGAACGTCCATAGGAAAGCATTGAGTAATGCTTTCCTATGGGCGGTTTGAATGCGTGCGCGGCTCTTGCCGTGCATGCGCATTCGGAGCTGAGAGGCGGAGGGATCCCCAGCGCCATGGGAGTCCGGCGCTGGAGAAAGGTAAGTGCTGAAGACACACACACACTCTCACGAACAAATGCATACACACTAGCTAACAGACACACACATTTACTGACAGAGACACACTCAGCGGCAGACATACATACACACTCACTTACAAAACATACACTCTCACTGACAAACACACACTCACTAACAGACATCAAACAGACTCACTAACACACACACACAAACACACTCAGTAACAGACACACACAGTAACACACTCACTGACACTCACTAGCAGACACACACACTCTAACACAAACACCAACACTCACACTAACACACACACACACACACACACACACACTAACACTCACACACACACTCACTCACACTAACACTCACTCACACACACACTCACACACACACTCACACACACACTCACACACAATAACACTCACTCACACACACACACACTAACACTCACTCACACACACTAACACTCACTCACACACACTAACACTCACTCACACACACTAACACTCACACACACACACTAACTCACACACACTAACACTCACACACACTCACTCACACACACTAACACTCACACTAACTCACACACACACTAACACACACACTCACTCACACACACTAACACTCACTCACACACACTAACACTCACTCACACACACTAACACTCACACACACTAGCACTCACACACACACTCACTCACTAACACTCACTCACACACACTAACACTCACACTAACTCACACACACTAACACTCACTAACACTCACACACACACTAACACTCACTCACACACACTAACACTCACACTCACTCACACACACTAACACACACACTCACACACACTAACACTCACACACACACACACACTAACACACACACACACACTAACACTCACACTAACTCACACACACACTCACACACACTAACACTCACACACACTTACACATGTTTTTTTTTTTAATTTAATCCCCCCAGCCTCCCTACCTTTTGGAGTGCTGAGGGGATTCCCTGGGGTCCAGTGGTGCTGCTGGGCTCCTGGGGGGCGGTCACCCGGCGGGCAGTCAGGCTGGCCGGTGCGCGAGGGAGCACTCTCCCCTGAGTGCTTCCTCTTCAGCTCCCTTGCGCGCCACGTAGGGATGCCGGCGCCGGAAGATGACGTCATCTTCCGGCTCCGGTATCAGTGCGGTGCGCGAGGGAGCTGAAGAGGAAGCACTCAGGGGAGAGTGCTCCCTCGCGCACCGGCCAGCCTGACTGCCCGCCGGGTGTAAGCAGGGCCAGCCTCGGGGGGCCCGGAGGTGGCCGGCTTCAGGGCCCCCCAGGAGAAGAGGCTGGCCCAGACCGTACATACAGGGTCGCAGGGGCGGCCGGGCCCCCTGGTGGGCCGGGCCCGGTCGCAGCCGCGACCCCTGCGACCCTAGTATGTACGCCACTGGTTGCTGTATCTCTTTTGCAGAGGGAACTTGCCGGCATTTTGGATCTGGACAGTCCTTATGGACGGTATTATTCTAATATGCAATAGGTATAGGTTCTCTCTGAAATGGCAAAAGTTAGCAAAAACTATTGAGACTGGAGCGAGTGCTAACCGAAGGCTATTGAGGTTTCTCTGAGCTTTTACCTGTTCTCAGAGTTCTTATATTCTCTATTTTTTGCTTTAGAAAACGTATCAGAGTTTCAGATTTGGACTCAGTCCAAATCAATAGTTCATGCTGCCACCTTAGCTACTGGTAAACAAAGAGAGTGTCACATGCACATTTCATGAAAATATTAACCGAAATAGCAGTGGCAGCATGAATGGGATGAAGTTTACCATTTTGCCTAGTGAAAGAGAGAGGAAGAAAATCGTGACTAGCAAGAAATACAGAAGATGAGTGTGACAGACCACCCTGTCACTGGAATACAGTTTTCTCGGTCCATTTCTTGTTTGTTCGTTAAAAATACCCTTTTCCCCGTTTTGTTCGGTATGGAACTAAATTCGGACACTCAACCTTGCGAACACAGCTGAACTTCCATCCCCACCTGCGTTCATTTCTATACATTCACTGAGAACAATGTTCAGTGAAATCATCCCCACGAATGAGGTGAACACTATCTGCCGACCGGTTCCAGCATACGTTCGGTATTTTTTGTGTTTTCATACTCCTGAAAGAGATGGATCTCTACCACTGATTCTATGGAACTATTTTGGGCAGGAGCCTCGTGTGCGGTCCGTCGGTCAAAACCTTACCCCGGTGGCATTTCGTCTGTATTCATAGGATCTGGGGGGTACATGGTTGTTTGCTGTATGTTTTGGAGTGTTATTTGTAGATTTTCTGTACCTGCGAGGGAACTGAATTCTCTCTCAGGCACAGAGGATCATGGGAGGGATGACCCTGTAATGTTGTATTGGAAATCCCTTGCAGGGGGCCCTTGCATGTGTGGCCCTGAATAAAAGAGTTCACTCCCAGCATTCAGTCTTTGCTAATGTCTGTGGGGGGAAAGCTATACCTGCTATACCTGTTTTACTACTTGGGAAATTCTACTCTTGATTGCTATTATCACTAAAGGGGCTGCAGCAGAGTTCTTGAGAGCGGGAAAAGACATTCTTGGCGGCAAATCCCGTGTTCCTATCTGGGTGGCCTTCACCAGGGCCGGCCTTAGGCATTTAGACGCCCTGTGCAAAAAATCTTCACAGCCCCCCCCCCCTCCCCCTGTCATCCATGTATGCTGTAATATTTGTGTTGTCTGTGTATGTGATAGTAGGTGTGATGACTGTGTGTGATATGTATGCTATGTGTGATATTTGTAATGGGTGTATTAACAGTGTGTGATATGCGTGTATTGGTTGTATGTGACACACACACACACACACACACACAGAGTCAGACGGCCATACACACACACAGGAAGACATCCACACACACACACAGGCAGACAGTCATACACACACACACAGACACACAAAGGCAGACAGTCTCACACACACACACACACACACACACAGACACACACAGGCAGACAGTCAGTCATACACACAGACACAGACAGTAATACACACAGACACACACAGAGGCAGACAGTAATACACACAGACACACACAGTCATACACACAGACACACACAGAGGCAGACAGTCACACACACACACACGCAGACAGTCATACACACAGACACACGCAGACAGTCATACACACAGATACACACAGGCAGACAGTCATACACACAGGCAGACAGTCATACACACAAACACACACACACAGGCAGACAGTCATACACACAGACACACGCAGACAGTCATACACACAGATACACACAGGCAGACAGTCATACACACACACAGACAGTAATACACACAAACACACACACACAGGCAGACAGTCATACACACAGACACACAGAGGCAGACAGTCATACACACACACACAGCCAGTAATACACACACACAGGCAGACAGTCATACACAAAGACACATAGAGGCAGACAGTCATATACACAGACACACAGTGGCAGACAGTCACACACACACACACACACACAGACAGTAATACACACACACAGGCAGACAGTCATACACACAGACACACGCAGACAGTCATACACACAGATACACACAGGCAGACAGTCATACACACACACAGACAGTAATACACACAAACACACACACACAGGCAGACAGTCATACACACAGACACACAGAGGCAGACAGTCATACACACACACACAGCCAGTAATACACACACACAGGCAGACAGTCATACACAAAGACACACACAGGCAGACAGTCATACACACAGACACACAGAGGCAGACAGTCATACACACAGACAGTAATACACACAGGCAGAGAGTCATACACACACACACAGACAGTAATACACACAGACACACAGAGGCAGACAGTCATATACACACACACACACAGACAGTAATACACACAGGCAGAGAGTCACACTCACCTGACAATCACACAGTTACCTGTGGAGTTCATTGTGGAGGCAGTGCAGCTCCTGGTGACTGTTTGGTGGGGAAGCAGGGACTCCTTCCTGCTTCCCCTGCAGCAGTTTTCCAGCGCTTTTAGCTCCGCCCCGCCGCACGGTAAGCTCCGCCCCCGCTGCAAATTTAAAAAAAAAAAATTTAATCCCGGTCGGCTGTGCGGCCGCACGGCGCCCCCTGCTCCATGGCGCCCTGTGCAGCCGCACAGCTCGCACACCCCTAAGGCCGGCCCTGGCCTTCACAATGAGGTTTAGTTTAGTTTGAGTAAGGACAAAGAAAGGAAGAAAGTGCAGGTGAACAAAAAACATTTATGGATGTGGTAGGAAGAAGCTAGCACTATGGCTCTGAGAAGTAGCATGTCCAAAAGAAATTCTACCGACTTCAAGGAAACTGATAAAGCTGGAGATCCTGATATCATTCTCTAGACATATTAGCCAACAAAAAAAAAAAAACACTGAGAAAGGACAACGATTTAAATATATTGGCGTGTTCTCTAGGCATGTCATATAGACAGGTGGAGGGACATCTCTGTCAGAGGAGAAAAGATGAAGTGCCAGAAGCTGACCAGACTTACACTGTTTTTATTGCAACAAAAATATCGGAGTTGTAGAAAAGGGATAGAGTATTCATAGAATTGTTAGCTTTTTGCCACCATCAGCAACTGGAAGTAGAATAGACACGTTCATGTATGTTGATGTCAGGGCAAAGGTCAAGCAGGTCAATGTGCTTACATCAGCGACTATAATCTGTAAGCCCAAATTCTGTAGAACTCTGCAATAAATACTTTTGTTAGAGTTAAAGGGAAATAAGTTGGATGGGGTCATCTATGGTCTTTTCATATCAGCACACAATACAAGTTGTAATACTGGGTCTTGTGATTGTCCCTTAGTCTGATGTAGAGCCACTTAAAACAAAGAGCTGCTTTAAATTGCCTTTCTAGTGAAATGCCAGTTCTATCCAGGAACAAAAAACAATCTGCATCCTGAAATAGTGGTGTGGACGGCATATGGTGAGAGCATTAGGGGTAGGCCAAGTGCATGAAGTAGACCATCCCTGTGTATAATATACACTGTACGCCCCTAATTTATATTTCCAGTTTCAATTTAGCTTCATGCTCACCATTACAACATTACAACAATGTTTTTCTTGCCCTGGTATCCAGGGATACAGTAGTTACTGGAAATTCTTCTGAAGCACTCATTCACGTCAATCAGCTGAGCAATTATCTAAGAAATGCAACCTAGTCCATGTTTTCTTTATCACTCCCTCATAATCAGTCTGGGGATTAAGAGCCGGCTGAGAGATACTATGTCATTTTTTTCATGGCAGACGAAAGTGGTTCACACTTTTTAATCCTGACTAGAAAAAGACAAAAGAAGAGTTCTCTACATGCATGCTGTGTTTTCAAATGGTTCATAAATTCGCTCACATTCGTAAATTTCCTGTTGAGACTGTCCCTAACAGGGTCACCAGGCCCCAGTCACACAGGTTGTGAAGGTGTAAGTATCTGCTACAGGTATGCACATCTAAAGAGGACAACTCTTGACATGCAGTGTTGACCAGGGATGATTGGAATGGTAGGTGTCGGTATTGTAGGTGCCATGTGTAGGAAAACTGGAGATCTGATAGATGAGGAGGGATGTCTATTCAGCCTAGTGGTTGATAACACAGTACAACTTTCACATGAGTGAGTGTGTATTCATCAGACAGAGTAACATTTAGTTACTAAGCTCTAAATTTCTAGGAAAAAAAATTCAAGGAAAAACTATTAGTGCAGAATGTAAATCTGGTTCAGCTGTAGACAGAAAGCAGGTTGCTTGTGATAGTTATTAGAGAATTCATTTTGGGACTGCATCACCGCAGGTGTTTTTTTGTTAAGGCTGAACTCCAACATGGGACTTGCTCAGAAGTCACATTAGCTACTCCAACACAGCATTGTGTGCAGCTAATTTTATTCCTTTCTTTTCTTTAAAGGGCTACTGGGATCTAGAAAAAACATGAGCCATATGGTCCTAGCCAATCGAAATGTATGGTCTTTTTATTTACAGCTATATAAATTCCCACAAGACTTCTTATCCAGAACAAAAAAAGCTAAGTCTAATTGGTGCTGGCACTGAGGCTCATATGCCTTGGAGGGAAAGAAAATGTGCTAGGACTGCCTAAAGGATGCTATTGGCCATCAATCTTTAAAGACTTTCCCAAACAAGGAGAGGTTTCACTCCATCCCATAGGCAATATCTCAATAAATAAGGCCACTGCCCCAAAGCTCTGAGCGACTTAAAGACCACATGTATATTGGCAGATATCCGACTCTGAGTCAGAAATGGACTAACTAGGAATCTATTTTTTTTCTTTTTTAATGAACACGAAATGTGATACCTGCCCACTAGATCATTAGAATGAAAAAATTGTGATATCTGTATTTAAAGGGGCAGAGCATCAGAGGGGAATATATCAGAAATCTAATTCATAAAGAAGGAGACACACATAAGTCTAAACCCAAAAGAATAGCTAGATCTTGTGGCTTCTAACAAACTATTCTTTGAAAATGTAATATATAGAAGGCTGTTGCTTCTATTCCATAACACTATTAAACTCCCTGCTGGCTCAAGGAGGGCCCCCTCACAGCTGGAGTTCCAGTCCCAGACTGAAGCCCACCGGGCCCCTGTCTGAGCCCAGGCCATAGGTGACTTTACCAGCACTTCCTCCCAATACTGCCACTCACTGTCCAA
This sequence comes from Pelobates fuscus, assembly GCF_036172605.1. Taxonomy (NCBI): domain Eukaryota; kingdom Metazoa; phylum Chordata; class Amphibia; order Anura; family Pelobatidae; genus Pelobates; species Pelobates fuscus. The sequence goes on along the minus strand of NC_086317.1, from coordinate 68,873,276 downwards.
GGCAATGCTAGTTTTGACCTCTCAGGACCTCTGCCAGGTCAACTATGGTGGAGATCCTCTGATCTCCCCAGCCAGCCTGTTTGGGTCTGGCAGCCTTTATGTCATGAAGAGGCACCTTGTGTCCCATAGATTTCAAACCCTGACCTATAGGTCCTATACCGTTACTTACTGAACCTAGCTCGGTTCCCTTTCTAGTTTTTTTCTTCCTAATTTTTGAGTATCATAGTATGGCAGATGACTCCATATCCCCCTTAGTTTAGATACTAATGACTGTTTTTTTTTTTTTTTTTAAATTTTTCACTTCCCCTGTTTTATTCACCATTTTATAAACGTTTCTTCATGGCTCTTTGCTTTGTGCCACCAGCATCTTAGTACTGGCAATGACAATGAGTCCTAGCCCTCTTTTGCCCACACCCCTTCCACAGTCAAGTTCCCGCGCATGCCTGCTCATAAAGGATGATAGAAAGGTGTCAAGTAATTTTTTTCCAACAATGCTCTAAGTAAGTGAAGCTTACTTAAACTCCATCCTTTGTCAAGAGCGGTCATGCGTAGAAAAAATACACAAGACAAAGTAGTCCCCACTTTGTTTATATTTTTAAATAGAAATAGATCGAAAAATAAGATCAGATTATAAAAGAGGAAAACATCGGAGAAGGGTCAATTTAGGGTGACAGAGTCACAACACACTGTTACTCACATAGTCACACAGTTATATATATATATATGGCCAGATACACTCATTTCACGTTGACATATTTTATATCTGTTTTGAGACACATTTAAAATACTTCTTTTGCTATGTTTGCTATCAATCACCAGCCAGAACCGTGCAAGCTTAGTAATCAGCAGGAGGTTTAATACCAGGACAGTGTGAGCTAGAGCATTGAGCCAAGGGAAATAAAGAATCCTGATGGGTAGTGACTCACTGCTTTATGAAGGCTTCCAAATTAGTTTTGCAGATACTTTAAGATAGTCGTTAAAGAAAGAAGAATGTTATAACAAGGTAATAACTGTAGGTACGCGGATTACTGAGATTTAAAGGGACACAATGAAACTGGTCACCTTCTCATAGTCCATTATGTATAACAGCAAAGATAAAATCAAAATGAGTATACTATATTTCTGAATTCCATGGTTTGCAGCAAATTCCACTTGTCTGCCAAGTCCAGATAAATGAGGTATTGGCTGAGTTTTCTTAGCCAGGCCTACGGGGTGTTAAACCAAAATGTGAATTGCTAGGAATTTAAAGTGTTTTTCAAATTTTAGGCCAAAATAACAGATTTAGACAAATTATCCATGTCAGCTATGGTTTATGTTTGGTTATTTAGGTCTAAAATTAGAAATTCACTCTGATTGTCTAGAAGGTCACATTTTAGTAAATAACCCTTTTATTTATTTATTTTGTTTGTTTGTTTTTTGTTATATAGATATTTTTTTTCTCAAGTGAATGTCTTAACTTAACACAGTCTAACACAGAAGTGCTGCTACAATAAATATTACACGTTGGGGGCGGGGCCTGACAGCCGAGCTAGCCAGATGTGCCTGCAGAGAGCTCTGGCATAAATGAAGCATTATATTGGCAAATATATGCCTCAATCTCGACAAAAGCAGCCCAGCTCAGCAACACAGCAGTGCTGAACCGAGTGGAGACCTGTGGACACCCGCCTGGTGAAATTCTGGAGTGAACGCTCCACACTCCACAAATGAGGCCTAACGAGGAAAGCGGCCTAGTGGCCGGGAGAGGCGGCTGATCTCCCGCCATGGATGGAGACCGCAAAATGCAGAAGCTCTCCTGAAGACCCTATTTCCTCTCTTCTAACATTCCATCCCTAATTCTCGGGGACTTCAATATTCCTATAAACCCACCTTTGACCTCTGCAGCCACTAAACTACTTTCAATTACTTCCTCCCTCGGGCTATCGCAGTGGGCAAATTCTCCCACCCATGTAGCTGGCAATACCCTTGACCTAATCTTCACTTATGCATGTACAGTATCTAATATCTGCAACACTCCATATCCACTCTCTGATCACCACCTCTTATCATTTGCTCTCACATACCCCCTCACCCAAAAACCTCAGCCTAACCCCCCTCAACTCAGGAAGGACCTTAATTCTCTTGATCTCCAACAGTTGTCAGCTGACATTGATTCACAACTGCTGTCCATCCCTTCCCTCTCCTGTCCTTCACGGGCCATCTCCATATATAATTCTACTCTTACATCTGCCTTGAACACTGCAGCACCACTCCAAACAAGCACCTCGAGGAGGACTAGCCCCCAACCATGGCATACTAAATCAACGCGCTACCTGCAAAGATGCTCCCGTTGTGCTGAACGCTCCTGGAGGAAGTCCCGCACCCAGGCAGACTTTCTCCATTATAGATTCATATTGTGTTCATACAGTGCAGCCCTTGCCCTTGCCAAACAGTCCTATTTTTCCGCTCTCATTAGTTCATGTTCCCGCAACCCCAGGCGTCTCTTTCACACCTTTAATTCTCTTCTTCGCCCTGCTGTGGCCACCCCCAAAACTAACCTTACTGCTGATAACTTTGCATGTTACTTCACTGACAAGATTGAACAGCTAAGGAAAGATTTCTCCCCTCCTTGCCTTTCTGTTTCTCAATCACACATAGATCATGCCTTTCCTACCCTTCAGACATTCTCCCCAGCTACTGACCAAGAGGTGGCTGCTCTTCTTTGCTCCTCTCGCCCCACCACTTACCCGCTCGATCCTGTCCCATCTCACCTTATTAGATCTCTCTCCACTTGTCTCGTGCCTTCTCTAACACACATCTTCAACTGCTCGCTCTCTTCTGGCATCGTCCCTGCTGACCTTAAACATGCCACTGTAGTACCTATACTAAAAAAACCATCCCTCGACCCATCCACCCCCTCTAACTAGCGTCCCATATCTCTGCTCCCTTTTTCCTCAAAGCTTCTGGAAAGACTTGTCTTTACCCGTGTGTCTCATTTCCTCAATTCCAACTCTCTCCTTGACCCCCTTCAATCTGGCTTCCGCCCTCTCCACTCTACAGAGACTGCCCTTATCAAAGTTACTAACGACCTAATTGCAGCTAAATCCAAAGGCCACTACTCCATACTAATTCTTCTTGACCTCTCAGCGGCCTTTGACACCGTTGATCATGCTCTCCTTCTTCAAACTCTTCAATCGCTTGGTCTCTGTGACTCTGTCCTCTCATGGTTTTCCTCTTATCTCTCCCAACGCTCATTCAGTGTCTCCTTTTCTAATGATACCTCCTCCCCTTGCCCTGTCTCGGTTGGAGTTCCCCAAGGCTCCGTCCTTGGTCCCCTTCTATTTTCTCTTTATACTGCCTCTCTTGGCAAACTTATTACCTCTTTTGGATTTCACTACCACCTGTACGCTGATGACACCCAGCTATATCTCTCCTCCCCGGACCTCTCCCCTGCTGTCCTGCAACGTGTCACTGCTTGCCTTTCTTCCATCTCTGACTGGATGTCATCCCGCTTTCTGAAACTCAATCTCTCAAAAACTGAGCTCCTTGTCTTTCCTCCTCCTAATACTGATCCTCCTCTTTCGCTCTCCCTCCAAGTTTGTGGTACCAACATCAGTCCATCCTTGCAAGCGCGCTGTCTTGGCGTCATACTTGACTCTGGTCTCACCTTTGAGCCTCACATCCAGCATGTTGCCAAATCCTGTAGATTCCATCTTAAAAACATAGCCCGCATCCGCCCCTTTCTTGCACCAGATACTACCAAGGAGCTTGTCCATGCTCTAGTAATTTCCCGCATGGATTATTGTAACCCTCTCCTGATTGGTCTTCCCAATAGCCGTACTGCACCCTTACAGTCTGTAATGAATGCTGCTGCTAGATTGATTTTCCTCTCTAGTCGTTTCTCTCACACCTCACCCCTCTGCCAGTCCTTACATTGGCTTCCTGTATGCTATAGGAGTCAATTCAAGGTACTAACTCACACCTATAAAGCACTGAACAACTCTAGCCCATCTTATATCTCCTCACAGATCCATAGGTATGTCCCTTCTCGGTCTCTCCGCTCTGCCCGTGACCACCTCCTGTCCGTTGTCCGCACTCGTACGGCCAACTCGCGCTTGTAGGACTTCTCACGGGCGACTCCCTTCCTATGGAATAGCCTGCCTATCGCCATCAGACTCTCCCCTAGTCTTTCATCTTTTAAGAAGTGCCTTAAAACCCATCTCTTTAGGAAAGCTTATGGCCTCCAAGACTAACCCTTACCTCACATACCTGTCTCTTGCCCTCTCCTAAAGGGCAGCCCACCTTATTTGATTGTAAATTCCTGTCCTAATGTGTTTTACACCCCACCTCCTATAGAATGTAAGCTCGTTTGAGCAGGGTCCTCTTCAACCTATTGTTCCTGTAAGTTTATTTGTAATTGTCCTATTTATAGTTAAATTCCCCTCTCATAATATTGTAAAGCGCTACGGAATCTGTTGGCGCTATATAAATGGCAATAATAATAATAATAATAAGACCCGCACGCCCTTCCCCCTTCGGACTGGTGGGGTTTATCTAGGTCCCAACAGGCTTACATCCTGAAATCCCTCGGCCGGAGGGCAGACCGCATGTTGGGCCCAATATGGCCGCTGAACACCAACCCCTGCAATCACAAGAAAGCCCAGAGAGCGCTTTGAAGCTCAGTTTGACCGCATCTGCCGAGACTTCTGAAGGCGCATAGAGCATAACGCCACACACCCGTTATACCTACCACACAGGGAACTGGCACTGAAGCGGCGGCTTAGCAGCCCAACGTCTACATAGAAACGCGACCATCTTGTCAACGGGCCCGTCGGCGGACTCCCCAAGCACCGAATCGCACATCAGCACGACGCCACCAAACACCCACTTTACCTTCTCGCAGCTGCTTCCCTGCATGGCAATCACGAAGGAGCCGACTCCAAGCTGGCATGCCGCTCAATCGGAAAGCTCACATATGGTGCTACAACTAACGGGCACTGAGATGGCCTGGAGGCCATAACCCAGTTACTGGACTCTGTGGCGGAGTGGTCAGTGAAGTACATGACCACACAGGCAGTTGGGACCCGCGGTGCTTTCATCTACAGCAAGACGGACTCAGGTTTCCCGGGTTTAGCAGGCTGCCACTAGTGGGCATTGGTTGAGCCCCCTCAAGCTATGGCTACAGGCCATCTAATGTACAGCTTACCCCAATATTCAGTTTGCCCAACCTGCTACCCAGAGATACCAACTAAAACCGGCAATAAGCCTCTAAGCCAGCCAACCTACATATACGTATTAGGTACCATGTTATTTAGCAATGTTTGTCCCCAGTTTCAAGAGGGCTACCTCCTGTTGCCGTAAACTTAAGTACCCAGTGGCATGGGCGTAGGAACCGGAGGAGATGGGGGGACGCATCCCCCCCAGCAAATCATGCGGGGGGGACAGGTTATGGGGAAATCACCCCCAGCTCCGCCGGCCCCCCTCATGCTGCAGCCGCCCGAGTGCTCTGTAGAGAGCCTCAGGCGGCTGCAGCTTTGCCCGGGCTGGTGCGTCCATGAGGGCGCACACCGCCCAGGCGCAGCATGAGGAGAGGGGCTGACAGGAGGGAAGCGCTCAGCGCTCCCTCCTGTCACTCCCTCACTGTAGCGTAGCCGAGCCCTGTATGGTCCGCGGGTACAGGAAGCATCTGTCTCCTGTACCCGGCCGGACTAACAGGAAGTGCACACTGAGTGTGCAATTCCTGTTAGTTCGGCCGGGTACAGGAAACAAACGCTCCCTGTACCCGCGGACCATGCAGAGCTCGGCCACACTACAATAGAGGTAAGGGGGGGGGGGATTGACAGGGAGGGAGGGGGAGAAATAGTGACAAGGGAGGGAAGGAGGGGGAGAAAGAGTGACAAGGGAGGTAGGGGAGAAAGAGAGTGACAAGGGAGGGAGGGGGAGAAAGAGAGTGACAAGGGAGGGAGGGGGAGAAAGAGAGTGACAAGGGAGGGAGGGAGGGAGGGAGGGGGAGAAAGAGAGTGACAAGGGAGGGGGTGAGAAAGAGAGTGACAAGGGAGGGAGAGAGATTGACATCCATCAACAACACACACACACACACACACAATCACACAATCATGCAAACCTTACACACACTGAAACACACAATGCATTCCTTACACACACTCAATGCACCCCGTACACACACACTCAATGCACCCCTTACAGACGCACACACTGCATCCTGTACATACTCAGAAACACACCTTGCAGCCCTTACACATACAAACAGATTCACACAATGCATTCCTTACATACATATCAGGACATCCCCTACACACTCCACCCCCTGTGAACAAACTCATTGGTGGAACATGAAGGTGGACCCTGGGACTCAGACCTTGAGCTGTGTAAAGGGCCCCCCAAAATTGGAGCTGCGTGGCACTAATCTCTAATTTACCTCACATTAAAGAAACACTATAGTCCCCAGAACCACTGCAGCTTAATGTAGTGGTTCTGGTGTCTATAGCCTGTCCCTGCAGGCCTTTTAATGTAAACGGCGGCACTCCAGCACTGGCGTTAGTTAACATGGCAGATCATATGGGTGGGACATTGTGATGTCACATGGGGGAGGGGGGCAAACTTTACTTTTGCCTAGGTCTGCAAAAATCCTTGCACCGGCCCTGGCCGGTCTGACACTGCGCCTGCCGGACGTCCAGAGGTCCCCCGGCTATGTCAGGTAAAAGGGGGGACAAAGGTAGAAAAATAATTGGAAGGGTTTAGGGGGGCTACTAATATGGATGGGGGGAGGAGTAGGTAGAAAAATAATTAGAAATGCTTAGGGGGGCTACTAATAAGGATAGGGGGAGAGGGGTAGGTAGAAAAATAATTGGAAGGGTTTAGGGGGGCTACTAATATGGATGGGAGGAGGGGGAGGTAGAAAAATTATTGGAAGAGGTTAGGGGAGTACTAATATGAATGGAAGGGGTAGGGTGGGTTCTAATATGCATGGAAGGGGTTAGGGGAGT